>NC_054710.1:47990406-48156737 GCF_016097555.1 Gigantopelta aegis
AGCTGGAGTGGGGGAGCTGTGAGTGGGGAGCTGTGAGTGGGGAGCTGTGAGTGGGGAGCTGTGAGTGGGGAGCTGTGAGTGGGGAGCTGTGAGTGGGGAGCTACTCCACAAGAACATGCTCCATATTCATTTTAACTTTCATGATTGGTAAGTATTACCTTGAAATATATGTTACACATGACTGCAATATATCTAAATTTATTCCATTAAAGCTACATACCCTAGTTTTTAAAAACGCACGTTCATCTAAGAAGTAATGTTTAATGAGACCAGCTCTAGTTATTTTTGATGGTATTTCCCTGTTTTAAACATCACAAACTTTAGCTTCTCTCTGTTATAACCATATCCAAATGTGTGTTGCAGGTTTGTAGATTAACTAAACTTAGTGTCCAGTTTTATGGGCTGAAACTAGGGTCTGCGCCTTAAAAGGTGGGTATTTGTTTTTAATGCACTGCCTCTCCCACAAATGTGTTAATTTCTGAATTGCATTGGATCAATAAAAAATAGTCAAAAACACGTTATTCTGTGTTCAGATACATTCAATGACAAACCAAATACGAATTTAACAACACTCTAAGTGAAAGCACACACTAGACGAAGGGCACAGACCTAGCTTATAATCGATGTACTGTTTTTAAGGAAAAGTCAGAACAAAAAGTAGGTATGTGCCCTTCAAGAGTTAAGACCAAACAACATGCAGGAAAACCTGTCCTTGTGGACACAAGGTCCATCCTAGGAAACTGAGACCTTACATAATGTATCTCACGTTTTCCAGGGTGTTAGCAAAGAAATGTACAGATCATCCCCTTCATGCAGTCCAGTAATTTTCCCCATGCTCATCATCAAAATAAAAAACAGAGTTGTATATCAGAATAAATAAAATAAACATTGTGATCCTCTCCCACATAAAGAAGAAAAGAATACCTAGACCCATTATTACTATTATTATTATTATGCAACCATGCAATATTTAGAGGGATTTGAACTCCAATCCCTCAAATCACCCCAACCACCCTTACAATACATTCCCAACCCATTCACTTGAGAAAAAGAAGAAGAGTTGAGTCATTTAGTTTCATAGAAGAACTTTTATCAACAAAGTTCCAGATTTTCCTGCATGCACAAATATAGACCAGACAGCACTTGTCAAGTGTGACCTTGACCTTTATTACTGACCTGTTTCTCATGCATCTCTTTTCTGGCCTTGTAACCTTTGAACCCGGCTTGGATTTTCACTGCTGCATTCTCGACCTCCGGGTCGTTGAGGTCAATGTCAACCTCGGGACTCTGCTGCTTCTTTCTGCTGTGGAGATCACTCTGACGTCTGGCATATTCTTCTGGATCTCTGTTTCAGGAATAAATTATGTTAATTAATTATAGTTCATAATACCAGGACTGACAGATCAAAACATTGGGTTTCCTAATTCGATAATACCTACATATACTTACGGCATAGTACATTATGCATTTGAAAGTTTGAGAGAGAGAGATAGAGATAGAGAAAGAAAGACAAACAGAGAAAGAAATAAGAGAGACAAGGACACAGAAAAACCCAGTGGGAGACAGACAGAGAAGAGAAAGAAAAAGAGGAGAGTAAGAAAAAGAGGAGAGAAACAACTTACTTCATACAAGGAACTTCCTGCAGATACATGTAACCTTTGAACTTGCTATATTGAGAGAGAGAGAGAGAGAGAGAGAGAGAGAGAGAGAGAGAGAGAGAGAGAGAGAGAGAGAGAGAGAGAGAGAGAGAGAGAGAGAGAGAGAGAGTGAGAGAGAGAGAGAGAAACAGACAGAGAGTGAGAGAGAGAGAGAAACAGACAGAGATCTTACTTCATCTGTAGTACTTTCTGCCGGTCCATGTAACCTCTGACCCCAGCCTGTATTTTGAGCGCGGCCTCCTCCTCGCGCATGGCCTCCACCTCCTTGGTGGCCGCATGTTGTCGGTACTGAGTCTGGATCTTCGTGGCCGCCTCCTGCTTCACAGGGTCGCCTGTTTGGTAGGACGTGGACTGAGAAATAGAGGAAAGGAAGGATCAGTTAAAAGTTTGTTTCATTTATTAATCATCGGCTGTTGGATGTCAAATATTTGGTAATTTTGACATATAGTCTTAGAGAGGAAACCCGCTACATCTTTCCACATTATACACATTACACATTAAAATACTGACTGAACAAAAAACACAGAAAAAAACAGTTTGTTTTGTTTAGAGCACATTGATTTATTACTCATCGGCTATTGGATGTCAAATATATGGCAATTTTGTCATATAGTCTTAGAGAGGAAACCCGCTACATTTTTCCATTAGTAGCAAGGGAACTTTTATATGCATCATCCCATAGACAGGATAGCACATACCATGGCCTTACATATACCAGTCGTTGTGCACCGGCTCCCACCCAGAGCGAGTTCTTAAGGACTCAATTGGACCACTACACCCTCTTCTCTCTCACTAACAACTAACCTACTGTCCTGGACAGACAGCCCAGATAGCTGAGGTGTGTGTCCAGGACAGTGTGCTTGAACCTTAATTAGATATAAGCAAGAAAATAAGTTGAAATGAAATAATCAGCCAAATAACCTCAGCCTCTAAGACTTTCTGTCAAAAATGATGAAGCTTTTCACATTCAAAAGCCGATGAATTATCATTTGTTAGTCATCTAATAGTAGATGATTAAGAAATCAATGTTGTTTAATGGTGCCATATAAAAGAAAACAAACTTGAACGTTTTGTTTGTCAGCAGTCATGCAGTTCTGTTACCCCAGGACATCATTTAATCCATGGGCACTGTCTAATCAGTGAGTAAAAACTGCCAATGGCTGTGCCTCGAACAAGAACACCGCATATACATTGTGTACTGGGTCAATATCCCACTGGCTATGGATGACATTTCACACTGCGACTGTTTTGTAAGTCTCCATAAGAAACAACAGGAATATAGTCTCTCTTTAAAGACACCAGAGGGCATTGTTTCATCAGAATATTTCTTTTGTTTACTGGCACTACTAGAGTGCATTGTTTAATTAAATATCAGATACTGCTTGTCAAACATTTGATAATTGTAACACCCTTGTTATGTGACATTTACAACAAGTTACATCCTTGTTATGTGACATTTACAACAAGTTAGACAAAGGCAGAAGTGCCAAATTGTAATGTTAGACAAAGGTAGAAGTGTCAAGTTGTAATGTTAGACAAAAGGAGAAATGTCTAGTTGTAATGTTAGACAAAGGTAGAAGTGCCAAATTGTAATGTTAGACAAAGGTAGAAGTGTCAAGTTGTAATGTTAGACAATATGGTAGAAGTGTCAAGTTGTAATGTTAGACAAAGGTAGAAGTGTCAAGTTGTAATGTTAGACAATATGGTAGAAGTGTCAAATTGTAATGTTATACAATATGGTAGAAGTGTCAAATTGTAATGTTAGACAAAGGTAGAAGTGTCAAGTTGTAACAATAGACAATGGCAGAAATGTCAAGTTGTAATGTTAGACAAAGGTAGAAGTGTCAAGTTGTAATGTTAGACAATATGGTAGAAGTGTCAAATTGTAATGTTATACAATATGGTAGAAGTGTCAAGTTGTAATGTTAGACAATGGTAGAAATGTCAAATTGTAATGTTAGACAATGGTAGAAGTGTCAAATTGTAATGTTAGACAATGGTAGAAGTGTCAAATTATAATGTTAGACAATGGTAGAAGTGTCAAATTGTAATGTTAGACAAGGGTAGAAGTGTCAAATTGTAATGTTAGACAATATGGCAGAAGTGTCAAATTGTACTATTAGACAATGGTAGAATTATCAATCTATACTGTTAGACAATGGTACAAGTGTCAATCTATACTGTTAGACAATGGTACAAGTGTCAGTCTATACTGTTAGACAACGGTAGAAGTGTCAATCTATACTGTTAGACAATGGTAGAAGTGTCCATCTATACTGTTAGACAATGGTAGAAGTGTCAGTCTATACTGTTAGGCAATACTGTTAGACAATGGTATAAGTGTCAATCTATACTGATAGGCAATGGTACAAGTGTCAGTCTATACTGTTAGACAATGGTACAAGTGTCAATCTATACTGTTAGACAATGGCACAAGTGTCAGTCTATACTGTTAGCCAATGGTAGAAGTGTCAGTCTATACTGTTAGGCAATCGTACAAGTGTCAATCTATACTGTTAGACAATGGCACAAGTGTCAGTCTATACTGTTAGGCAATGGTAGAAGTGTCAGTCTATACTGTTAGGCAATGGTAGAAGTGTCAGTCTATACTGTTAGACAATGGTAGAAGTGTCAATCTATATTGTTAGACAATGGTAGAAGTGCATATCTATACTGTTAGGCAATGGTAGAAGTGTCTATCTATACTGTTAGACAATGGTAGAAGTGTCAGTCTATACTGTTAGACAATGGTACAAGTGTCAGTCTACACTGTTAGACAATGGTACAAGTGTCTATCTATACTGTTAGACAATGGTAGAAGTGTCAATCTATATTGTTAGACAATGGTAGAAGTGCATATCTATACTGTTAGGCAATGGTAGAAGTGTCTATCTATACTGTTAGACAATGGTAGAAGTGTCAGTCTATACTGTTAGACAATGGTACAAGTGTCAGTCTATACTGTTAGACAATGGTACAAGTGTCTATCTATACTGTTAGACAATGGTAGAAGTGTCAATCTATATTGTTAGACAATGGTACAAGTGTCAGTCTATACTGTTAGACAATGGTACAAGTGTCAATCTATACTGTTAGACAATGGTACAAGTGTCAGTCTATACTGTTAGGCAATGGTACAAGTGTCAATCTATACTGTTAGACAATCATAGAAGTGTCTATCTATACTGTTAGACAATGGTAGAAGTGTCAATCTATATTGTTAGACAATGGTAGAAGTGCATATCTATACTGTTAGGCAATGGTAGAAGTGTCAATCTATACTGTTAGACAATGGTAGAAGTGTTAGTCTATATTGTTAGACAATGGTACAAGTGTAAATCTATACTGATAGGCAATGGTACAAGTGTCAGTCTATACTGTTAGACAATGGTACAAGTGTCAATCTGTACTGTTAGACAATGGTACAAGTGTCAGTCTATACTGTTAGGCAATGGTACAAGTGTCAATCTGTACTGTTAGACAATGGTACAAGTGTCAGTCTATACTGTTAGGCAATGGTACAAGTGTCAATCTGTACTGTTAGACAATGGCACAAGTGTCAGTCTATACTGTTAGGCAATGGTACAAGTGTCAATCTGTACTGTTAGACAATGGCACAAGTGTCAGTCTATACTGTTAGGCAATGGTACAAGTGTCAATCTGTACTGTTAGACAATGGCACAAGTGTCAGTCTATACTGTTAGACAATGGTACAAGTGTCAATCTATACTGTTAGACAATGGCAGAAGTGTTGTCTATACTGTTAGGCAATGGCAGAAGTGTCTATCTATACTGTTAGACAATGGCAGAAGTGTCTATCTATACTGTTAGACAATGGTAGAAGTGTCAATCTATACTGTTAGACAATGGTAGAACAGCCAATCTTTACTGTTAAACAATGGTATAAGTGTAAATCTATATGGTTAGACAATGGTAGAAGTGTCTATCTATACTGTTAGACAATGGTAGAACAGCCAATCTATACTGCTAGGTAGGACTGACAACTCACAGTGAAAGAATCGTTGTTGTAGAACCGGTCCTGAAGCTTTGACCCATGGACGGCAGGATCGTGTCCTGTTTCTGAAACACAAAAAGAAAACACGTCAAATAATTAACTATCATAAGATTGCTTTTTGACTTTTGAAAGGAATACAAGTACAAATACATTTTTATGTATAAAACAACTACACAAAGGACTGTCAAAAATTGCTGCTTAAAGTTGGTTTGGTTCAATGATACTGCTAGAGCATGTTGATTAAATAATCATCAGCTATTGGATGTCAAACATTTGGTAATTTTGACAAATTCTTCAGAGAACATCCACTATGTTTTGTTTATTAGCAGCAAAGGATCTTTTATATACAAATGTACTTTCACACAGACAGGATAGCACATACCATGGCCTGTCATATACCAGTCATAGGACATTAATTGGGATGGGAACAAACAATTAACGATTAAAGTATTTTCCTGAGCAGTTTGGCAATAAGATGGACATGGCAACCTCAGAACTGTATTTTTCAATGTTTCTTCCTGTAATAAACATGTATGTCATCTCTTACATGCAAATTTGGCAAACTTGTTCCACAACAGTGACCCGCCAGACACTGTCTATTTCACAAACAGTGCATTTGAATGAGATCTAGATTGTAAACAAGAAGTACAAGAAATTGAAAAATGACATGTCACAGGAAGAAGAGCTGATATGATCTAGTCTGGGATAGAACACCTTACAAACAAACTTGGGGGTTCTTCTGTGCCAAACCGTGTCCCATTGTACTGCCTGGTCTATGGGGCAGTGCATATAACAGAATCCTTTGTTCTTTATCAGTAGGAATAACCTATGTGGCAGCAGTGGGTCTCCCCCCCCCCCCCCTTCTCTCTCTCTCTCTCTCTCTCTCTCTACTAAATATCTAATCTATCTCTGTCTCTCTCTCAGTCTCTCTTTCTGTGTGTCTCTCTGTCTCTCTATCTGTCTGTCTCTCCCTCCCTCTCCTCCTCACCCCCTCTCTCTCTCTCTCTACTAAATATCTAATCTCTCTCTCAGTCTCTCTTTCTGTGTGTGTCTCTCTCTTTCTCTCTCCTAAATATCTAATCTCTGTCTCTCTCTCAGTCTCTCTTTCTGTGTGTCTCTCTGTTTCGGTCTTTCTATATCTGTCTCTGTCTGTCTGTCTCTCCCTCTCCTCCTCACCATCTCTCTCTCTCTCCTCTCTCTCTCTCCTCTCTCCTCTCTCTCTCCCTCCCTCTACTAAATGTCTAAATAAGTTCATCTTAAATATCAAATAGTCCTAATTTAGAATGTGCTGTACGTAGAGTCCTTAAACACATAATCCTTTCCTTGGTCTTTAATGTTGTAGGAATGCAGAAGTATAAAATATACTGAAAACTTTGTCACTAAAAAAAATATAATAATAATAATAAAAATTCAGTATATACTGTGAGTGACAGTATTTCATTCAAACACAAGAACTGCTACACCACACATAAAAAAAAGAAGTTTTAAAATGACCAAATTATCTGCAGAATTTATTGATTCCAGGTTGCGTTGAGACACATTTCCATTATAAATAACGTGAATAAACTCAAATATTTGCTCCAGTTTACAAAGCTAATCAGCACTTGACGGTAATCATCCAGGCCATTACCGAATACCATCTCTTTTCAAGCATTTGGATCTTGAGCTTCAACACGCCAGATGCATGTACTGTAGTGGGGGAACCACATCAATAAAATATCAATCAAACCATTTTGAAAATCTCCAGATGCCACGCAGAAAAAACAGACAACTTCATGAGTTCAGACACTACATATAAGCAATTTATTTTTTTATCTGTTATTATGTTTGGTAGATTTTTTTTATGAAAGTTAGTACAGGAAGAAATGAAATTCTTTAGTATAGTTGAAACTTAGGTAAACAAGAATTGTTTGGTCAGTAGCTGTTAATTTAGCTACAAATATTTAATATTATACTACGACTCAACATTTGTATTTCTTCAAAGTACAAAGGAACTTTGGACAAGGTCGTAACTGATCAGATATAAATCTCTGTTACGACTGACATTTCCAAGGATGATGCATCCAATTACCTATCCCACCCCCCCACCACAGTTTGTTTTGTTTACTGACACCACTAGAGCACATTGATTTATTAATTTTGACATACAGTTGCTACATTTTTCCATTAGTAGAAAGGGATCTTTTATATGCAACATCCCACAGACAGGATAGCACATACCATGGCCTTTGATATACCAGTTGTGGCGCATTGGCGGGAATAAGAAGTAGCCCAATGGACCTGCCAATCCCAATCTATCCTAGACTGACTGTACATCAGTTGCTGGTTCTGATGCCATATAATCATAAATAAAATGTGTTGAGTGCGTTCTTAAATAAAACATTTCCTTCCTTCCTTTACCACTGGGCTACATCCCGCCCCTACGTAAGGATAGGAGAGTGCAAATGATGTTTTGACATGTTTATGCTTCCATGATGTGTGATGACTCACAAGAGTGATCACTTTGATGTCCTGTCTGTGGGAAAGTGAATACAAAAGATCCCTTATAACGCACTAGCCTATGTGGCGACAGTCAGTTTCCTCTCTTTTTCTCTCTGAACCTAATGTCAAAATATTGTAAGACACCAAACAGACATAGTTTAAAATGTGCTGAGTGAGGTGTCGTTGAACAAATATTAGCTTTATTTCTCATGAATTACAGCCATTTTCCATGCATTCTGATTTTTAGCAACAAAGGATTTTTTATATCTGCACTTTCAAACCGAAAGGGCCACATATACCACAGCACTTGATGCACACGAGGGGCGGGATTTAGCTCAGTCAGGTGAGTGCTCGCTTGAGGTGCTTGCGTCGCAGGATTGAACTATCTCGGTTGATCCATTCAGCTGACTGGGTTTATTTCTCATTCCAACCAGTGCACCAAAACTGGACAAAGGCCGTGATATGTGCTTTCCTGTCTGTGGGAAAGTGCATATAAAAGACGCCGTGCTGCATTAGGAAAAATGTAGTGAGTTTCTTCTGATGACTAGGAGTCACAATTACCAAATGATTAATTAATCAATGTGCCCAGTGGTGTCGTTAAACAAAACAAACTTCTTGATGCACACATGCCACAGAGCTTTAGCAGGAATGAGAAATAGTTGACGAGATATTATTCTAACCACTGAGGTAAACCTTCAACCCAAACCCTGCCAAATGCTAAATGCTCTACAGGTAGTACTAAACCAAATAACTTCTGGCTGGGTCAAAGTTCGAGGTGCACCCAACTTTTGATAAAGAAGTGAATACCACAATCCCTGTGATTGGTTATAAATGTGAGTGTGTTGGTTGTAAAAAATAATAGTTTCATCTGGGTAAAAAAAATGTGCAATTTTATTTCATCTAGTACCAATGTGTCAAGTAGCCTTGTGCTTGAAACATGTATGGGGTACCTGTAAAAAAAAGTACTCGAATTTTGTGCGAAACTAGGGTAGTCATAGACGCTACCCGTTATCTCAGAAACGAGCAGCTTGACCCCCATTTTTTTCTGATTCACTTTAAGTGTAAGGGGTGGTAGTATTTATATCCGTGGCGTTAATGTCAGTTGATACGTTGCAGGTAGGAGTTTTAGCCACATATGTTACTATTGTCGTCTATGGGATGTGATTTGGTAGTATACACCCTACAGTTGTCTATATCATTATCATGATAAACTGAAGAATCCACTTACAGCAAAATCTACAAACTGGGTGTGGGGGTGGGGTGCTAGGACGGGGGTGCAAGTATTAAATCTTATGACCAGGATGTCATTCTAACCACTGGGCTATAGCCCTTCACCCCAAACCCTGCCAAATGCTATTATGACTCTTTACAGTTATCTATAAACATTATCCTGATAAACTGTGGGATCCACTTACTGCAAAATCTACTAACTGAGGGATCTATTTACTAAGTCCTGCGTACGAATACATGAGTCTGCTTGAGCAGACGGCATGTTTCGTCTGAATCTCAGGCCAGGCAGACGTGTTGCCTGATCATACAGAAAGGATCGTTTCCGCCAGTCGGACAAAAGTCAATGCCAGCGCATGGATTGTACATTGCACCGCTAATTAAATTGGTGTCGGTTTCGCCATGTTCAAACGAACGGCAAGCCATGTCGATTGCCAGTTAACATGTCAGGTCGTCTACACACATATAAATTATGACACGTTCTCGAGATCCAAATTCAAATGAAGTGTGCCCAATACATCCATTTCTACTTTGGAAAACACAGATTCTTAGCATATGCAGGTTTTAGAGAGAACACAAAGGAATATGTTTGAAGTGAACTTTTTGAGTTAAAAGTCATGTGAAGCTAATGGCTTATTTTGATCATTTCAAGCATACACTTGTACATCTCAGTGCCATCATCATCATCATCACATCATTATCATTATATCATCATCACGTCATCATCATCATATCATCATCACAATAATCATCATCATCACCACATAATCATCATCTTCATCACATCATCATCACATCAACATCATCACAGCTATTATCATCATATAATTAAATTTCCATTATATTAATTACAATATAATGTCATACCATCGGTCCAGACGTAGCAATGGGAGTTTGTTCAATTCTAGATGAATGAAAAAAATTATGTCGTCAGGGAATGTCATATCTGATGATGTAATTTTATGTGGGTATGTTGTCTTATTGAGCGCTGTTGTTTACAAATAATTCAAAACGAAGTATGAGCTTTTAGTGTTATTATTAGCAAGTATGATTCAAATTTATTAATAAGTATTGTCTGTTATTTCTTTTACGTTCATCTGGGTATGAAAAAAAAAATCATCTGCAAACTTATGTGAGAATGGCTTCACTGATTCACACAGTTTGTAGATGATTTTTTGGTTCATACCCCGATGAATGTAAAAGAAATAGCAGACAATCCTTAAATGAATGTTTAACGACACCTCAGCACAACAAAAGAAATCAGCTATTGGGTGTTAAACTATAAGCACATATGAAAGAAGAGGGGACTGAATGTAAATTTTGTACTATACCTACAACCCTCCCCAACCAAACATCCCCAACAAAATATGAATAATTTTGTATTTACAAATTTGGACTACATTCTTCCTGAACAATGTAGGTAAATGTAAGTATAAATAATATACCATAACACTGTGTTTTAATGTAACTTGTGAATTTTTATATCTACTTACATATATCTTTGTTTGATACCCATACAATAGCCAATGTATTCTTTGTATTAAGGTGTCGTTAAACATTCATTCATTCATTCATTCATGGATTTAACAATACTTATAAAACCATACTTATACAATACTAATCATAATCATCATCATCAGTACCCCCACCATTTGCACTACCACCATCTGCACTACCACCATCTGCATCACAAATTACCACCATCACCATCATCATCATCACCCATTGAGTTTGGAGACAAAATTGCATTTTTTAATTTCCTTGAATCCACTTTCTGTATACAAAACCATGTGTTGCAATTATTACGTTAGACAGCTAAATAGCAAATGGAGCTGGCGGCTCGTCAAACAAACATGTCTCTCCACTGTTGGTAATCGTCTCTCCTCTGTTGGTAATCGTCTTTCCTCTGTTGGTAATAGTAGTGGAGCGGCCAGTGTTTACCGAACTGAGAATCAACTGTGCTGGAAGCGTTATTCAAATTGACACTATTACTCAGCAAACAGAACATAATTCATTCATGGAACTTGATCATCAGCTTATTGTGGAACCCACTTCTTTCATGTCCATACTGAGCTGTGTAGAGGGCTAGAGTCTGCACACACAGACACCACACTGTCAACCATACTGACTGACGACGACAAGAAGACAGAAGGCAAAAATCCTGACTGTCCAGTTGGAAAGAAAATGGATATATCAATGGTTGCCAACCACTTTGGCTGACAAAGTTAAACGTTTGTTTTGTTTAATGACACCACTAGAGCACATTGATTTATTAATCATCGGCTGTTAGATGTCAAATAATTCTGACATATATAATCTTAGAGGAAACCCGCCACATTTTCCCATTAGTAGCAAGGGATCTTCTATATGCACTTTTCCACAGACAGGATAACACTTACCATAGCTTTTTATATACCAGTCACGTTACATTGGTTTGAATGGTGGGAAAAAAACAATCAGAAAATGGGCCAAATGTAAGTATTAAAAGACAAATCAGCATTCATAAATAAGGTCATATCAAGCCATATCTGTCTGGGAAAAGAGAGACAGAGAGAAAACAAGAAGAAAGAAAAAAGAGAGAAAAAAAGAAGAAGAAATGTTTCATTTAATGATTTACTCAACACATTTTACATTAATTATGGTTGTATTGCATTGGACATATGGTTAATGACCACAAAGATAATTAGAGGAAACCCGCTGCTCCCACTCCATGGGCTACAGTACTCTTTTTGATTAGCAGCAAGAGATCTTTTATATACACCATCCTACATTCAGGACAGAACATACCATGGCTTTTAATTGTTATACCAGTTGTGGAACACTGGTTGGAACACACAAAAAGCCCAATGGGCCCACCAATGGGGATGCATCCTAGACCAACTGTACATCAGTCAAGTGCCTTACCACTGTATATATCCGTGTGGAATACACGACTGAAGTGTTAGAGCTGTTAGCCATAATATGGATTACACCCTTCAAAGTGTCAGTGCTGCCAAGACAGATTAAAGTTCACTGTGTAAATACGGGCTAAACACTGGATCAGCTGGTTTTTTAAACAATGCCAATCTCCTAGGCTATCGGTCTTCGGTAACAAAAAGCCAGCTAAGTATTGGTATCTTTCATTTAATGAGACGATTTCGCCCGCAGCCAATGAAGCTCTGCGGTTTTAATTCTACAGGGTACTGGCGTGACGGCAAATCAATACATCATGAGATGGCCACTAACAATGAATAAAACTTGCTATTTACAGGACACACGTTTCCGGTCGGTATACATACTACATTAACTGGCTGAATTGGTCGATCTTAAAGGAGCATACTCTACTTCATATTTGTACAGAGTTTACAATGGGTGGCCAGGATGTAGCCTAGTGGTAAAGCATTCGCTTGATGTGTGGGTGATCTGGGATCGATCCCCATTCCATCCAGTGCACCATGAGTGATATATCAAAGACCATGGTATGTGCTATCCTGTCTTGCCGCAAATGAAAAAATTAAGCGGGTTTCCTCTCTAAGACTATATATAAAAATTACCAAAATGTTTAATGTTTGACATCATATAGCCGATGATTAATAAATCAATGTGCTCTAGTGGTGTCATCAAACAAAACAAAAATTAACTGTTATAGTTGGAAAAATTTTACAGTGAAAGAAAAACCTTTAAAAAAGCCTATATAAGCCCAGTGGTTGGAATGGGTGAAAAAAACAAACACTGCATGATCCTCTAATGGAAACAGTAAGCTCTCTGTCCATGTATCACCATACTATCTAGAGTTCTTTGTCAACATATCACTGTACCATCTAGAGTTCTTTTGGGAATGGTAATGGAAGCTGAATATGAAACATAGACACATCAATTAAAGCGAATCACTTACTGTTTAACCTCAAGAAAACGACGGCAATTTGCTGCTCAATTCAAGCTTACCATGTCCAGCCACAGATATCTAATTGATTTTGTACGTTCAGCCTTCACGACACACCGAGGCGTAAAGCTATTATCTCAACTCAAACTATAATTACTGGTTGGCCCCATACATCGGACGTCATAAGGATTACTTCAATATCTCAGTCAATAAAGACACATTAATTTCCAAAAGCATCAAACAGACCTGTTTCACTCAAGACAACACTGACGTGGTATATATACACTGAGGCAGTTAGCTAGCTAAACCAGCTTTTGCTGTATACCATTATGAAAAGCCTTTTTCTTTCTTTTTTTTCTTTCTTTTTTAAGTTAAAAGGGTTCTATCAAAGATGCTTCCTGACAAAAATATTTATTGATTTTTGTTTTGAAATGTAAGGATTATACACCGAATTATATATGCATACAAAAATTACAACCACATATGTCTTTTGGTCATTGAAAAAGAAATGAATAGGGTTTATAGGAAAATCTACCATAAATTGATTCAATGATAAAGAAATAATTTGTGATGGAACATTCAGGATTAATTTAGTTAATAATAAAAACATTTTAAAATATGCATTGAGATAAGCATTTGTAGATGAAACTATAAACCCAATTCCATTGATCTAGGACTTATAGTTTATGAATGTGAAAACTTAACACTGAAGCTAAATGCAAAACATTTTCCATTGTTGCCAAGATAAAGTTTGTTTTTTTTGTTTGTTTAACAACACAACTAGAGCATATTGATTAAGTATCGGCTATTGGATGTCAAACATTTGGTAATTCTGACAGGTAAACATCAGAGGAAACCCGCTACATTTGTTCTAATGCAACAAAGGATCTTTTATATGCACCTTCCCAGACAGAAAATACATACCACGGCCTTTGACCAGTTGTGGTGCACTGGTTGGAACAAGAAAAAACCCAGTCTGGTGAATGGATCCACCGAGGTGACACAAGCACCTCAAGCGAGCACTCAACCGACTGAGCTAAATACTGCCCCTTATTGCCAAGATAAACCACTAAAATGTGTAGCTAGTGTCCTGGACAGACAGACAGACAGACAGACAAAATGCATGTCCAGGACAAAATGTTTGATATGTTTGATATAAAATATTAAATACAAAAGCAACACTAAACTGATGGGGAAAATTAATATCTAACATACTATGGTGGGCTACTCATACATACAGTAGTTATATCCAAAGTTGGATTAAATCCCCATAAATATGGTTGGTATATACCAGTTTATAATATATGAAATTATAGCTGTTTCAAACATAAAACAGTGTTTTGTCAAAAAGATATCTCATGCACTGGAGTTCTGTGAAAACACACTTCAGTTGAATTCTGTTTCGAAACATACCTGTATCTGGAAGTCTGGAAATACATTACATGACCACCAGTCAACATAATATGGCTTGATTAAATAGAACTGGTGCCAGATACACAGGCTGTTTGTGTTGGATGTGCTATATTGCCCCTCAGAATATCGTTAGGGCTGTTCCAGAATTGTTCATGGTGGAGGGAGGGGAGGGAGGGGAGGGAAGGAAGAAAGGAAAGATACCATTTTTCTTCATTACCCACCATCACCCGAAATAAAATTTTATGTAAACCATGATGAAAGATGTGGCAGTTTGATGAGGACTGAAATAACAATGAGACAAATTACCTGCCATCAGTTCTACCAGCGTCAGTATATCACGCTGGTAGCTAGTAGGTATTGGGTTCAGACTCCAGGGCTCAAAATACGAAGTAAAATATCGCCTGCAAGGTTGTGTTTTGTTTTTGTTTTTGTTTTGTTTTTTTTTGATTTTTTAAAGCAGGCCAAAAGAATATAAATATGTCCTGCTAAAATAAAAAAATGACCTGCATGAAATAAGACAGCATGGGGTGATGGGAGGGTTTTAGGACAGCTAGTGTGTGAAACATTAGGATCTCTGACATGTATTTTAGAGCATTATTTAAATATGGAATAACCACAGTTTAGAATGTGCTGAGGTGTTCTTAAAAATTAGCCCTTATGGAAATAACCTATACAAACTTATAAGTGGAATATACTTTACTTATACGCCACTTATAAGTTACCTATATATTGGTATAAGTGAAGTATCAGTGTGTATAAGTATAAGTGAAAAAAATTGTTAATTGATACTTCACTGATACTCCACATATATTTCACCTATAAGTGGTTTATCAGTGGTATAAGTGAACTGGAATTAGATTTTTGGTTTTTTGTTTCTACAAGTGAAATATAAGTGAAATATTAGTTTGGAGATAGTCCTTTTTCAAAGGAAATGATGTGTTCCAAATGAACGGGGAAAAAACTAAGTCCAAAACATTTTCATGGTTATTTTTTAAAAATTCATAACTTCTCACAGGATTTATCGAATTCATTGAGAACAGTGGCTAAACAACCAAACATACATTTAGTAGATTTAGATAGTATTTATGATAATTTAAAAAAAAAAAAAAAAAAAAAAAAAAAAAGTCGGGGTGGGGGAGTCTATTGAAAGCGAGGAGGTAGTATGGGATATATCCCATACTACCTCCTAATTGATACATATGGTTATATATGATTAAAACAGGATCATCTTGTAATTATCCCATACTACCTCCTCGCTTTCAATAGACTCCCTCATCCCGACACACCTCTCATAATAAAGATCTGTAAAAAGTAGCTGATGGGGGGGGGGGGGGGGGGGGGTGAGGTGATCCCCATGACAATGTTTTTAAATCGATCACAGTATGGATTTATTTTAGGGGGTGGGGGGCTAAAAACTAAATATTACAGGGTAGGCTACCACTCACATCTCATACATACATATATATATATATATATATATATTGCTGTTAAATAATAATATAATTATAATTTCAATTAAATAATAAAATAAATAATTTAAAAAAAATAAAGTCAATATAAATTGTTTTTAAAAAAATCTTAATTATTGTTAATTTGTTGTTATTATAATAATACAGACACACACATACATATGGCAGTTGCTGTCAGTGCTGTTGTTCCAGCTAGCCATGCTGTATTCATGCTGTACGTCTCACACCCACCCACCACCACTTTTTTTTTTTTTTTTTACCAGATTGTGTGAAAATAGGCACAAAAACCAAATTAAAATGAATTGATATTACTATAACAGATTGTGCCCCCCCCCCGCATACATACTAATTCGTGCAACAATTGCCAATCGATGCATACTTATTGTTTGCTGAGAATATATATAAAATTAAAATATTTATACCATTATATTTTGTGTTACCTGTTTACTCCTCTGTTCACTTCACCCCCAACTGTCGGTATGGATGCCCCCAAATATTTACAACACATCTTTGATTGCATTTTGTATTGATATTATAAAAATTGTTTCATATTACTTTAACTGGGGTGTGGTATCAATCCTTTTCGCCCCATGCCAGTTAATTTCTTTTCAAAACGCTTGTCTTCTCTTTTGAAAAAAACTATAAAACTCTTAAACTGACACAGGAAAATTCTTGGATAGGATATTGACATACCTTTGGGGATGGATTGGTTTGCATGAGGATGAAATGGACATTTATTTTGTAAACACGAAACACGAAAACACGACTGGTAAAACGTCTAGAGTATCTAGACGTTTTACCAGTCGTGTTTTCTTCGCTTATTCCCGACGATTTAACGGGAAAAACCGAATATTGTGAGCTAAAATTGTCCGATATTTACTCAAGTGAAAGATATATTATGTTATGTTTGCTTATTAATTTTTAACATTTGCAGCATTGCCATATTTCCGATCTCACAAAGGAATGCCATAATTGCATATTGTATGCCAGGCTTTGTTCAAAATAAATTATACAAGGGAAGTGGTTTATAGTGTGATCGTTTGTAATTATTTTCCCGATCATATCGTAAAGAAAACCGAAAATGTATTTAAACCAAAAATAAATACAAACTACTGACATGTTTTGCCTCATTGCATATTTATTTATTTTATACCAGCAATTAATTGCGGTGTGTGTGTGTGTGAAACAAACACAGAATTTGTTTAATACTGAAACGGAAAAAAACCGGAATTTGTAACATTATGAAACGGGAAAAGGGAAAAATCTGAAACGGAAAATCAGTGCCTCTACATGTAGTTGACATGTACAAACTAATACATGTAGACAAATGTATGTTGTTGTTTTGGTTTTTTTCATTATTTCCCTCCCAATCCAACACCCTTTATCTTTTTGTAATAGTTTATATTTTGTAGGCCTGAAAATTGGTACAGATTCTTTAGATTCAAATATATATCATGTATTTTATTTTTTGATTTCTTCATAATTAAAATTAAAGGTCAACATTGAATATTTCAAAGTGTGTTTTATCCTTGAGATTTGCTTGATACCAGGTAAAAAAGTAAACTTGAAAATTTAACTAAAAATTAGTTTGTTTTCTCTTGAAATTTTGATTCCCCACACCTGAAACTTGGTACACTATGATTCTCTAGGGTAGTCTTTTTAAAACTAACAGAAAGAACTAAATGTTTACATTAATAATAAACAATAGCTAATTACATAGCAGATCTATCCAGACTACATTTGTTTTTCAGAATCCCAACTGAATGTTGAATGACATATATCAAGATGACACTGAACAGGACATAACTGAGGAAAATGGATGTGAGATAATCCAATCTAACAGTTGGAAATAAATATATATATTATTTATAAAATATTTGTTTGCATATACTGTTCAGATATATTAGTGGGTCACACTGGGAAGAATGAAACATCACTTTGTTTGTTAAGACTATTGTGCTTCAATTTTTATGTTTTGTGGACAGCTAGTTTACAGATAGGGTGTGTAAGCGGTGGCATCAATACAGCAATTGCCCGAGAATATTGAAATGTGGCCTCCAAGGACAGATTGCTGCCTATATTTTCATTTGTTTAAAGATTAGTTCATCACTGACTACTGGATGTAAAAAATTAAATTGATAATTAATTCTGACCCATAGTATTCAGAGGAAGCTCTCTACATGTTTCAAAAGCAGCAAGTCATCTTTTATATGATCAGGACAGAACATACCACAGCCTTTGATATTCACTTATATTTCACTTATACTTCACTTATACAGCGTTTTTGTAAAATATCAGTGAATCACTTATACTTCACCTATACAGCAGTTTCTGTGAAATATCAGTGAATCACTAATATTTCACTTATAGTCTTCTTTTTTTTAAATATCAGTGAATCACTTATACTTCACTTATACAGCAATGTTTGTAAATATCAGTGAATCACTTATACTTCACTTCTATTTCTCTTATACAGCAGTTTCTGTTAAATATCAGTGAATCACTTATACTTCACTTATACAGCAATGTTTGTAAATATCAGTGAATCACTTATACTTCACTTATATTTCACTTAAACAGCATTTTTGTAAAATATCAGTGAATCACTTATACTTCACTTATATTTTACTTATAAGTCACATATATATCTAATACTTCTGTTAAATATAAGCGAATGACTTACACTTCACTTATATATATGGTTAACACTTCACCTATATGTCACATATACTTTGTATAAGTGATACCTCATTTGCATACAAAATCCTAATCGTTTACTTATAAGTCACTTATACTTGAAAAGTATTAATGACTTATACTTCACTTATAAGTGAAAAATATAAGTCATTTCAGTAAGGGAGGATCTCCGAGATGTATTTTAGAGCATTATGAAAATATGGAATAGTTTAGAATAGGCTGAGGTGTTCTTAAAAATTAATATCTCTGACATGTATTTTAAAGCATTATGAAAATATGGAATAGCCACAGTTTAGCTTGCAGGTGTTCTTAAAAATTTCACCCCTGTCTTGAATCAGTCTCCCCTGCGCATTCTGTAACCTCACCGTGGTGCAGGGGTGTAACATTCTCTTTGAGAATGGCCAATACAGCACAAATTGAAATTTTGAGTAAAACTCAGTATCTTATCTGTGATATTTGTATTTTTGCACAGTTCTTTACACTGTTTTTATTTAAATCTTTAATTTTTATATTTTATATTATGTTGATCATCACCTTATTTGTTTGCATTACCATAGTTTGACACCCAATAGCCGATGTATTTTTCATGCTGGGGTGTCATTAAACATTCATTCATTCATTCATTCAGTCAGTCAGTCTGGACTTCATGTTATTTCCATATTTCTACATCTTTTCTGCTACTGTAGATGATACTATTACAGGATAAATCAAACAGCCACACAGTCACTGACTTCAAGTCAAGACAGATTTGTCCAGCTTGGGTCAAACACTTGATGCCTCTTATGACATCACAATGCCGTGACCTTATCATAAGATCAGCTATCAACTTCAAACAACAAAACCATTAACAATTTCCACATCCAGTCGCTGTGCAAGGCAGAATCAAAAGGGCATATGATTTTTTTACCTAACATAGCATTTAAACTATTGATCACACTAACTGATAATCTATCACTTGTTTTTAACCTAACATAGCATTTAAACTATTGATCACACTAACTGATAATCTATCACTTGTTTTTAACCTAACATAGCATTTAAACTATTGATCACACTAACTGATAATCTATCACTTGTTTTTTACCTAACATAGCATTTAAACTATTGATCACACTAACTGATAATCTATCACTTGTTTTTAACTTAACATAGCATTTAAACTATTGATCACATTAACTGATAATCTATCACTTGTTTTTAACTTAACATAGCATTTAAACTATTGATCACACTAACTGATAATCTATCACTTGTTTTTTACCTAACATAGCATTTAAACTATTGATCACACTAACTGATAATCTATCACTTGTTTTTAACCTAACATAGCATTTAAACTATTGATCACACTAACTGATAATCTATCACTTGTTTTTTACCTAACATAGCATTTAAACTATTGATCACACTAACTGATAATCTATCACTTGTTTTTAACTTAACATAGCATTTAAACTATTGATCACATTAACTGATAATCTATCACTTGTTTTTAACTTAACATAGCATTTAAACTATTGATCACACTAACTGATAATCTATCACTTGTTTTTTTACCTAACATAGCATTTAAACTATTGATCACACTAACTGATAATCTATCACTTGTTTTTTACCTAACATAGCATTTAAACTATTGATCACACTAACTGATAATCTATCACTTGTTTTTAACTTAACATAGCATTTAAACTATTGATCACACTAACTGATAATCTATCACTTGTTTTTAACTTAACATAGCATTTAAACTATTGATCACACTAACTGATAATCTATCACTTGTTTTTAAAACCCCCACTGACTGCAAGCAATTTGTAAATTGACTGGTCTACTCAGGCAAGAAAGACATTAATGTTCCAATGATTGACTTTAGTTAAACATTGATGATAGTTTGGCTCTACAGATGTGAAGATTGATGACAAGAATCCATACTCGATTGTATGGGGAAATATTAATTTTTAATTCTTCCTCCAGTTTAGAAGATAGAATCGATGGAAATATGTTGATGTTGAGGTTTGTTTTAATGTGTACCTAAAGAAACAGATATTACATAGTTATTAAAGGGACATTCCTGAGTTTGCTGTATTGTTAGATGTTTGCGAAAAATAAAATATTTCTACAATTAAATTTAAATATTAAGTATATTTTCTTGTTTAGAATATCAGTGTCTGTATATTCAATGTGTTTCTCGGCCATCTTAATATTTGTAAGAAGCCCAAACTGGATTTTGTCTTCAAATAATTTAGTTTGTACCAAAAAAATTATTTTAGGAAATAAGATGAAATTTAACCTAGTACAAATATTAGAACGATCAGAAACACGTTTAATATACAGCCACTAATATTTTATGCATAAAAATATATTTGATATGTAATTACAATCGTTAAAAAGTCTCTGTTAGTCGATAACATCTTAAAAATTGCAGCAAACTCAGGAATGTCCTTTTAAAGACAAAATTAGCCATTTGTAAGGCCTATTCCGGGAAACACAACAATAGGTGCATGGACCTTATCATTCAAATCCTTCTTATGTTCATTTAATTCTAACCGATTGTGTAATCAAAAGTTGATTGGTTGGTGCAAAGCAATTCACTAACCAATGACCAACAATGAAATTCCAACCAATCCCCAACACAAACACAAATTGCTAATATATTTTAAAGATTACCTGTAGTGAATAATTTTCTTTTCTAAGTATTAACCCATTAATATAGCCATGCACCTAAACCTATAGGGTGTATACTACCAAATCAAATCCCATAGACGACAATAGTAACATATGTGGCTAAAACTCCTACCTGTAGTGAATGATTTTCTTTTCTAAGTATTAACCCATTAATATAGCCATGCACCTAAACCTATAGGGTGTATACTACCAAATCAAATCCCATAGACGACAATAGTAACATATGTGGCTAAAACTCCTACCTGCAGTGAATGATTTTCTTTTCTAAGTATTAACCCATTAATATAGCCATGCACCTAAACCTATAGGGTGTATACTACCAAATCAAATCCCATAGACGACAATAGTAACATATGTGGCTAAAAACTCCTACCTGCAGTGAATGATTTTCTTTTCTAAGTATTAACCCATTAATATAGCCATGCACCTAAACCTATAGGGTGTATACTACCAAATCAAATCACATAGACGACAATAGTAACATATGTGGCTAAAACTCCTACCTGCAACATGTCAATCGACATAAATGCCACAGATATAAATATTACCACTTCTCACCCTTAAAACGAATAAAAAAACTTAGGGTCAAGCTACTCATTTCTGAGATAATGGGTAGCATCTATGACTACCCTAGTTCCGCAAAAAAATTTAGTACTTTTTTAACAGGTACCCCATACATGTTTCAAGCACAAGGCTTGGTTCATATCAAAGTGTTACAATGTATGTCCCACTAGAATATCAACACTTCAGCGTCATATGATGACATCATTGATTGGTGCACTACAGCCTTACCGGAACATCAACCAAAGGAGATCAGCGATATAGAGTAATGGGTAATAAATAACAATTTAAACTAGCTAACATTTCAAGTTTACATGAAAACTAAAAATTATTTCACAAGGGACACAAACTTGATATGAAATGAAAGCTCATTTAATATCCTATATAAATCTATAGCTCATGACAACTCAAAATTATTACACTAGGGACATATACATGACATGAAATAGAAGTGTGTTGAATATCCTATAAGCCTAAAGCTAATGACAACTAAAATTATTACACTAGGGACATACATATGATATGAAATGGAAGCTTGTTTAACATCCTATAACTGTGTACCTGCACCACGTGACTTTCTGTGCTTGTTCTCGATATACTCTCCGAGTTTCGCTAGTTTGGCTCCCATCGGTAACCTGCAGTCGTTTCCAGTTCCAAACTCTCACAAACACTCAACTAGCAACAAACTTCACCGGAGAGAAAACACGGGATTCTCCACCACAATGACATTTAGTATTCCTTATTCCTCCGGTCGAGTGACACAGTAAAGTTCTATCTGTTCTTGAATAACCTGACAGCCTCATAATCACAGTGTGTCAAGTTCTGTTGTTACTGTTCTGTTGCTCAGTACTACAAACCTGGTGCTTATGTGTATATCACAAATCTAATTCTTTTGTCTTAATTTACAAATGTGTTATCTATGTGTCTCTTACAAATCTAGTTCTTGTATAAAATTATAAATCCATCCGTTAATTTAGGTTTATTCCAATCCAGTGCTTGTGTGCGTATTACAAAGCTGCTGTTTGCATGCATGAGAGTGCATGTATAATAAACCCAGTCTTTCTGTGTATATTAATAATCTGGTTCTTTTAGCCCGGTTTGTTGTTTTTGTCTGTCTCTATCCAGAAATTGTGCCTCTTATTACAAAGCCAGCACTTCTGTGTATATTAATAATCTGGTTCTTTTAGCCCGGTTTGTTGTTTTTGTCCGTCTCTGTCCAGAAATTGTGCCTGTTATTACAAAGCCAGCACTTCTGTGTATATTAATAATCTGGTTCTTTTAGTCCGGTTTGTTGTTTTTGTCCGTCTCTATCCAGAACTTGTGCCACTTATTACAAACACAGCACTTCTGTGTATATTAATAATCTGGTTCTTTTAGCCCGGTTTGTTGTTTTTGTCCATCTCTATCCAGAACTTGTGCCACTTATTACAAACACAGCACTTCTGTGTATATTAATAATCTGGTTCTTTTAGTCCGGTTTGTTGTTTTTGTCCGTCTCTATCCAGAAATTGTGCCACTTATTACAAACACAGCACTTCTGTAATCTGGTTCTTTTGGGTCTGTTTTTTTTTATCTCTATATCCAGAACTTGTGCCTGTCTTACAAAACTATGTGTGTATTAGGTACAAGTGGCAGAGACAGTCATATTAAATTTAGATGTACAAATCGAGTTAAATTATGTATTATCAAATCAAGTATCTCCAGTTAAGATAATTTACGAATCGAACGCATGAATAAAAAAAATCCCATCTCAGAATACAAAGGAAATCAATGTTTTCTTCAATTTTTAATAAGAAGTTCTAAAACAGGTTTTCATATCACTTTAAAAGATATAAGAAGAACAAAAATCAATTTAAGTAAGGCAGTGTTTAGAAATGAATATTACATTAGAGAAATACATTTTAAAAGAAATGTTCCAAAATATCCGATGCAATATTCAAGACACACAGTTCTTTGAAGAAACCAATCTCCTAAAGAGATTACAGGAGAAAATTTCTGACAGTCACAAATTCATCAACAACTATAAATTTTCCAAATCTCCAATTTAAAAAAAAATTCCAATTTCTTTTTTATTTCCACTTTGTAGTTTTATATTGTTTATCCCAGGCTATAAATCCCACTTTTACACAAGTGCACTGTGTAACAAGATCTCTCAAAGGACAGTTCCTCCAGAATCAGAGTGACCTATAGTACATATATACATGATATACGCAAATTCCATGAAGTCAGTCACCCACGAAATTCTTCCTTCTTTAGTTTTAAAAACCAAAATTCCATTGCTTTTATAGTCACTACATCATTCCAATGATTACCAAACACATTTTTCTATATATGAATGAACTCTGCTCTGGATCACACGAATCAAAATGGCTACTAAATGAAACTACACCACATAGATCACACACACACACACACACAAGACTTGGATTGTGTTTCGGTGCAGCCAACTGACACAGGCATGCAGGTACATACAACTCCTGCCACTCCACACTCCAACTTGATTGTAACGGTGGCTGCGTTCGTTCTCTTTGCTGAGCCGGCGCCCGATCAATTAATAATGTCCTAAGAGTGGGATGGTCCGCGGAGCTCTCTGGACTTTGTTAGGTCCGGATTGTCAGCTTGCACTCGAAACGTATCAATAAGTGATGGACAGCCCTAATTGTCAATCACAACCTGCCGAGCGGGGCAAACTTTACAAAGAACAATCGAGGCATGTTCAGAGATGAGAGTTTTACGCAACAACAGATGAATGTGGTAATGTAACAAGGTTAATTTAGAAGAAAAACCCCACAGGAATAACAGTTCTGCACCAGGGAGGCTGGAGTATGTGAGACTGGCTTAAATTATTTAATCAAACAAGATGGAGAGCTTTTTTGTTTGTTTCAGTCTGGGGTTTTTTGGGTATTTTTGTGTGTGTGTGTGTGTGTGTTTTGCAGTCATTATTTTAATGTGTATTCTTCTGTGTGTTGTTTTCAGTCTGTCTTTTATTGTGTTTTCTTCTGTGTCTTTTGTTAATGTTTTTTCATTGTGTATTCTGTTGTGTGTGTGTGTGATTTTTTAGTCAGTATTTTAAAGTGTATTCTTTATTGTTGTTTTCAATTTGTCTTTTATTGTGTTTTCTTCTGTGTTTTTTTTTGTTCAGTCAGTATTTTAATGTGTATTCTTCTGTATGTATTCTTCAATCATTCTTTTTTTGTGTATTTATTAGTCTGACTTATATTGTGTACTGTGTGTGTTTTTAGTCAGTATTTTAATGTGTATTCTTTTGTCTTTTTTTTAAATCATTATTTTAATGTGTATTCTTTTGTCTCTTTTTTTCAATCAGTATTTTAATGTGTATTCTTTTGTGTCTTTTTTTTCAATTATTTTAATGTGTATTCTTTTGTCTTTTTCAATCAGTATTTTAATGTGTATCCTTTTGTGTCTTTTTTCAATCAGTATTTTAATGTGTATTCTTTTGTGTCTTTTTTTCAATCAGTATTTTAATGTGTATTCTTTTGTGTCTTTTTTCAATCAGTATTTTAATGTGTATTCTTTTGTCTTTTTCAATCAGTATTTTAATGTGTATCCTTTTGTGTCTTTTTTCAATCAGTATTTTAATGTGTATTCTTTTGTGTCTTTTTTTCAATCAGTATTTTAATGTGTATTCTTTTGTGTCTTTTTTCAATCAGCATTTTAATGTGTATTCTTTTGTCTTTTTCAATCAGTATTTTAATGTGTATTCAACTATGTGTCTGTTTTCAGTCTGTTTTTATTGTGTACTCATTTGTGTCTTTTTCAATTAGTCTGTGTACTCTTTTAGTGTGTGAGTTTTTTTCTTTCTTTTATCCTTCATTAATACATTTATATCTGTACGGTTTAAGCCCACTGTTCTGGGAACACATCTCAGCTACCTGGGCTGTACCTTTTTTACGTTTGTTTTGCTTTTTGGTTTTTTATTATTTTTTATTTTTTTTCATTATTGGTTTTGAAATCTTGGTTACTTTCATACAATGAATTTAATCTCATGCTAAATCTCATTACGGTTCAAGCAAAGTGTCATGGGCACACACATTGGCTATCTGAGCTATCAGAAGTTCTGCCAGAAAATATTTTAATGGTACATGTATGTACTAAAAACAAAATGGGTCATAAGTGCCCCTACTAGGTGTTATGGTTGAAATCGTTTGAAATTGGACACTGCATTTCATGTACTTTGTCAACATTTAAACAGCTGTCCTCTTGCTATAATCTTTCTATAAATCATTAAAAAAATATCCATTAAATTCCAATATTTTAGGGTACGTAATTTTACCCTTCGTAATGTCTGCCAGAAATCCTGGCTGTCTGATATTAGAGGTTAGTACGAGAGAAGTCAGTGAATTAGCCATACACCTCCACAAAGAACATTTATAATTCACTCTGGGTGGGAACCTGTACCGGGATATGAAACTAGAACCTACCAGCCTTAAGTCCAATGGTTCAACCACTACACCACTGTGGCCAGGAACCTGTACCGGGATATGAACCCAGTACCTACCAGCCTTAAGTCCAATGATTTAACCACTACACCACTGTGGCCAGGAGCCTGTACCGGGATATGAACCCAGTACCTACCAGCCTTAAGTCCAGTGGTTTAACCACTACACCACTGTGGCCAGGAGCCTGTACCGGGATATGAACCCAGTACCTACCAGCCTTAAGTCCAGTGGTTCAACCACTACACCACTGTGGCCAGGAGCCTGTACCGGGATATGAACCCAGTACATACCAGCCTTAAGTCCAGTGGTTCAACCACTACACAACTGTGGCCAGGAGCCTGTACCGGGATATGAACCCAGTACCTACCAGCCTTAAGTCCAGTGGTTCAACCACTACACCACTGTGGCCAGGAGCCTGTACCGGGATATGAACCCAGTACCTACCAGCCTTAAGTCCAGTGGTTCAACCACTACACCACTGTGGCCAGGAGCCTGTACCGGGATATGAACCCAGTACCTACCAGCCTTAAGTCCAGTGGTTCAACCACTACACCACTGTGGCCAGGAGCCTGTACCGGGATATGAACCCAGTACCTACCAGCCTTAAGTCCAGTGGTTCAACAACTACACCACTGTGGCCAGGAGCCTGTACCGGGATATGAACCCAGTACCTACCAGCCTTAAGTCCAGTGGTTCAACCACTACACCACTGTGGCCAGGAGCCTGTACCGGGATATGAACCCAGTACCTACCAGCCTTAAGTCCAGTGGTTCAACCACTACACCACTGTGGCCAGGAGCCTGTACCGGGATATGAACCCAGTGCCTACCAGCCTTAAGTCCAATGGTTCAACCACTACACCACTGTGGCCAGGAGCCTGTACCGGGATATGAACCCAGTGCCTACCAGCCTTAAGTCCAATGGTTTAACCACTACACCACTGTGGCCAGGAGCCTGTACCGGGATATGATCCTAGTGCCTACCAGCCTTAAGTCCAATGGTTTAACCACTACACCATTATGGCCAGGAGTGTATACCGGGATATGAACTTAGAACCTACCAGCCTTAAGACCAATTGTTTAACCACTATACCACTGAGGCCGGTTGTGAGAGAGAAGTCAGTCAATTGGTTTTACATCTGTCCACTGATCTGTACATTCATCTTGGATGGAATTACTCGACCAATCAGATGGACTGTTATAGACATGGCTGAATCCTTTCTGGAAATTGGCATTGTCAAATTGTTTCATTTCTTTTGTGTGTTCATTCTGTGATGTGATAGATGGGATCTATAGCTCAGTGTGTGTAGAGCACTTAGATCACAGGATCAAACCCACTTGGCAAGCCCATTTTCTGATTGTTCACCCCACCCCATCCCAATGTCCCATGACCGGTATATATTAAAAACAGAGGTGTGAATTGGTGAACTGTATAAAAAAAAGAGGAAATCTAGAGGGGTCCCGGAAATTCTTGAAATCCTAGGTTAAAATCTGTGCCATCTGACACATTTTGGAGAAAGGACGATTAAAATGCGAAGTAAGGCAATGTTCCATGAGAGGAAAACAGCTGATCCGAGGAGAATTCCCACCCCTGTAAAGACCATGGCATGTGCTGTCCTGTCTGGAAAAAGGTTTGTACATCAGCAGTAGAGCATGCACCTGAGGTGCTAATTGAAACTTAGGATCAAATCCTGCCAGTGGACCAACTCTGATTGTTTTTGTCCCCATCCCAATGAGTGCCCCATTTCACTGCTATATTAAAGGCTGTAGTATGTTGTACCCTGACTGTAGGGAAATGCATATAAAAGATCCATTGCTATAAATGAAAAATGTAGCATGTTTCCTCTGGAAACTATGTGTAAGAATTACCAAACGTTTGACATCCAACAACGGATGATTAATTAATCATTAATTAAAGTGCTCTAGTATGGGAGCTTTTACATGCACTTTCCCACAGACATTGATAGATGATTGTTTTATACACCAGTCATGGAGCACCGGTTGGGATGGGAGTTGGGGAAACCAATCAGATAACAGGTTCACCGAGAAAGAAAAAGTAAATTAAAGTTTGTTTTATTTAACGACGCCACTAGAGCACATTGATTTTTTTATCTTATCATCGGCTATTGGACGTCAAACATATGGTCATTCTGACACTGTTTTTAGAGGAAACCCGCTGTCGCCACATAGGCTACTCTTTTTTATGACAGGCAGCAAGGGATCTTTTATTTGCGCTTCCCACAGGCAGGATAGCACAAACCATGGCCTTTGTTGAACCAGTTATGGATCACTGGTCGGTGCAAGTGGTTTACACCTACCCATTGAGCCTTGCGGAGCACTCACTCAGGGTTTGGAGTCGGTATCTGGATTAAAAATCCCATGCCTCGACTGGGATCCGAACCCAGTACCTACTAGCCTGTAGACCGATGGCCTGCCACGACGCCACCGAGGCCGGTCCCGAGAAAGAATGATCCAAGTATCTTTGGCAAGTGCTCTAGTGACTGAGCTAGATTCCACAGCTAGTCATTACCCAACACTTACCAGCCATAAACCTGATGGCTCAAGTATGTATGTCAGTCATACAGGTATTTGAGACTACAGAAAACATGGAAACCATGTCTAAGCTATACAGTGGAATCACTGATGTAATGGTTAGACCACTGAGTTGTAAGGCCTGGTTTCTCTGCATTTCAACTAAGATTCGGAGGGGGGGATTTAGCTCAGTCAGTCGAGTGATACATTCATCGCAGGATCGAACCACATCTGTGGATCCATTCAACCGACTGATTTTTTGCTTGTTCCAGCCAGTGCACCACAACTGGTCAAAGGCTGTGGTATACTATGTGCTTTCCTGTCTATGGGAAAGTACATATAAAAGATCCCTTGCTGCTAATGGAAAAATGTAGCGGGTTTCCTCTGATGACTACGTGTCAGAATTACCAAATGTTTAACATCTAATAGGCGATGATTAATTAATCAATGTGCTCTAGTGGTGGTGTTCAACAAAACAAGGTTATTCCACCGAGATTGATCATTTAAATTCTGTTGTACTTGTAGAGAGGACGAACTGAAGTTGGCGTTTCACATTAAAGATTCAATCCTGTACTGGACGATGTTTGACGGTTCACTGTAAACTAAGTTTATTTAAGCACAGTGCTGGGAATTGGTTAGAATTTCAGCATTGATTATCGCTTATACAGTGAAACCTCTCAAAACCAGACCATCTAAACCAGAATTCCCCCAAAACCAAACATTTTTCATGGTCCGTTTTTTAAAACCAGTACAGAACATAATCTCTGTAAACCAGATACCTCTTGAAACCAGACATTTTACTTGGTCTCGAGGGTGTCCAGTTTAGAGGAGTTTTACTATAGTTAGTTTATACCAACAGATCAACTTTTGATTAAATAACAGGTAAGAATTATATAGACTTAAAAGGGATTGAAATTATTACATGTATATATGCACATTGTTGTATACATGGAGACAGACATACAAATTGCTAATTTTACCTATTCAATTAAGGATTGTCTGTTATTTATTTTACGTTCATCGGAGTATGAACAGAAAACATCATCCGCAAACTGTGTTAATCGACGAAGCCGTTCTCACATAAGTTTGAAGATGAGTTTTTTTAGTTGTTATATCCAACTGAATGTAAAATATATAACAGACAATTAATTAAATTTAAAACATAGAAATGTACTTACTAATAATAATGCTAAAAGTGCATATTTTATTTTGAGTTATTTGTTTGGTTCTAAAACAATAACGCTCAATAAGATAAAATACCAATATAAAGTGAATCATCAGATATGATGTTCCCTGACAACATAACTTGTTTACGTTCATCAAGATATGAACAAACTCACATTGCTGCATCTGGACCAGTGGGATGACGTTATATTGTAATGAACATAGTGGAAATTTAATTATTATCTCTTTTCTTTACATATTCATAAAAACAAACGGAAATCCGAGCATATTTACATCAATTCCCTCATCTCAACTACAGGAACAATTACAGTTAACATTTTGTGTGACAATCAATTACAAATTTTTATAATCAATAATTAGATTGGTGCAGCCCAAACGATCAATTTTCTATTATAATAGATGATTGGAGCATCACCAATTTGAACATGGAGGGCTGAAGTCTGTCATATTTGAACTACCAAGGAGAAATCACCAATTAGGGTGCACAATACTGAGTTTAGTTTAGAGATTGTAATTATGCTTTTAATTCCAGAGATAAAAATGAAATTGGTCAGAAAATCTTGAAAATTGCAGGGTTTTGAAAAGTGTGGGGCTGCTGTGAGCTTTTCATGAAAATACGTGAAGGAGCAGTTTTTGGGTTGAGCTAGGATCAATAATTTTATAAATATCTGGAGAATGTTCACCAAGAAACATGACAGTGAAGAAACAGTAAGTGCAATTTTGTCAATGAATTGGTGAATGGATGGAGAGAAGGATGGATGTATAGGTAAATAATTGAATAGATGGATGGATGGGTGGATGAATGATTAGGATAGACAGATGGATGGAAAGATGGATAATTAAAGGAATCAAAGGATGGATGGAAAGAGAAAAGAATGGATGGATGAATGAATGGAAGGACAGATGGATGGATGGATGGATGGATGGATGGAAAGATGCTTGGAAGAATGGCTGGCTGGCTGGCTGGCTGGCTGGCTGGATGAACTGATGGATGAATAGATGGATCGATAGGATAAATGGAAATATGGATTCAACGATTGATAGACGATTGGAAGGATAGATGGATGAATGGATGACACGATGGATGGATGAATGATGGATGGAAGGATATACATGGATGGATGGAAGGATACATGGATGGATAAATTAATAAATGGATAGATGGATGGATGGATGGATGGATGGATGGATGAATAGATAGATGGATGGATGGATAGGATGGAATATACAAGTGGGAGGGTTAATGGGATTTTGTGGATGGCCAAATGGAGAGTTGAATAGAAGAATGAATGAATGAATGAATGAATGAATGAATGAATGAATCAATCAATGAATGAAAGGGATGAATGACTGAATGAATGAATGAATGAAAGAAAGAAAGAGAAAGAGTGTTTTATTTAACGACGCACTCAACACATTTTATTTACGGTTATATGGCGTCAGACATATGGTTAAGGACCACACAGATTTTGAGAGGAAACCCGCTGTCGCCACTATATGGGTTACTCTTCCGATTAGCAGCAAGGGGTCTTTTATTTGTGCTTCCCACAGGCAGGATAGCACAAACCATGGCCTTTGTTGAACCAGTTATGGATCACTGGTCGGTGCAAGTGGTTTACACCTACCCATTGAGCCTTGCGGAGCACTCACTCGGGGTTTGGAGTCGGTATCTCGATTAAAAATCCCATGCCTCGACTGGGATCCGAACCCAGTACCTACCAGCCTGTAGACCGATGGCCTACCACGACGCCACCGAGGCCGGTCTGAATGAATGAAATATGAACAAACAAACAAACAAACAAATGAAGAATCAACTACCATAACCAACCAACCAATCAATCAGTGAACCAAGCAAGAAGCACACTTCTGTGTAATGAAACGCACACCTCAACACAAACACAACTAAAAGCCAGCAGATTGTCTGTAAAGTCATTCTAGTACTCTCATTATTCTGAATGTCTGTTACCATCTAACAAGCTAACGTCTCTCCTGCCAGTCAGACACTGTAGAACAATCCTGAGGGTCACATGTTCAACCGACACTTGTCCCTTGCTAATAAGAACGGGTTGATTGGATCACCATCACAACTGGACGGATCCTAAGATAGATACAGAGGCCTCTGGAAGCTGTCAGACGGATACTTCTGTTAGCAGGTCCCTCGTACAAGTCTAGTCTTGTGTAACCCTCTTGTTTTTGCTTTTCTTTTGTGTATTCAATTTATGACATCATTCATATGATGAATATGGGTTACACAAAAATGAAATGGGTTACTTGAATTGCGTAAATCATAAATGGTTTATGCAAATGTTTCATTCTCAGAGATCCGACTTATTAAAACGATATTGGTCTGGGATCAATCCCCATCATTCGACTCGTTGCTCTACTTCTTGTTTCGTCCAGTGCACCATGACTAGTATATCAAAGGCCGTGGTATGTGCTATCCTGTCTGTGGGGTGGTGTACATAAAAGATCCCTTGTTACTAATGGAATTTTTTTAATGTGTGTTGTTAAACAAAACAAACTTTAACTTTATTAAAATGATCATCCAACTAGAATGACAAAAACCATCAACATGGACTACTGTTAATTACATAGAATTGATTCTGTTCTTCTTAACAACCATCAAATAAAAAGTTTGTTTTCTTTAATGACACCACTAGAGCACATTGATTTATTAATCACCGGATATTGGATTGCAAACATTTGGTGATTCCGACATATATAGCGAGTGGAAACATTTTCCCATTAGGTCAGGTCAGGTCAGGTCAGGTCAGGTCAGGTCATAGAGTTTAACCTGCAGATTCCAAACATGCTGTTATAGTGCACACCTGTCATGGGCCCAGGTGTTGGCCTGAGCTAGCTTCTCCGTCCAGGACAGGAATTTTTCAATTATTAGCAAGGGGTCTTTTATATGTACCATCCGACAGACAGGATAACACACACGGCCTTTGATGTACTGGCTTGAACGAGAAATAACTGAATGGGCCCACTGATGGGGAATGATACATCCAATAAAAGATGATCCAGAATAACACATGCTGCAAACAACAGGAGATGGTGAGATGCATCATTTGATCCGACACTGAGAAAATCTATAGTCACAGACTTATCAGATGCAATCCATTACTTGAATTTGTGTGCTCGTTAATATTTCATTTGCACTGACTGCTACATTACAGATAATCACTTCTTGTTGATCATAACAATGATACTGTTTAGTTTTAGGTGTACATATAGTTACAGTGTACGTATGGCAAGTACAAGTACGGATGGGCTGATTCAGTTTGGAAACTTTTAAATTCAGTTTTCCAGAAGTACACAATTTTACACATGCCCAAAATACCTAGATTACAAATTTTGTTATGATTTTAATGGAATACTTAAAAATCTCACCAAAAATCCAAATCCAATGCATGTGCCCTCCACCCCCTACCCACCCCCACAACACAGATACATGTATATAACACAAAGACACATGCACATTATTTTACATATTGGAAGCAGTTTTCTTTTCTGAACTAAAGTTAAAGTTAAAGTTTAACACCACTAGAGCACATTGATTTATTAATCATCAGCTACTGGATGTCAAACATTTAGTAATTCTGACATATGCTTATAGTCTTAGAGGAAACCAAAAACATTTTTTTTCATTAATTGCAACTTGGGATCTTTTATATGCACCATCCCAGACAGGACAGCACATACCATGGGCTTTGATATACCAATTGTGGTTCCCTGGCTGAAATGAGAAATAGCCCAATGGGCCCATCCGTGACTGACTGCTCATCAGGAGAGCACTCTACCACTAGGCTATGTTCTGCCCTACGTGTTTGATATTAACTTCTAGAGATGGGATGTATTTAACGACACACTCAACACATTTTATTTTTGGACATATGGTGTCAGACATATGGTTAAGGATAGTGAGATAGGAAACCCGCTGTCGCTACTTCATGGACTACTCTTTTCGATTAGTGGCAAGGGATCTTTTATATGCACCATCCCACAGACAGTGTAGTATTCATGGTGCACTGGCTGAAACGAGAAATAGCCCAATGGGCCCACCGACGGGGATCGATCCCAAACCGACCGTGCATCGAGCGAGCACTTTACCACTGGGCTTCTAGAGATGGGATGCAGCTCAGTGATACAGTCTTATAGGATATGTGTACTTGGGTCTTTCACATCCCAACCAGTGCTGTGTGAAGAGTACTTCAAAATTAAAATCTGTTTTGTTTAATGACACCACTAGAGCATATTGACTAATTAATCATCAGCTATTGGATGTCAAACATTTAGTTATTCTGATATGTTAACAGAGGAAACCCGCTACATTTTCCTAATGCAGCAAGGGATCTTTTATATGCACTTTCCCACAGACAGGAAAACATATGCCACAGCCTTTGACCAGTTGTGGTGCACTGACTGGAACAAGAAAACCCCCAATCAGTTGATTGGATCCACTGTTGTGTTTCGATCCTGGGCAGCAAGCACCTCAAGCGAGCACTCAACCACCTGAGCTACATCTCATCCCCACGAACAGTACATCAAAGACAGTGGTATATTCTGCCCTACCTATGGCAAGTTCCATATAAATGATGGCTTTCTGCTTTATCCTATGTGGCAATTAGTTTCCTTATTATGTCTAACAAGAGCCATAGTTTAAAAATGGGCTGGGGTGCCATTAAACATTAAAAAATGGGTTACGGTGTCAGAGTTTTAATTTAGTTCCATTCTGTCAACCAATAGTCGTACTTTAAAAATGGGCTGTGGTGTCACAGTTTTAATTTAGTTCCATTCTTTCAACCAATAGCCGCACTTTAAAAATGGGCTAAGGTGTCACAGTTTTAATTTAGTTCCATTCTGTCAACCAATAGTCGTACTTTAAAAATGGGCTAAGGTGTCACAGTTTTAATTTAGTTCCATTCTGTCAACCAATAGCCGCACTTTAAAAATGGGCTGAGGTGTCACAGTTTTAATTTAGTTCCATCTGCCAACCAATAGTCGTACTTTAAAAATGGGCCGAGGTGTCACAGTTTTAATTTAGTTCCATCTGCCAACCAATAGTCGTACTTTAAAAATGGGCCGAGGTGTCATTATTTTTTTAATTTTTTTTTTTTGTTTGCTTTGTTCATCCCACATCTTCAACGTATCTGTGTGTTTGAAGTCAAGCTAAGAATTGAATTATTTACCCATGACAATTACCATGTGCCATTACCACAGTGTGAGTGCAGCCATTACAGACACTAATCAGAGTGTTCAGTGTTTCACAAGCGTATCAATAATTCACCGCTACATCTCACTTGTAATCAACTTGTCTGTTTGTTGTCAACTGACTCCTGTTTCCAAGGAGAAATCGTGTGATATAAACCATTATCTAGTGTTTTAGGTCACTGGTTTTCAAGGGTTTATAAGGGCCCTATGGGCAACCTAGGGAGACACCACAGCATCGTAAAGGTCTAAAATTAACGAGCTACTCTCGATTCAATATTATCAAAACCTATATTAGCTCAGCCATTTACCTTTCGACCGACCGTTCAAAATTGCGCCAAATTCCCTCAATCAAAATTGCACACCCTTTTCTCTTTAGCATTTAACTGTTCCATTCAAATTCCATAGCACCACCACCCCACCCCACCCCCTCCTCTCCCCTTCCCCCACCTTTCCTGTCATGGACGTGCGCTACAACAGCTTGTTCTGAATGTGCACGTAAAACCCTATGACATGACATGACATGACAAGGTTTTTTTTTTCTTCTTCTTCTTTTTTTGGGGGGGGGGGTGGAGGGGGGGGGGTTTGGACAAAAGAAATATGTTTGTTTAATGTCTTGGCACAGTGCTGTAATCAGTGATGGCTGGATGTCCAATATTGTACATGTACAAGTGGTAACAAACTGCAATGAGAATAAATCAACCGGACTGTGGTGTGGTGGTTAACCAATCACACTTATGCTGGTAGGTACTGGGTTCACATCTCGGCACCAGCTCCCACCCAGAGCAAGTTTAATGACTCAAAGGGTAGGTGCAACTCCACTACACTGACTTCTCTCTCACTAACAACTAAACCGACCTCGGTGGCATCGTGGTTAGGCCATCGGTCAACAGGCTGGTATGTACTGGGTTCGGATCCCAGTTGAGGCATGGGATTTTTAATCCAGATACCGACTCCAAACCCTGAGTGAGTGCTCTGCAAACCTCAATGTGTAGGTGTAAACCACTTGCACCAACCAGTGATCCATAACTGGTTCAACAAAGGCCATGGTTTGTGCTATCCTGCCTGTGGGAAGCGCAAATAAAAGATCCCTTGCTGCTAATCGGAAAGAGTAGCCCATGAAGTGGCGACAGCGGGTTTCCTCTCAAAATCTGTGTGGTCCTTAACCATATGTCTGACGCCATATAACCGTAAATAAAATGTGTTGAGTGCGTCGTTAAATAAAATATTTCTTTCTTTCTTTCTTTACTAACAACTAACTCACTGACCTCGACAAACAGCCCAGATAGCTGAGGTGGGGCCCAGGAAAATGTGCTTAAACCTTAATTGGATAAAAGCACGAAAATAAGAATAATTAAATGAATGAATGAACAAATCAAGTGAAGGCGCTACTTGATCTGTCAGAAGTGGGATGCTTTTTCTTTGTTTTTTTCCGCTTGTTTTTTTTTTAACCAGAATCTTTGATGAGGGTTTTACAACATTCATTTATTCATTCATTAGCGAGTTGGTTATTCTCTTTATTACCCATTATGACTTAGACCATCTAAAACAATTACATTAGTCATTACATGATGAAATATAATTGTCGTCATAGTATACTGAACAAAATGTTCCATGTCATCACCATTACTGTCACAGAAAATGTTTTTAAATCATGAGCTAACTACAACATTTATTATTATTATTATTATTATTATTATTCCTACTTCTGTTTTATAAAATGTTTTAGTAGTATTATCATTAACAATAGAAATATTTCTTTCACTGAAACTTAATATAAAAACCTATTATTGATTTACTTAAACCTAACTGCAAAGTTTGTATTTAACGTAACGACACATGCAAACATACAAATTATATAAACAATGAAAACCAATTGACTTAGTTTGTCAGTTATTGATCAAAAGCCTCACCACAGAACAAAAATATCTATGCAGACTATGTCCACACACACACACCAAACCAATCTGAGCAAAATTTTACAAAGACTGAGCAACCACAATTAATAGGAAAGGCAAGTAAAGAAATATATATAAATATATATAATTGTTAACTGACACCTCTGCACATTATTTGTAAACTTCAGCTATTTTGTTAAAAGTTGTTTGTTTTTTGTTTAACAACACCACTAGAGCACCTTGATTTATTAATCATCAGCTATTGGATGTCAAACATTTGGTAATTATGACATACAGTCATCATAGGAAATCGCTATATTTCATATAGCAGTAATGGATCATTTATATGCAGTTTTCCACAGACAGGACAGCACATACCACAACCAGTAATCGGGCACTGGTTGAGATGGGGACAAAAAAGAAATCAGTGAATGGGTCCACCAAAGGGATTCAATTCTGTGACACATGCCCCTTAGACACATTCTATACAGACTGAGCTAGATTCCCCTCCCCAACCCATGTCCATCATTTCCTAATGCAAAATACAAATAATTTTAATAAACAGCTTTAATAAACATGTACTTATCACTATCATCAGTTGCTCCCCTGAGAATGTCACTGGGGTTTTTTCACTTCAGAAAACAGCATACACATCTAAGGGTTTAATATGTATAGTGTTTCATTTGTTTATAACAAGTAGTGCCCCCCACCCTAGGATTTTGATCAGGGTACGGTCCTGTATGAAAGAGATAGAATACTATACTCATATCAATTAGATCTACTTTTTTCTTATAATTTCTTGTTTAATAAGGTGTCCAACTAATTTTTACTCTCTAGATAACTCTTGATACGGTAATACCACCATTCATGTACTATCATCATATCATTTCATTTAAAGTTTCATGCTTATTTTCAATTAAAGTTCAAGCATGTTATTTTGGGCTTTTTTACCGCAATTATCTGAACAGTGATAGCTGTTAGTCATTAAACCCGCTCTGGGTGGGAGCCAGAACCAGGATATGAACCCAATATCCACCAGCCTTAAGTGATGGCTTAATTAACTATTACTCCAATAAGGCCAGTTAGTTTTTTTTTTTTTTTTTTTCTCTCTCTCTCTCTCTCTCTCTCTCTCTCTCAATATATACACACTACATCAACGTCAACATCATCATCACCACCATCATTATCACCATCATCATCTCTATCATCTCCATCAGCATCATCATCTCCATCATCACCATCATCATCATCACCATCATCATCATCATCACCATCATCATCATCACCATCATCATTGTCACCATCATCATCATCATCATTATAATATGGATATAATTTCAACGAGAAAGATACTGATGTAATATCAATAAGATGGATCTAATTTCAACGTGATGGGTATAATGTCTATTTGGGCTTGGTTTACCCTGTCTGCCTGGAGGTATGTTTCCAGGTTGGGTCTCACTACAAGTAGTTCTCTGTGTTTCTTACTAAACTGACAAAAGCAGGCCCGAGAAGGCAATCAAGCCCACAAGTATAAGAAGTGATATTCTGTTAGTGGAAATCAATACGAGTTTCACAAGGTGATAACAACTAGCAAATATCTCACCCTTCTCATTGCAGGAGACAAATGTCAGGGTGAGATTTACACCAAAAGAAAGTAGATATATATTTAAAATGTTTTTGTTGGATTGTAGTTTGTGGGCTTTCTTTATTCTCACAGATGCTGTGGCAACTGTATCCACATTTAATTAAAGATAAGCATGATGACGTAAGTCGTATTGTAACAGGTGAATGTTATATGAACAACTAACAAATATATGCACTCAGATGCATGCACGTTCATGCACACACACACACACACACACACACACACACACACACACACACACACACACACACACACCACTTTCTGGTCTTCTTGTCCTTGCCTAATGTAAGTCAACATGATTAGCACTGCTACTTGAGCCTGCCAGCAGAAACCTGTCAGCTGAACACATGGGTGAAGGCATCACAGCCTTAATTTAGACTAGTTCACTTTAGATAACAAGTGAAGCTGCCAGAAAAAAAGAAAACAAAGAAAGAAAAGTATCCCTGCCCCACCACAACCCTGTGTGATTATAACACTGTAATTACTATTTTATGTCTGCCATATATTTTCCCCTATGTATACATTTTACTTTGTGAGTGGTGTGGACCAGACAACTGGCTCAGTCAGTCAGTAAAGTGCCTGCATGAGGTGCCTGTGTCAAAGGATCGAACCCCCTCAGTGGAATCATTCTCCGATTGTTTTTTGGGGTTTTTATTTATCATCCCAACCAGTGCCCCATGACTGGAATATCAAAGGTCATGGTATGTGCTGTCATGTTTGTGGAAAAGTCAATGTAAAAGATCCCCTGCTGCTAATGGATAAACAATGTTGCAGGCTTCCTCTAAGACTATATATGTCACAATGACCAAATGTTTGACATCAAAAATAGCCGATGATTAATAAATCAATGTGCTCGGGTATCGTTAAATGAAACAAACTTTACTTTATGGGTGATGAATGTAAACAATGTTTAAAAAGGACTCGCTACATCACACATCTCACTCCACTCTGGTGTCATCAAGTCTGAACAGTCCTCATTCAATACTGCTACTTTTCTTCTCCTTTTTTAATTTTTTTTTTCACACTGGCCTTAATTATCTTCACAGACCAAACCCACTATTGTCCTTTGGCAGTAGACTGGTCTATGAATTCGCGTAGTAAAGTTCCCCGCTGATCAATGGATCTATACTGTGACTGGGTCTCCTCAAAGGTCGCCATCAAAAGGCAAATCTCGTGGCGCCGAATTAAATCCCGTAGAACTTCCTGTGTATTACTATGTGGCTAATGTCCTGTCCACGATCATATCACTAATTGTAACTGCGTGTTTTATTGATCAACGAAGGAAATGTTTTATTTAACAATGCACTCAATACATTTTATTTATGGTTATATGGCGTCAGACATATGGTTAAGGACCACACAGATATTGAGAGAGGAAACCCGCTGTCGCCACTTCATGAGCTACTCTTTTCGACCAGCAGCAAGGGATGTTTTATATGCACCATCCCACAGACAGGATAACACATACAACGGCCTTTGATATACCAGTTGTGGTGCACTGGCTGGAGCGAGAAATAGCCCAATGGGCCCACTGATGGGGATCGATCCCAGACCGACTGCGCATCAAACAAATGTTTTACCACTGGGCTATGTCTCGCCCTTATTGATCAACGAGTTCATCCAACTGCAGTGTACATGATACCAATAATATATACACATATGGCAAGCATGTGCTACTAAAACAGGGTAAAGTATTAAAATGCTAAATAATGTACATCTCAACGAGTTCATCCAACTGCAGTGTACATGATACCAATAATATATACACATATGGCAAGCATGTGCTACTAAAACAGGGTAAAGTATTAAAATGCTAAATAATGTACATCTCAACAGACAGTTTTGGATGGACAAACTGTAACAGACAGGTCAACAGATGTAAATACACAAACAAGCAAACAGACAAACACCTATACAGACCATCAGCCCAACAGTCAGTCAGTCATACAGCCAGTCAGTCATACATCCAGGCAGTCATACATCCAGGTATTAATACATCCAGGCAGTCATAGATCCAGGCATTCATACATCCAGGCAGTCATACATCCAGACATTAATATATCCAGCCAGCCATACATCCAGCCAGACATAGATCCAGGCATTCACACATCCAGGCAGTCATACAGCCAGCCAGTCATACAGCCAGTCAGTCATACATCTAGCCAGTCATACAGCCAACCAGTCATACATCCAGCCAGCCATAGATCCAGGCATTCATACATCCAGGCAGTCGTACATCCAGACGGTCATACATCCAGGCATTCATACAGCCAGCCAGTCATACAGCAAGGCAGTCAGTCATACAGCAAGGCAGTCAGTCATACATCCAGTCAGTCATACAGCCAGGCAGTCATACAGCCAGGCAGTCATACATCTAGCCAGTCATACAGCCAGGCAGTCATACATCTAGCCAGTCGTACATCCAGGCAGTCGTACAGCCAGGCAGTCGTACAGCCAGGCAGTCGTACAGCCAGGCAGTCGTACAGCCAGGCAGTCGTACATCCAGGCAGTCGTACATCTAGCCAGTCGTACATCTAGCCAGTCGTACAGCCAGGCAGTCGTACAGCCAGGCAGTCGTACAGCCAGGCAGTCGTACAGCCAGGCAGTCGTACAGCCAGGCAGTCGTACATCTAGCCAGTCGTACATCTAGCCAGTCGTACAGGCAGGCAGTTGTACAGCCAGGCAGTCATACAGCCAGGCAGTCATATAGCCAGCCAGTCATACATCCAGGCAGTCATACATCTAGCCAGTCATACATCCAGGCAGTCATGCATCCAGCCAGTCATATAGACAGGCAGTCATACAGCCAGGCAGTCATACATCTAGCCAGTCATACAGCTAGTCAGTCATACAGCTAGTCAGTCATACAGCCAGCCAGTCACACAGCCAGCCAGTCAAACATTCAAGCAGTCACACATCTAGCCAGTCATACATCCAGGCAGTCATACATCCAGCCAGTCATACATCCAGCCAGTTATTCAGCCAGGCAGTCATACAGCCAGCCATACAGCCAGGCAGTCATACATCTAGCCAGTCATACATCCAGCCAGTCATACATCTAGCCAGTCATACATCCAGGCAGTCATACAGCCAGCCAGTCATACAGCCAGGCAGTCATACAGCCAGGCAGTCATACATCTAGCCAGTCATACAGCCAGGCAGTCATACAGCCTGGCAGTCATACATCCAGGCAGTCATACATCCAGGCAGTGAAACAAGCAAACAGACCAACAAACATTCAAAACACTAACAGACAACTGAGACAGACAGATACTTGGATACAGAGACAGATACTACAATAACAGCAATAGAAGACAGACAGAGAAAGAGAGACAGACAGAAAGACACTTAGACACAGACAGACCAATATAAATAGACAGAGCAGCAACTTGACAGTTGTCACAACACAAAGACAATTGTTTTACTAATTGTGGAATTCTTCGACACTTGGAGTAATTCCTGCGCTGTGAAAATCAATAGCTGGTCGGCCAGGGTTAGGGTACCGGCTGTGAAGACAGAGTCATTATAGAGTAAATAGCAACAGGAAGACATTATCACCATGTCAGAGACTTGACTATGACACACAGCCCATGGGCTTAGAATGATCATAATATGAGTGAGCAAGATCGAGGCAGATCTCCCAGAGTAAATACACGTCCTGGGTGTAGCTGCAGAGGCAACCTGATGATGGGTCACTGTGACAGAGCTGGTAGCCATCAGACTTGAAGGCTGGTAGGATCAGGGATCGCATCCTGGTACCGGCTCAGTGGAGAAGTGTATGGCAACCTGGTAAGCCATCAGACTTCAAGGCTGGCAGGTACAGGGATCACATCCCAGTGTTTCTGCCAGAAAGACATTTTTGGGTATGGTGCTCTGAAATTGAATGCTACCATAGTCAACAGGGTGTATGGGGATGGGGCCTCCCCCAGAAAGAAAATGGGTTAAGATTAGACTTAGGGTTGTCAAAATCATACAGTAATGATAAGAATAATTAATTTTGTCAAAAAGTTAACTTAAAAAAACCCCTTAAATCTGCAAAAATATTTGGGTATGGCACCATACCCATTTTACTCTGTGGCAGAAACTCTGCATCCTGGTACTAGCTCAGTGGCGAGACGTACGACAACTATACCAGAATCTCCTAACACTAAACATTAAAAGTTAAAGTTTGTTTTGTTTGAATGACACCACTAGAACACACTGATTTAATACTCATCGGCTACTGGATGTCAAACATTTGATCATTCTCACATATAATCTTCACAGGAAACCCGCTACATTTTTCCATCAGCAGCAAGAGATCTTTTATATGCACTTTCCCTCAGACAGGACAACACATACCATAGCCTTTGATATAAGTTGTGCTGTATTGGATGGGATGGGAAGGGCAAATCACAGTTATCTCAGTCAGTTCAGCGCTTACTTGAGGTGTTTGCATCATGGGATCAAACCACCTCAGTGGATCCATTAACTGATTGGATTTCTTTCTCGTTCCAACCAGTCCACCACAACTAGTCAAAGGCTATGGTATGTGCTTTCCTGTTTGTGGAAAAGTGCATATAAAAGATACCTTGCTACATTAAAAAAAATGTAGTGGGTTTTCTCTGATGACTATGTGTCAGAATTACCAAAAGATTGTTTTTTTGTTTAACAACACCACTAGAGCACATTGATTTATTAATCATCGGCTATTGGATGTCAAACATTTGGTAATTGCCACTACATTTTTCCATTAGTAGCAAGGGATCTTTTATATGCACCATCCTGCAGACAGGATAGCATATACCACAGCCTTTGATATACGAGAAATAGCCCAATGGGCCCTCTAACAGGGATTGATCTCAAACCGACTGTGCATCAAGTGAGTGCTTTACCACTGGGCTACGTCCTGCTCCAAATAGAGAAAAAGACCTGTTTATGTTCATAGTCTTAACATACCAGTTTACAAAAATAGGTGCTCACTTTGTATTATGCATTATAGTACTAAACAATGTTCTAAGATGGGTAAGAAGACTCTTTGTTCATTCAAGAGAAAGGAAGGGGCAGGGTATGGCTCAGTTGGTAGAATCACTTTGTATTATGCATTATAGTACTAAACAATGTTGTAAGATGGGTAAGAAGACTCTTTGTTCATTCAAGAGAAAGGAAGGGGCAGGGTATGGCTCAGTTGGTAGAATCACTTTGTATTATGCATTATAGTACTAAACAATGTTGTAAGATGGGTAAGAAGACTCTTTGTTCATTCAAGAGAAAGGAAGGGGCAGGGTATGGCTCAGTTGGTAGAATCACTTTGTATTATGCATTATAGTACTAAACAATGTTGTAAGATGGGTATTAAGACTCTTTGTTCATTCAAGAGAAAGGAAGGGGCAGGGTATGGCTCAGTTGGTAGAATGCTCACTTAGTGATTTGATTACAGGACTGGACACCTTCGGTGGACCCATTCTCAGACTGTTTCTCGTTTTACATTCTCATCCAAACTAGTGCCTCACTATTGGAATATCAAATACTGTGGTATGTGCTAATCTGTCTTCACCAGCATTGGTGGTATTGTAGTTAAGCCATCAGACATAAGGCTGGTAGGCACTGGGTTCACAGCCCGGTACCGGCTCCCATTCAGAGTGAGTTTTAACTCAGTGGGTAGGTGTAAGATCACTACACCCTCTTCTCTCTCACTAACAACCAACAACTAACAACTATCCCTCTGTCCTGGACAGACATCCCAGGTAGCTGAGGTGTTTGCCCAGGACAGCGTGTTTGAACCTTAATTGAATATAAGCATGAAAATAATTTGAAATGAATGTCCTGTCTATGGGATAGTGTCCTGTGTTACTAACTGATGATTAATGAACCAAAAATCCATACAACCAAAAAACCTTTAACTCCACAGACAGGAAAACACATAACACAGCATTTAATAGGAACTCCATTGAAGTAATGGCTGGAGTGAGAAATAACTGAATGGGTCCACTGAGAGTATTTGATCCTATAACCCTGGAAACCTCAGACATTTGTTCTACCAGTGAGAGACATCGAAATCCCAGACAAAACTCAAGAGCACTTAGAATATAGACAAAACAATGATGGCTTGCCAAGATGCTCTTAATTTACACGGAGAGACGAAAACAAAACACTATTATCGGCATTGATTGTATTCCATTACAGAACATTGTGCACGTACAACAAAGGCCGATTCTATTAGTTTTGTTATTAAAAATAAATCAATGTTCTCGGAACAAAGAGGAAAATTAATAATTGCGATGCAATATAACTGTGTAGGTCCGACTTAGTGAAACGTAATCCCACTGATGTACACAGGGCTGTAGAAACGTGTACTCAGATTCAGCCTACCGCACATAACATACCTCGGGTTCCATTTCACCAGATCAATTCTCATTAGTGACAAGGTTAATATTGTTTCAATAAAACTGATCATGTGGGTTTCCTTACATCAAATCATTTCTCATCGGACACAAAGTTAATGTTTTTTAACAAAACTGATCATTTAGGTTGCGTAACACTAAACTGATTCCCATCAGTGACAATGTTAATATTTTTCAACAAGACTGATCATTTAGGTTGCTTAACACTAAACTGATTCCCATCAGTGACAAGGTTAATATTTTCAACAAAACGTATCGTGTAGATCACCTTACATCAAATCAATTCTCATCAGTGTCAACGTTAAAATGTTTCACATTCTATCACAATGTCATATAACACAATGTATGTAGACTGGGTGCATGGATGGATGGATGGATGGATGGATGGATGGATTATTGGATGATTGGATGTATGGATGTATGGATTGGTGGATGTATGATTGGGTAAGGATGGCTGGCTGGATGTATGTATAGATGGGTGGATGGATGTGTGGATGAATGGATAGATGGATGGATGGATGTGTGGATGTATGTATAGATGGGTGGATGGATGTGTGGATGGATGGATATATGGATGGATGGATGGATGAATAATTGAATGAATGGATGGATGAATGGATGGATGGATGGATGGATGGATGGATGGATGGATGGATGGATGGATGGATGGATGGATAATTGAATGAATGGATGGATGGATGGATAATTGAATGAATGGATGGATGGATGGACGGACAGATGGTTGGATGGACAGACAGACAGATGGATGCATGTTGGTGGTATGGATGGGCGAGTGCCTGGCAAGTTGGACAGACCAATGTACAGATGGATGAACAGACTGGTAAAATGTCCAGACAAACCTGTCACAATGTTTCTTTTCTACTTATCAGTCTATTTGCACTGTCTGTATGATCTGCTGTTGAATAAACTAACACCAAGAGAGAGGCTGACTAGGTTATTTTATTAATCAAACGCCACAGCAAAATGAAAGCAAAATATTAAGCATAAAAATTACCGACAGAAATGCGCAAATATCTGTAACATCAATGGCAACTTATTACAGCTATACATTATTATGTATGACTTTTACAAATAAACACTATGATACAGGCGTGAAAACAACACGTAACAAGTGTTTGTCGTTCAAATGTTGCAAGTTTCTAACTACTAATTAATGACATGGTGGGGTCGGGAGAAACCAATTTACAGCCACATGTTTTTCTTGTACATTTAACAATATTAAATATAAAAAGTACAGGTAAATTCAGAATTACCTGGCTAGATATTTTTGAAGATAACTTAGCGCTATGAAATAGTAAAAACCATCATAGGCTACATGTATGACGTCACTACATAATATGTCATATTGACGACATAGCATACAATGGTTTTATGATGTCGTAGCACTAAGATAGCTTCGAAAATATTAGCCCAGGACCTTGTTCCACAAAGGGATCTTAGCACTACCTATATATAGTTAAGGTGATCTTATCACTAAGATCACTTATTAGTACAAGGCTCAGATGCGTAACTGACAACACATGTAAAATGTTTATTGTTATTTTATTTTTTATCAATAGAAAAATAACACAATTGAAAATAAATGCTATGTCATGGCGCCTTTTCTAAACACCAGGGGCCAAATTCACAAAGATCTCTTAGGCTCTGCTAGACACCAAAGCATCCTCTTTGGAAGTCTTTTAGAATTGCACTGTGAGATAGCAAGGTTGCGAGAGTTTAGTGAATTAGGCTCCTGTACACTAAATGACTAGCTGTACACTATTATGAACACCAACACACAGAACTATACAAGACTAGATTTATATTCCTCACAAACCGATGTTCATACCTCAGTGCTGTAGGGTGGACACACTGATGTATATATGGATGAACAGACAATAAAACAGATGGCAAAACCTAACACAATAGGCAGGAGGAATTAACAGCTAACACAACAGGCTCCTGCTCTATCAGAATGGACAGATGGATGTACATATGGGTGTGCATAGACAGTAACAAGAATTCTGCTCAATTAAAAGTCTCACCTACCATAAACCCTTTCAATGCACTGTGATGAACATCCATAGGTGAAACTATAAACCAAGTTTCATTGATCTAGCACTTACAGTCTGTGAGACATGGATTGAAATGCAAACGTTGACAATGCTGCCATCGGAAACATAGTACCTAAGTCAAGCCTGTTTACTTCATAAAGGCAAGGTAAAAACTGACGTTAATTCCTATCGCAGTTCGTACCTGCACTGTCAGGATGTACATACGGATGTACGTACAATAAAAGTGATGGCAAAACCTAACACAATGCAGCATAATCAACTGAAAATGATATACTGATAAATAATTTATAAAAACAGAAATATATCAAGCAGAACTGACAACTGGTATCAGCATTCACCAATAAACGATGGAAACGCTCAAACAAAATTGATTAATATTAGCTTGGTTTTTTTTCCAACACAATGGTCATATATTACTGTGGCGAGATACTAGGCTTGACATGTATAATGCAAGGCCAAGGCAAAGTGTGTTTTAGCTGAAGCAAATTATACCTTTGCCTCAGAATTTGTTTTTGCCTGATCAATTTTATCAATTGCAAGGGCTGCACAGTGATTAATGTGGTATAGTCACACACCAATGAAAACTGCATTATATTTTAGAAAAAGATGTACCAGTAAATATAAAAAATGTTGTGGGACAAAAATAAAAATAAAGTTGTAACAATAGTGCTAGCCAATATATTCTGGTCCACTACAAACACTAGACTAAATAAAGACACAAACGTGCAGTGTAGATATAGAGAGGCTGCAAATTTGGCAGGATTTTGTGCTTCCATCAATTCCAGATTCTGGATCAGAAGCATAACATTACGAGATGGAATCCCCAAAATATCTGCATGGAATCTTAAAAAAAATATATCTTTAAATTCCATGCACGGGTAATCTAAATTCCTTGACAGAACTGATAGTGAGGTTATTTCAGCTAGCTAAATCACTAACACAAACTGGAAAGAAAGAATTCTTGAGCTTCAACCAATACATGTACACCATCATCTTTATCTGTAGGAAACAGAGAAAGAGAAAATAATAACAAGAGATAGCACGGAAATGGAGTAACTGAAGAATAATGGTGTGTTTATCCCGCACACCCAGGTGATCCCGTCCGAACAAGGCCCATTAACATCATTCAGTGAGTTACTGACTAGACGGGAAAAAAAGGTCAGTTGTGCAAATTATCAAGAGAACAGGCTTACACTGCCAAATGGTTGCCATATGATGAGAAAAGTAGTAGAGATTATCAATATGAAACAATGCCACATTGACCAAGTTATCAATGTAGGTGAGAGCTGCGGCCGTGGAGAAGAGATTTGAGAATGAAACACACAGACGAAGGTGTCATCTTGAACAGAACCACTTGTTGTAGAGAAGACATAAAAATCATATCTTACCCGATGAGCAATAAAACAAGTGTAAAATAACTGGGTTGGGATGAAAAGGGAGGTGAGTCTTTTGGAATTTGTAACATGATTTGTTTTACATTTGTACAGATAAAGTAGATTGCAGCTTTTAGGGTTGAGCTAGGTAGGGGATCTTTATGAAATAAAGAAATGTCACGTAAATGTGTTAAGAATTATGGCAATGGGGGAGGGGGGATTTTGTTTTATATAATTTATTTCTACAAGATAATTAGTTTTTGTTTGAGAGGAATGGGAGAGGGGCAAGTTAATTAATCAATGAATGGATTATACAGTAGCAGTATTTGGGTCAGATACCAGGTCTCGTGATTATAACATGTTTAAAGATTAACACTCAGAACGGTCATAGAGTCTAAGACTTTAACGCCATGATGTGTGATGTTATTAAAGATTTGAGTCCCTGGGTTAGCTACATGACTGGTATGTCAAAAACTGTGGTACGTGCTGTGCTGCTTGCAAAATAGTGCATACAAAGATTTGTTGTTGCTAATAGGTATGAGTTCTCCATATATTTTCTACATGAAGATGTCCATAAAAAAATAATAACGTAAAACAAAATTAATATCAAGATGTATCATGTTTTAAAAATGTTGTTCTTTCTTTCTTTCTTTATTTCCTCTTACAATTGAATAAGAATATTTTGTTATTACATGTAAAGATTTTTTTTTAATTGTCCAACAAAATTCTGAAACTACACAAGGCAATTTTGAGATTGCACACTGCACATATTGAAATTGGTCTGTCTGGGATCTACTGACAATGCGAGGCATTCAAACATCCTCCAGTCTTATCTGCTTAGAGTGATTCATCAATTATTTACCAAGATACACAACCGTCTTGCCAATCTTCCACATGGGCAGACAAATAATGGACCTTGCAGCCTTCAATTAAGTCAAAACAATAAATCAAAAGATTCTTTGGGGTTTTTTTGTTTTTGTTTCTGTTAATGTCTTTGTATCACATTTTCTGAAGATGTGCAATAACAATAAAAGTTAGAAAGAATATTTTTGTTTATAAAAATGGATATCAAATTTGAATTATGCATAGATTCCAGGATTTAAACAAGGAGATTGTATCTAACACCATTAATAACTTGGGACTATATATATACAGACAGATAAATCAATGACAGTCTCTAACTTGTTATGCTATAAATGTTATCAACCAATCTAGGACTATCAATGTTAATTTGGTTTATTGATTATCATCTGGTGATATTTTCAGTTATCTATTATCAGGCTTGGGAAACCTAAACAAAAACAAAAAACCCTACAAAAAACACCCAGATTGTATGAACATTTTTCCATTTTGATGCTCATACTCAACACAAATATCTACTGTAAAAATTATAATTTGCAGTCATCATTTATTACTTGCCCGACGGGCTAATGGGTTTTGGTCTTAGCAGATGTTTTGCCCCTTTTGGGCTAAAGTGTGAGTGTATTTCTGCAGTTCGGCATTACCAACTTGGGACTATCAGATATTTTACTGAGTATTATGGGACTAAATTATGATATAACGTGACACAAAATCTCAAAGTAAAACATTGCTGGTGTTAACTGGGACTATCAAACTGATATGAACTGGACAGAGCAGAACATTTACAATGAATGATGCTATAAACTGGATGAGATGGTACTGAATGGTCGAGGTTGAATGTCACACCTAAATGTATTGTGTTTAATGCCATGGTCACATGGGATAGTGAAAGGGGAGAATTTGTCTTTCTTCTTATTATTATTTATATATGGTGCAAAATAATAAACTGTATTATTTTACACTGAGGGAGTATTACATATTGGGTAGGGGAGCAGGGTTTCAGCCAGATGGTACAAAGGGTAAAAATACAAACCCTAAAATCTTGGACATTGATGGATATAGAAATATAATCGTAGGAGAATTGCTGTTGAAAATATGTAAAAGTTCATAAAACATAGTGTCCAGTTTGAAAAGATTTCAAACCCATAACCACCTAGTTGGGGCACTTATGGTCTGGTTTGTTTTTATTACAAACCCTCAAATTATTTTCTAGCAGAAAGCATGGAGAAAAAACCAAGTTGAATTCAGTTTTATGTGACAGCTAGGATGGACTCTGGGGAAAAACCGAAGTTGAATTCATATTTATGTGACAGGATGGACTCGGGGGGGGGGGGGGGGGGGGGGGGAACCAAGTTGAATTCAGATTTATGTGACAGGATGGACTCGGGAAAGAAGAATAGCAACTGCATTATATATTATGATCTTCAGTTTAGAAAGTAGAATGGATAACCATTATTAAAGCCCAAACAGACGCACTGTGGATTAAATTAAATGCTAAGTCTGTTGTGATCAATGATACATGTAGCTCTAGCTGTCGTGATTAATTTTCACAGCCATCCTTCAGCCCAGAACTAATTACCAAGAGAATATCTGAGAATACTAGTGTGGTGGCACGACTTCAATTACAAGTACATATATTACAGGTTTAAAACAAACACTAAAGATCCTCCATGCAAAAACCACACTAACGCTAGCACATCACACAAATGTTCACAAAATCTATACTATGTGGTTGTTGGCACTTGGGAATTAACATGTAGGTGAAGTGAAAACTGAAAGTAATGATTGGTGTTTGCCCTTTCCCCATCTAACTTCAAACAGCCCTGTTTGTGTCTCATTTACTTCAACCTGTACATGTAATCCAAACCAACTACAAACCAATAGAAGTCATGTTCAGCTTTAAAACAAAGTGAAGGATATTGGTTTTAACCACTGGCTATTTCATGTCAGCTAGTCAGTATATCAACATTATAACTGTGGCACTTGGGGTATATATCTCTGTCTTTGTCTCTCTCTCTCTGTCTTCACCCCTCCCCCCCCCCCCCTCCATTCAGACAAATGTCAAAATAATTGTCATGGGCAAATACCTCCATCATCTATCTATGGCAAGGGTTAATGGTTAGTGAGAGAACCAGTGTACTGACCTTCCAACTGCCCACTGTATCCATTTTGACTAATTAATGCCAATGGACACAGCCTCCCCATGTAGCTGTTAAAACTCACTCTAGCCATTTGGACTAATGACAATGCATACAAAATAATTATATTGAATTGTAACCGAATCTTATAATGAGAAATAGAGGATAGGGTGAGGTGGGTAGGGTGTGGTGGGTGGGGTAGGGGTGAGAGGTGGGGGGTGAATAAGAAATCTCAGTGGATTTATTTATGTGGCCTCGGGTCTGATGCTCTATGAACAATTAAATGCCAATGATAGTTGGAACAGGGCTGACCAAGACATTTTCAAATACAGACCAGGATTTGTTTAAACCTATCAGTGAAAAGGACTCATAAACTCAGTTAATGAATATTTGTTACACTTGTTACTTCAAGAAAATGTACATCTTGTGTGTGTGTGTGTGTGTGTGTGTGTGTGTGTGCATGCATGTGTGTGTACATGTGTGTGTGTGTATGTGTACATGTGTGTGTGCATGTGTACATGTGTGTGTGTATGTGTACATGTGTGTGTACATGTGTGTGTGTATGTGTACATGTGTGTGTACATGTGTGTGTGTATCTGTGTGTGTGTGTGTGTATACATGTGTGTGTGTATGTGTACATGTGTGTGTACATGTGTGTGTGTGTGTGTATGTGTACATGTGTGTGTGTGTATGTGTACATGTGTGTGTACATGTGTATGTGTGTGTGTACATGTGTGTGTGTATGTGTACATGTGTACATGTGTGTGTGTGTATGTGTACATGTGTGTGTTTGTTCAATACTTCATCATGATTTGCTATGCAAGTTGAAGAGATCTCTACTCAATTATGCAATATTAAATGCTAGTTGCTTATCAATTTTGAAACTGATAGCAAATGTTGTTAACCAAAGTTTTAAAGAAAATAAACGCTCCCTGAGTGTGTGTGTATGTGTGTCCATGTGTGTCATATGCAGTGATATTAAACCATCCCTACGACTCCTAACCCTAACAAATAACTCAACCTTCACCAAGTGGATCTGAACCAGTGACCCTTGCGTGAGAAGACTTCACAGGATAACTGTTAATACACAAGCTAGGCACCATTCAATATCATCACTTCATAGCCACACTTCTACATGTACGTATTGATCTATTTGTACTAAATAGTGGAGCATACATTCAGCATGTACGTATTGACCTATCTGTACTAAATAGTGGACCATACATTCAGCATGCATGTAGTTACACATGTACCACCACTTACAGGGATCATGTTAAGTTTGCTGCTATATTGTAACACTTTTCAAACTGATGGAGCATTTCAATGACTAAACTTACATATGAAATGCATTTTCTTTAGAATATCACTGTCTGTACATACAAAGTGTTTCTAATAGCCTGGATGTTCATAAAAACCGAGACAAGATTTTACTTCCCAATAATTTTGTACGCAGAAAAAAAAAAGAGGTATATTAGGAAGTAAAAAGAAATTTAAGCTGCTACAAATATTAAAGTGACCACAAACACATTGAATATACAGACTGATATTCTAAACAAGAAAATGTATTTGATGTGTTATTCTAGTTGTTAAAAATGCTCTGTTAACTGTCATTCAGAAACATCTTACAAGTGCAACAAACTCAGGATTGTCCCTTTAATTCAGTGAAATAAACATTTCATGTCCTATCACCATTGAAAACTATGTCCACTACAACAGCTGATTTATGTTGACCACTGTGCAGGCAGTCTCCATGTACAAAGGCAGTGATCGTTGTAATGAGTAAATCCATTTCAATGACACCAATCGAATAAAACTCCATTAACAGAGCCGAGAAGCTTTCGCCAAGAAAAGCTTTCGCCAAGAACACGCAGATTTCGACTAATGGCCATGACGTGCCACACTTACTCAGCACTCCCACTGCAGGATATTGATCAGATTCCAGGTCAAAGGTCAACTGACCTGGAGACCGCCTCTGACAGAAAGATAAATTGTTGTCCACAGAAAAGGCACGTTAATAATCCATTTGAGTGAAGGAAAGAAAAATTAATCAAAAATATTTATAAAACTTTCAGCTGGCTAAATGAATACTTCGTTCAAGGACCAGCTGGTCATGTTTTCCTGCCATCGTCGATGCTGAATCATGTTCGATGAGTGAACACACAGTTGTAATTCCAAACACGGAATTCAGTCACGTCACAATGTAGTCACAGTCAGTCGGAAAACATATCCAGTGATTTTAACACATTAAAACATAAATATAATACTGAAAAAAAAGAAGATATACATGACTAGTATATTAGAACCAGATATTAAGGGCAACATTTATAACCACCACCTGTCTAAACAGGACACTTCAGGTGGCTGACGGGCACCATGTATTATAGCAACCACTTGACTAAAGGACACACTAGAATAAAAATTCTTATTAAACATGTGTATAAAATCGACTAGTTCCTGAATGGCCACATTTTGTAGGTCACAATGGTGGTCTTTATAATGTATGTTGTGATATAGTCTGTTCCACAACCAAAATCTGGTAACTGATAAATACTGCACAAAAGTAGTCCACCATAACTACATATACTACAAGTATGTACAATGAGGAACTCCTTTGTTTTATATTCACAAAGGACAACAACAACAAAATTAAATGAAAAAAAAAGAAAACAAATTGTTGGCACTTCACTGGTTAAGTTATCTCCCTTTCATCCACACACTGTTTGCCTCCTCCACATTGCAAGGACACATTCTATGTCATCAACAGTGATGTATTTACAGTCTGCTAAAACAGACAGTGTATCCCGATTTGGCAGTTATAGCGGCAGTTTGTTATAAATAACCAGTTATTATTATTTTATTTGTTTTAACCACTACTGGCTGTATGTCATATCACTAATATGCAGTGGTTTGTTCAGGAGATAAAGGGGTTAATACTTTTTCACAGAGATGAAAAGATACAAAACAAACAAATCCCCATTAAATAATGGCTTCTTTTTGAACGTCGACCAGAGTGGACTCTGAAGCCTTTGCTGCGACAGTGGCTGAAGACTGTTCCACACTGCCATTAACACACGGACTCTCGGGGGAAGTAGCACCTTTAGTTTCAACGTTATTCACCATCACGCCCGGAGGGTCGACATCACTTCCAGGACTCGAGTCTGCCAGCTGCTGCAGCTTCTGAACATCACTCAGGTTGCCTTGAGCAGATGGCAGCGGTGGTGGTGGAGCCATTTCCTTATTCTCTAAAGGAGACTGAAGACTTCCGTCAGGGGACGTGGATGACATTGATCCACTCATGTCTCCCTCCGAGTGGTCGGACCCTGGGTTGTTGCCTCCATCTGCTGCCACGATCTTCATAGCCTCCTCGACGACCTGGGAGGTCACCTGACTAGCAATGTGTTCTATGATGTCATCAGAGTCCCCCAGGCTGACCTGGCTCTCCCCGGACATGCTGCTCTTCTCCTGGTCATCACCACCGGACTGCAGAGTCTCGGGTTTAGCTCCACCAGAAGCACTAGCTTCACCAGAGAAGTCCATCAGGTCGGAACTTGGAGCTGGGAGGTTGTCGCTGGAAGGCTCGGCATCCACGGAAGAGCCCAGGAAGTCGGATGTCGTCACAGCAGACTTTGCCGTCTCGATCAGGTCTGAGACGAAATTCTTGACGATAGGATCCTCCTGGTTGTAGTCGGGAGGTGGTGGGGGAGGAGGAGGAAGCTCTGAAGGTATGTCTGATATGAAATCTTCGGCTGATACTTTGAACTCGTTCTGCCTTTTCACCTCAATCTGTTCTCTCTGGACATTTTCCAGTTCTGAATTTTGCCGATCGATAGAAGAAGGTGATTTAGTACTGTCCAGTTCGTCTAAGATCTGATCAAATTTGTACTCATCTCCTGAATATGGAGCGGGAACAGGAAATGTGTCCATTGCCTGCTGCTTGGCTTCAGTGGCTTCAGACACAATGCTTTGTTCTGCTGCAGACACAGTCTCAGCAATTTTTTTGTCACAAGCATCAGACATTTCGTTACAACCGCTTTTAACGTCTTTTTCAACATTCTGTGCAGTATCGCTTAACGACTGGGCTGCACCTGCTCCTGCTTGTGCCACAGCTGCTCCCATTTGACTAACTTCATCAGACGCTTTGTCAACAGATGATTCAATCTTGTCCACAGACGATTCAACCACCTCTCTCTTAGCATCCACTTCTGATCCTACATTATCAACAACACTTTTCACACTTTGTTCAACGGAACCCTGGATGTCTTTTGATGCTGAACTTATTTCCTGCTTGGTACTTTCCATCTTTTTGGAAGCATCAGACATTACATTTTCAAAATTTTCTTTCTGTTTGTCTACGGAAGATTCAACTTCTACCTTGGCGGCGGTAACACCAGCCACAACTTCGTCTCGTTTTGAAGCAACTGCAGAAGAAGCACTCTGCATTTTCTCTTCTGCTGATCTGGCCAACTCTTTAGCTTCATTCTCAGCACTCTTGGCCTGTTCCGCTATCGTTGTTTCAGCAGATGTTTTCAGTTCAGAGGCCTCCTTTTTCAACTCTTCCCCTTTGCTAGCAGCTTGCGCTGAGACTTCACTAATCTTTCCCTCGATCTGTTGGACACCAGCAGCAGCCGCTGTTTTAGCATCATCTACGTTTTCAGCCACCTGCTGGGACACCGACTCCGACGTAGATTCCACTTTATCCTTCGCCGTAGCAGCCTCATCTTCGATTCCGACTTTAATATCTTCAACAGCAACAGCAGCGTCAGTGCCTGCTGATTTTCCACGATCAGTGAAGTCTTTGACAAAACCCCCGATGCTGGTCTGGATTTCTTCTCCCTTCGTGGCTGCCTCTGTCTTGACTGTTTCTATCGTATCCTTCACCGCCTCGGTCACGTTCTCCTTGATCTCTTCCACTTTCGCAACCACGTCTGTTTTCACCTTCTCGCCAGTTTCCGTGACGTCCATCTTCGCGTCTGTTATATCCTGTTCTGCCTGCTTGGCCTTCTGGGCAAGACTCTCGTGGATTCGCTGGCTCTTTGCCTGAATTTCCCGAGTGGCAGACTCATCAATCAGCTTCTGTGCCCCGGCCATCCAGCTTTCACGAGTCTCGGCATTCTTTTCCGCTATGGACTTTGTTGGTGAGTCGTCCACTCCTGCAGTTTCGTCTTTAGCAGATTCAGCAGTGGCTCCCTCTGGTGGTTGGTCAGAAGGAGCACTTTCTTCTTTTGGCTTTTTCTCGTAGATCATATTTTCTTCGGCAGCCTCTTTCTTAGCCTGTTTGGCCGCACCTCCTGAACACAGGCTGCCCATGGTTGTCTTTTAAATTAAACTCTCAGATTGTATGGATTTTGTTTCTGTTTTTTTGGAGTTCAAGTCTTCACACTATCTGAAAAAAGGTAAAAATAAAATCCAAATTACAACCTCGTCCGATGATTATTATATCATTTATTTTATTAATGCAAAATACAAACATAACTAAAGTTTACAAAATCCTCAATTAACTCAAGTTTTCAACTGTCCCAACCATACAGTACTATACTACTGGTGTATCAAAGGCTGTTGTATGTACTTTGAGTCCATGTAAAAATACATATAATGGATCATTTGCTGCTTTTTGCGGGCAGGATGTAGCCCAGTGGAAAAGTGCTCGCACAATGCACAGTCTGTCTAGGATCGATCCCCACTGGGCTGTTTCTCCTTCTATAGCCAGTACACCATGACTGGTATATCAAAGGCTGTGGTATGTCTATCCTGTCTGTGGAATGGCACATATAAAATATCCCTTGCTACTAATGAAAAACTGTAGTGGCTTTCCTCTCTAGGACTATATGTCAAAATTACCAAATGTCTGACATCCAATTGCCGATAATTTATAAATCAATGAGCTCTAGTTTACTGCCATTAAACAAACATTTTTCTTTCTCTTTGGTATTAGACAGCCAATGAGACAGCAGTTTGTTCTCTTTTTACACCAAGTGTCAAACTAATTACAGACTGTTTCATGTAGGTATAGACATCAAATAGCCAGAATTTAAAATATATTCAGGTGTTAATTGTTAAACAAATTCTGTTAGCCAGCCGGTGGTGCCCTTGGGTATCAGTCTGTGTCATATTATAGGTTGCATAGTACCAAAGAAGAGAATACCGTGTCAAGGTTCGACGTGCACCGTCAAATATTTACGGAGTAAAAGCAGCTGTGGGTGTGATTGGTAGTAATATGTGACATTGATTATTTGTGCAAATACTATTATCCATTGACAATAAATAAATACTCTTTTATTTGTTATACAGTTGTTATGCAGTATATACCAGAGGTTGAAACTAATGCGGGGTACCCCCAAAAATGGAACTGCAATTTTCAGAAAAAGTAACGGTTGCTATTAAAAACATAAATTAAATCTCTTAAATGATACGTGACCCCCCAATTTCTTGCAGCTAGATTAGATGTGAGGTGCCACACTTTCTATTGCTGTACTTCCTGGGTGTGTTGAAATGCTGCTTATATCAGTTTTATTAGTAAACGTTAACATTATCGGCAACAGGAATTGATTTGGTCTAATGGAACCTCTATGAGGTAACCACAAGTTCAACAGACTACCGCCATTTTATTTATTAGTAGAATTGGCAAATAGGTCATCATACATTTGTTCATGGGGACAGATATATTGATAATTGTTTCTACAAAAATAAACAAAACTTGACACATGGAGCTGAGCGAAGGTGAAAAACAATTATTTTACTACTGCCAGTCAGCTGCCATCAAGTGCTGTAATTAACTATCTAAGATTAATTATCTAACACCTCAACACATTTTACAGGAAGGGATCTAGTAGGTGATTACAGGGTAAGTGCATCCCTCTCCCAAAATATTCAAAGCACCCCAAAAATCCAGTGTTTAAAGTGTAAATATAATAAATCTATTTCTTTTTAAGTGGGGATGATGTAATACATTGATTAGGTCTTTCTGGAGGAGAATGCCTCATAATGAGTGTGATTTGTTTTGTGTTTTTTGTGGAGTTTTTAACATAACACACACTCTGTAGAAACATCCTACAACCTACCATGATTTTTAACTATATCTGTTACACTTTTAACAGTTACATTCTTCCAGCCTATTAATTGTCAAAATAACCATAATATTACATCTGAATTCTTCTTTTCATTTTCTTCAAGTAGTACAACTAACTTGTGAAGAAAAAAAAGATTTTGAAGTTAACAACTATTGTATTATTCAAGTTTAGCTAAATCATAGTTCTTATAATATTCTTGTTATATCTTTTATACAGTTAGGCCTAATTATTGAACTACAACATCGTCTTGGTGAAAAGATTATCTAGAGTACTGTTGAACTTTGGCTGGATGGCAGCAAAGGACAAAAACCAGGGACTTGGCCGAATTCTTTGTGTCTTGGTCCAGTTAGACAATCTGAAGGAAGTGGGTTAACAGATAGCTTGGAGTACTTATCAACGTAAGAGGATGTTTTATTTCCTTACTAGAGATCCTGTGAGCACGGTTCTACTAACACTACAGTGGCAGGCAGGATGTACTTATACACATTTATAGTGGGAAAAGAAGGAGAAACATTAATTTGTGTATGTTTGTCAAACAAAAGAAGATGTGTTTTGGTTACAAATTTAAGTTAGGATTCCATATGCATAGCAAATGTATGCAGTAGTCTTAGGTGTTAAATGTGGAAAAATAAAATGACTATTGCATTCAGTTCAGGGTTTATACAGTACGTGTTCAATAAATGTTTGAGAAAGTCACTGGCTCTAACAGAAGCTTTGGCTAGTGCCCCACATATTATAGTAATACAATTGATCATTTTCAATAGCCCAGACCAAAAATTCACATTCTGGGACTGACGGTTAGTGGATTTGTTGAACCCTGGAAACTTTATAAGGATACAAATATTTGTTTTAACACCTCAATAAATTTTAAATGGTACCTTTTAAATTAGTTATTTTGTTACCATTATAGACTAAGATAGGGTTATGTCATCACTTGGATGAGAAGAGAAGCATTTTGAATAGGCTACACTTAGAAAGGGATCTTTTATATGCATTGTACCAGAAACAGAACTAATAAATTATGGCAACTAGACATTGTTCATCAGAAAACTGTACTTGAAAAAGTAACACAGCTATAATACTAGTTTGGGATATATAGTGTTGAACACTATATCTGTTCAAAATAAAAGATTTTAAAAAAGAAGCAAGATGCAAAGTAGATTAAATTTGTTTAAATTTGTATTTAAAAAAGTGTTGGGGCTTTTGAAATCTATGATTAGTTTGCACAAACCAATCAATAATTGATTAAAGTGAAAATTGGGCTATGGGTACTGAATCCAAAAATTTTTTAAGGTGTAATATTTCTCTGTATTAAGTTAAATAGCTTTTGTTGATTAATACATATCCAAAAGTACTTAATTTCTTTAAGTGCCATTAGCGCACCAAACACCAAAAACCTAAAAAGGAAAGAACTCTGCAATGTACTTGGTTGTATTTGATCATGATTCATACTCAAATGGTCAAATGGCTCAACTAATGCTTAATAAGCTCGGAACATCATTACATGAAACCAAATACTTGCTGCAAATTTAATATGATTCTTTACTTCCACAAATTACCAGATTTGAGGTTGGAAGGGTAACATTATCAGATGGAATCCCAAAATATCTATATTATTATATTACCATATTTTTTATGATTTCTGCAGAAATCTTTTAAAAAGTCTTCAAATTGAATGCCTGACAAATTTAATGATGTTATGTTATAGACTATAGATTGTAATGAACCTTTGTGTAAATCTTGTTCTTAATGCTATTGTAAAGTGTATGTTTATGAAATTACTAGTCAGTGTAGGTTGTGTCTAGCTGGTTAATGAACAATTATATGTAAGTAACAGTAACAGACAATCAATACTGCGGGACTGACAGTTTGTGGAGAAGCGAGGAAAGCGTTTTCTGTTTATTGATCAAGTGACCAGGCAGCTCATAAAGTGATGCTCCCCTCATCTAGACGTTCACACACACAGCATATCATTTCAAACCTAATATCTAAAGAGTCAGTGCTTTTAGTGTGTTCTAATTTTAGACAGGGCATTACAAGCAGACATGGCATAATTATCTGGATTTCTAACCTCATTGCAGGCAAGGCAAATGCAAGTAACAACAAGGGTGGGGGTGAGGGGTGGAGGTGAGGGTGGGGGTGGGCACTGACTGACTGAGATTGAGCATGTAATATGGCCAAGTTTTTGAGGTGGTTATAAGGAGGATGCATGGCTGAAATTTAAAAAATCCAAATGACCTGAAATGTAATTTCTTGCATTCTACACTGTACAAACCTAACCCAAGCCAACCCAACCCAACCCAACCCTAAGCCTAACCCTAAGCCTAATCCAAGCCCTAGCCCATGCCCATGCCCATAAAGGGGTGAGGGGGGGGGGGATATCATACCTAAATGTAAATTTAGTTTTTAAAATTCAGAATTATTTAGATGCTACACATCCTCAGTCACCTGCCACGATTTCATGAACTGTCCCTTCACAATTATTCAGTTTTGTTGGTTTTAAATGTGAAGTCGTCCTGTATCCACTAGACCAGTTCGTTGGTATCGTTTTGTTGGTTTTAAATGTGAAGTCGTCCTGTATCCACTAGACCAGTTCGTTGGTATTGTTTTGTTGGTTTTAAATGTGAAGTCGTCCTGTATCCACTAGACCAGTTCGTTGGTATTGTTTTGTTTAACAACTGACACCACTAAAGCGTACAGATTAATGAATCATCTGCTATTAAATTGCTTGGGTGTCAAACATTCCATCATTTTGAAATGCAGTCTGCAGAGGACATGCTACATTTTCCCATTACCGTGCAGCAAGGGATCTTTTATATGCACTTTGTCACTGACAGGACAGCACATACCACAGCCTTTGATATACCAGTTATTGGTGCACTAGTAGGGACAAGAAAAGCCCAATGTGTCCTCTGAAGGGGTTTGATCCGAAAGTGTTTGATCCTCAGGCGAGTGCTCTACTGTCAGAGCTACACCTCTTCACTTTCAAAACACGACCAGACATTGACAAGCCAAGTAATTCGGTCCCCGTGCTTATAAAATCTTTTGAGTTGAGTCTAGACTGAAGACTCAAATAGACTGAGACTTGAACATCATGGTATCGTTGTACACCATGCGTGTGACATCATTAGAGATTTAAGTGTAAAATATAAAGTATTATATGCGGGGACCCTGGTATGTTGTGAGAGGCAATTAACAAGCCTTACCAGTATGGGCTTACATGCTTTTTATTACAATCCCTAGTCAGTAATCTACTTGATAAAAAATAAAATACAGCTCAAATGAAAAGGTGGTCTCATTATTAATTGGCAAGGTAATAAAAAGTTTGTTTTGTTTAATGACACCACTAGAGCACATTAATGAAACATCAGTTATTGGATATCAATTATTTGATCACTCTGACATATAGTCTTACAGTAAAGTGTGTTTTGTTTAACAATACGGCCATGGTATGTACTGTCCTGTCTAAATGATCCCTGACTGTTTTATCAGTATAGTAGCCTATAAGTAGCAGCAGTGGATTTCTTCCCTCTTTCTCTCTCCGTCTATTTCTCTCCCTCTTTCTCCCTCTCTCTCTCATCTCCCCTCCCTCATCACTTTCTCATTCCATCTTTCCCTATCTCTCTCCCCCCCCCTTGACCCTTCCCCCCTCTTGACCCATCCCCCTTCTTTCCCTCTCTCTTTCTCCCTTCATACCTTCTTCTCAACTGAATGTTAAAATAACCATCCACCAGACACCAAATAACTGTAGTTTAAAATGTGTCCACAGATGTCATTAAAACAACTATTCCTGTCCTTTTCTTTCCACATTATAACTGGCTGCTCATAACTGCAGGTTTTACTGTGTGTGGAAATAAATTTGTGCAGCTAGCCTCAAACTTATTGAGTGCTGTATGTGGATCTATTTAAAGCGGACAATACCAACTGTAACAGCAATATATTGTGGGAATGGATCAATGAAGTTTATACAAGATGTGTTCAAGCCACTTAAACAAAGCAGCAACACTTGACCGTGAAGATCAATGCTGCAAACAACAGGTGGAGCCACCAACAAGTGAAAAGGCATTATACCATAGTCCGACTAGACGGTGCATTTCACCTCATTCTGCCAGGCATTGTGTGGTCTGTGTAATATTGGGATGATGGGCATTATACCGTAGTCCGACTAGCCGGTGCATTTCACCTCATTCTGCCAGGCATTGTGTGGTCTGTGTAATATTGGATGATGGGCATTATACCGTAGTCCCACTAGATGGTGCATTTCACCTCATTCTGCCAGGCATTGTGTGGTCTGTGTAATATTGGGATGATTGGCATTATACCGTAGTCCGACTAGCCGGTACATTTCACCTCATTCTGCCAGGCATTGTGTGGTCTGTGTAATATTGGGATGATGGGCATTATACCGTAGTCCGACTAGCCGGTGCATTTCACCTCATTCTGCCAGGCATTGTGTGGTCTGTGTAATATTGGGATGATGGGCATTATACCGTAGTCCGACTAGCCGGTGCATTTCACCTCATTCTGCCAGGCATTGTGTGGTCTGTGTAATATTGGGATGATGGGCTGATACTTCAGACCTCATTATTTAAGGAGAGGCGAGACATAGCCCAGATGTCCTGGGCAGGAGAGCTGGCCGAGGCCAGCACCTGTGCCCAGGACAGGCCTGCACTACAACAGCTTGGTCTGAATGTGCACATTAAACACTCTGACCTGACCTGTAGCCCAGTGGTAAAGCGCTCGCATGATATGTGGTCGATCTAGGATCAACCCCCGTCGGTGGGCCCATTAGGCTATTTCTCGTTCCACCACAACTGGTATATCAAAGGCTGTCATATGTGCTATCCTGTCAATGGTATTGTGCATATAAAAGATTCCTTTCTACTAATAAAAAAATATAGCGGGTTTCCTCTCTAAGACTATATGTCAAAACTACCAAATGACTGATATCCAATATCCGGCGATTAATAAATCAATGTGCTGTAGTGGTGTCGTTAGACAAAACATTCACTTTTCATTATTTATGGGGAGCTATCATTCTGGCTCCCCATCACTGTCCTTGAGACTGGTTTAAGGTGTGACTTTTAGCTCCCCATAAGCATGTGAATTTATATAGTATCAATATATTAATGTCTTTAATTGTTCCCAATAGTCTAAGTATGGGGAGCAGATGTATGTGCAGAGGGGGGATGGGGTTAAAACCCATAATCCCTTCTTTTTTTTAAGTATTTCCAGAGTGAATCTACTCCACCCAAAAAATGTTGCTTCCACCGAGTCTAGACATGCCCCCCCCCCCCCCCCCCCCCCGCACCATTGTGTGCACATGTAGTTGGGGAGCAATAAATCACTGCTGTTAATTGATTTCATATCCAGGTCTGTGACTCAGGGAAATGTCATTGTGTATGATGCCCCAACATATTATTCAATGGGTTCTGTTCAATCATGGTCAGGTCAGATCAGACTGTTTAACGTGCACATTCAGAGCAAGCTGTTGTAGTGCACGCCTGTCCTGGGCACAGGTGCCGGCCTCAGCCAGCACCTCCATCCAGGACAGAAAAGGGGTGGAGAGGGTTGGAGGGGGTACCACGTACACTGGCAGGTGCAAGAGAGCACCAGCAGTCCTACTGGGGCCGGTAACAGGCGGTAGGTGGTATGGTGCTATGGAATTTGGAACGTCCAGTAGGTTTAAGCCGAGGAAAAAGGTGCACAGTTTTTGTGAAGGAAATTAGATGCAATTTTGAAAGGTCCGTCAAAAGGAAACGGAGCTACATATAGTTTTAGAAGATTAGTGTTCTATCATCAAACATTAACCTATATGTATATGTAGATAGGGATCCTGTAAAAAAAATAATTTAAAGTTGCACCCCCATTCCATAGAAAAATCCTACATCTATTCTGACTATATATAGTAAATTAATTGAGTCAATGTTAAAAAAAAAAAAGAGGGGAAATAAATGTGTGGAGATAAAACATAATGTGTGTTAGTGACGACATCTTATGGCATGAAGTGCATAAAGTGTTATAATTAACTATAAATAATGAAACATGTTTTGTCAGCGCTTGTGTAACCTGTTACCAATACAAGCACAAAGGAGACAATGTTATTTCCCATAGCTTTATTAATAATGCACACAAAAGATGGAATGAATATTTTATTAGCAATTACTATCCTATCCTCAACTGACCGCGCATCAGGCGTGCGCTTTACCACTGGACTACGTCCCACCCCTGAATGGAAGCATGCATGGAATTGTGTTAAATTCACATCCTCAATAGCTAAATTACAAAACCTGCTATACAATGCTAAAGGTTCCAGTCAATGACATTTACTAATTGTGTTAAATTCACATCCTCAATAGCTAAATTACAAAACCTGCTATACAACGCTAAAGGTTCCAGTCAATGACATTTACTAATTGTGTTAAATTCACATCCTCAATAGCTAAATTACAAAACCTGCTATACAACGCTAAAGGTTCCAGTCAATGACATTTACTAATTGTGTTAAATTCAAATCCTCAATAGCTAAATTACAAAACCTGCTATACAACGCTAAAGGTTCCAGTCAATGACATTTACTAAATGTGCTAAAAACGCCAGAGACCAATATGTGTTAAAATGACCAGGATCTGAGATCCAAATTGAATTGTTTTCATGATGCCGTTTACTTTATTCCTTATTATTTATTACCTCACACCAAAACGGGACATATAAACCCCCTGAGGGCCCCATACAACTGATAATTTGTGTGAAACTGTGGCTCTGGGGAATTGTGTAATTTGTGGCAAGTTAATATTGGTGATTATTGTGTAGAGAAGGAAAAATCAATACCCTATAGGTAGACCAGATGATTAAATTTCCTCTAATTTCTTCTGTGTGTTTATTGGATTTCAGTTCTTTATAGCACAACAGCCAATGATTTCCACTGGAGCAGGTGAAATTGGTTATACATGTACGTGTATGTATGGTGTATGGGTTCACTGCACTGGCAGTGTCAGATCAAATCCGGGATGTGCATGCCTCAACCTATTTTTGGATATGGGAATGTAAAAGGAGTTCCCATACCAGGGTTTCTGCCAGAGGGTAAAACGGGTATGACGCCATACCAAAATATTTTGGCAGCTTTTGGTTTTTAAGTTAACCTTTTAGAAAAACTAATTATTCTTATCATTACTATATGATTTTCTTAACTCTAACCCTAAAGTTAACCCATTTTTTTTCTGGGGGATCCCCCCCCCCTACTGTGGTTGCATTCAATTCCATAGCGCCATGCATACCAAAAAATGTATTTCTGGCAGAAACACTGCATACCCATACATCCCTGCACCGGCTGGCATGAACCCATAGTGAGTGCACCTACATGTATATGCAGCTCCATGGAATGCAACTATTTAATTTTAATCTGATTTGCAGGCTTCTGTGGCCAATTACAGAACATAAAGGTGAACTATTTTAATTTTATGAAAAATATTTAAAATCCTGCATTAAAATTGTTTTTTTTCTTCTAAAAGTTAAAGTTTGTTTTGTTTAACTATAGAGCACACTGATTTATTAATCATTGCTTTTGGACGCCATACATTTAGTAATTTTGACACATTTTTCTATTAGTAGCAAGGGATCTTTTATATGCACCATCCCACAAACAGGATAGCACATGCCACAGCCTTTGATATACCAGTCATGGTGCACTGGCTGGAACGAGAAATAGCCTGTCTGGGAAAATGCGTGTAAGTCATTTCATATCTGTTATGTACAATTCTAAAAATAAATTACTGGTGAAAGAAGCATGGGTAAAATTTGTCACTGAGTCATGTGAAGGAAACGAAAATAGCTGAATGGGAAGTAACATGACTGCTGTTTGGATCAAAAGTTTTCTATCTTTTGATGTCTCCATGGATTTATGATCTGAGAATAACAGACTTGTGACAGATGTATTGGTCTGTTTGAGATATATGCATTTGAAATTTCTCTGATCTCAAACACTAGGAACTTTGTAATTCTGATTATGAAATGGAGTATAAATGTCATACTCATGAAATGATGTTCCAAAATGTTGCAGCCATGTTGTTTGAATCTCATGCAAGGTAGCATGTGCCCCCCACTTTGTGGGAGCAGTGATGTTTTTATATATTTAAATTATACATGTATTTATATATATGTGTGTGTGTGCCCCCCTCCCCCCTTTTTGACACCTTCCTACGCCCGTGTAATGACATACATAACTCAACCTTTCCGACACCCAATAGCCGATGTGTATGTTTGTGCTGAGGTGTCATTAAACATCCATTTATCCTTTCATACATATGTAACTCAATTCATTCTTTGAAAATTAAGGTCAGTGATGACTCCTGCTCCCATCCATACTCGCTTGAAATGTTTTAGGATAGCTAGCGCCAATTGATTATCTTGCAATAGAATTTGTAATAGATTTAATATTGAAATCTTCGTGTGATAGTTCAGCTATACAGGAGAGTGATTTTCAGCTGACCTAACGAGTGCCATTACAGGAGTGATATTCAGCTCACCTATCACCATTACAGGAGAGTGATTTTCAGCTCACCTAGCACCATTACAGGATAGTGATTTTTAGCTCACCTAGCACCTTTACTGGAGAGTGATTTTCAGCTCACCTAGTTAGCACCATTACTGGTCATGTCGAGGACAAATTTGTTTTTAGGCTGTGATTTAGATGCATTAAAAAGTCTATATTGTTGGGGTTCTGGGTGGAGGTATAGCATATGTTATATACCAAGTATCTTCTACATTCGTGTATAGATTCTAACGGATGACTAAAATTCATTTTAACTGTGTGAACTTACAGGTGATACGTTGTTCTTGTTGTTGCTTTTAAGGTATTTTAAATACAATACAATGTAGTGATTGAAAATTATTTTCAAAACATAAATTGTAATTGTATAAAGAAACACCGTTGGGAATTATAAATAGCATTCCATTCTTGGCTCTCAATAACCTCACCTGTTTTGTAGGCATTTTATTTATAAAAGATATTTTTAATTTTAAAAAAGTTTAAAAAGTTTGGCATAAACAAAAAACTAAAAATTCCTGTAATTAACAGAGAGAGAGAGAGAGAGAGCGAGAGAGAGAGACAGACGGAGAGGAAGAGAGAAAGAGAAAAGAACTTTGTTGATTTTAATAACAGATTTTTGTTTTTGTTTTTGTTGTTTGCTTTGTTTTGCTGTGTCTTGTTTTGTTTTGTTTTTAAAGCTTGGGCTTATTATACATCATATCAGATGCATCCCAGATCACACAAACTTGTCACCTAACACACATAGTACATACCACCAAACACACATAGTACATACCACCAAACAAACATAGTACATACCACCAAACACACATAGTACATACCACCAAACACACATAGTACATACCACCAAACATACATAGTACATACCACCAAACACACATAGTACATACCACCAAACATTCATAGTACATACCACCAAACATGTTTGACATCCACTAGATGATGATTAATTGATAAATGTGCTCTAGTAGTGTTGTTAAACAAAACAAAACTTAACTTGGAATAAGAGATACCAGATCCCATGACCTTGGCACCAAACTAGGGCATGAGTTCGACCCGTACCCCCCCTTTCAATGGTTAGGGTAGTTTTAGGGAAAGGGTTAGGGTTAGTCTTTAGAGCCTTTGACAGGTCGAACTCTTTCCCAAACAAGTACCCCTGAGTAATTAATTGAATACCTCTTAAAGGCAGAGCCAGTGTCAGATGACTTACTAACTACATGGATTAAGCAATATGAAAAATTCACTGTGTCTCCATTCCTTCTTCAGTTAACACTCACTACCAGAAGACATTTTGCAACGGTTTTAATCAGCTACAGGTAACTTTATATAATGGGATGGGATGTAGCCCAGTGGTAAAACATTTGACTGAAGTGTGGTCGGTTTAGGATCGATCCCAATCGGTGGGCCCATTGGGCTATTTCTCGCTCCAATCAGTACAGCACGACTAGTATACCAAAGGCCATGGTATGTGCTATCCTTTATGTGGTGCATATAAAAGATCCCTTGCTACTAATGGAAAAATATAGCGGGTTTCCTCTTTAAGAATATATGTCAAAATTTACGAAATGTTTGATATTCAATAGCCGATTATTAATAAATCAATGTGCTCTATATAGTGGTGTCATAAAAAAACACCTTTCTAAACTTTCTTTATATAATTACATGTACATAAAATGAACAAAGTGAAAGTATTTTTTTTTTACTTTAATGCTATGTAACTATAATTTAATTCTAAAGATTAAACATATGTTTACAACTAGTAGGATATGACACCTATATACATGTAGCTGGGTGAACACAACAAATTAAATTTACAGACTTTAGTTTTAAGTAGTCTGATATATCTGCTGTCAACAGAGTTGCCCCTAAATTCAGTCTTGAGGGGTGGAAAATACTGCACCCCTCGTATGAACAAACATGTTGTCCTTCCCCTCTTACACCAATTATTCTGACGAATGTAAATTTCCCCATCCTCAACTGACATTGTCAATTAAGTGTGCCATTTTTCTCTCCTGTTTTTCTTTTTACAAAAACATGTCTGTAAAGGTATACATTTCATTCCCTGTTTTGATGTGTTATTCAGTAGGTCAACATCACTGTAACTCTGCCTGTAATATAACAACAAAACAACACACAAATACACTACCAATAAACTAAGACATTTACACTGTATGAGTGAGTGAGTAAGTGTAAGAAATAACAGTATAGAGTATACTCACATGCACGTTGTGATCATGGTATCCTCGTGGTATCCTCGTGAAGCTGGCTTAATCTCATCAGCGCTGTGTAGTGTTGGCTCTGCTGTGCACCGTGCCGAAAAAGAAGAAAGAGTGGGAAATTCCTCCACTGCTGGCTTTCAGCTTCAGTCACTCTGGCAGCCCGCTCCAGTGGTGCTGTATCTTTGGAAACACACAACAGTCGAACTGGCAGCGTGCCAAAATATGTAGCATTCGCAAGATGTTCACCTTGTGTGTAGTAATATCTACACTTACTACAGAAATGTCTCCCCTATACCAGACGGCTATACCAGACAGCGCTGTGGGTCTTTGGGTTTATTTCACAGACGTATGTTGCTTATTCCAAAATGCTATTAATAACGTCAACCTGTATAAACAGCTTTATGGTTATGGATATATGTCTGCATGTGAAAAAAACCCCTGCACAACCAATCAAAAATATGAGGGATAAATAGTCTAAATTATATCACTGATGGATCACTATTTGCAGATTACACTGACGGCAGAGTTACAAAAACATCCCAATATATTGTTGCTAATATACACGTGTTGCGCCAACCTCTTTATGGCACATGTGAAACACACACAAAACTTCAGCTACACTTGGCTCCTATAGAACACAGATGAGGGAAATTCAGTTAACTGAAGTAGTCTGTTGAGGCAATGTGTAATCCCTAGAAGCGATATGAACAGTTGTAAGTGACTTTTTTGTTGAATGTGCGAGAGATGAGTACAACACTGAGGTTCGAACACTATAAAGACCTCCTATGTCAACTCCTCTGGAACAGCGTACAAAAGAAAAGTAAATGTCGGGGAGCTATCCCGCCACCACGGAGGAGAAATCGATAAAGGGACTCTGCATGTGAGAGAACGTATTGATGAAACAGCTCTTGTTCCGTTGAGTCAGTGATAACAGCCTTTCATTAGCGGGCTTTTGTTACCGGTGACCACCGCACAATGGAGCACGTTCAGCCAAGCATTAAGCTGAATAATAATATTAAATAAAATAAAATAATAATCCCTACCGAAAGACGTACACACACAACAACCTCAAACAAGAGGAAAGAAACAGAAGAAGACGAGAAGCCCTTAGGTCGGAGCTGCAGTCTGTGAGACAGAAGCTAGCATTTACACATATACATGCACAAGCCCCTGTGGCTGCTTCCAGAAGTGAACACAAAGCTAGCTATAGCTGCTGTATCCTGGCTGTAGGTGAAAGGAAGAAATTAAAGCCAGGGCCGGGCTGGATTGGGTGAGGAGTGTTCACACACTGACAGCTGCTGTCTAGCTGGTGCAGTCAAACAACACCACACACAAACATCTCCAGATGGCCGTCTGCTAGACCCTCTGCTTTGCCCGTCTGCTAGCTGGGACTTGTCCTTGCCCATGCAGTGTGTGTGTGTGCATGTCCGTGCAGTCAGTCTGCTACTGGTTTCCCTATCATTTGTCTTAATTTCTCTCAGTCAGGTTCACATTACCATAAGTTCCACTGGCTATAGGAAAGGGGGGGGGGGGGGGAGGAGGCACATCCCCCCCCCACTTTTCAGATATTTTGCTTTACATTTGCTTAATGATAGTGTAAAAGTGTGTAAATATAAAAGTGTGCCCCCCCCCCCCCCCCCCCCCCCCCCCACACTTTTTGGCACCTTCCTACGCTCGTGATACCGATAACGATAATAAGGACCATTTAAGCTTCAGGCACTATGTGGCTTCCTCACAATGAAATTAGTAAAGACACTATATTGAGTTTGCTGCCAATCTAGCATGTTTTCCACTGACAGAGATTTTTTTCTTTAACCAATAAAATTACAGAGTAAATATATTTTATTGGTTCGAACATTAGTGCCTGTATATACACATAAACAGTGTTTGTGGCCAGCCTAATGTCTGTAGTACACGTAGTCCAAACTGGTTTTTACTTTTCCATAACTATGTACATAAGAAGAAAATAAGAATGAAAATAATATACAGTGAAACCTGGTTAAACCAGACCCTGACCAAAGTGAAATCCTGTCAAGTTTAATGGTCCCAAGCGTTCTAAATTGTAAAACGCGACCCTCTAAAAATGGGATCCTGTCTAAATTGGATTGGTTTCACTGTGCATGTGTGTATATATATATATATATATATATATATATATATATATATATAGAATATTATATAGTATTTGTGGTTCACCGTATTACTGTATAGTGCTCAACATAGTAAAATATCAAAATGAAGCATAGTATATATACATACATTGGGTGATCATCGCTACTTTAAGTTTCATGCCAAACGGCGATCCTCCGGCGAATATAACCACAACTAATATATGACGTTACTATATGAACACGTTATCAATGTGCTCTAGTGGTGCTGTTAAACAAAAGAAAACTTAAAGCTGTATTTAAGGTGTACTTCTACTCATTAAGACGTCTCTATCAGTCGGATACAGGTGTTCTAATAATGACTGTTGAATCAGGTTAGTCTCTTATATAATCCTCATAATGTTTTTCAACGGACGGACGGACAGACATACAGACAGACATACAGACAGACAGACAGGCAGACAGGATAGACAGACAGACAGGATAGACAGACAAACAGAAAGACAGACAAAACAGACAGACGGACAGGACAGGATGATTTTTTGTTTTTCAGTTGTACTGGTGTAGGAAGGGGGGGCAAAGGGGCATGTGCCCCCCCCCCTTCAGATATTTTGCTTTATATCTGCTTTATAATAGTGTAAAAGTGTGTAAATATAAAAGTGCCCCCCCCCCCCCCCCCCCCTTTTTGGCACCTTCCTATGTCAGTGAGTTGTATTAATAGGTGTTTTTCTTACATTATTCACTTTTCAAGAATTAAAATCTGCATGACTACTAGTAAATCGAAAATCAATTATGATGAGTGACCTACATAAAAGCTGGTTACACAAATTTATGAATTTACCCCCCCCCCCCCCCCCCCCCCCCAACACCATTATTGGTAATAAAGACTATTTAGATGCAGCTGCCTGATAACTTGCTACACCACATAGATGAAGTATAGATAGCAGTTGATGCTGTGTGGAATTATCATTAGGAGGAGTCAGGGAAACCAAACCATCATTCACCAAGATACAGTCTAAAACAAAGGAAGCAAGGAGATCACAGAACATGGACTATCAACTGTATCTGTGGATGAAAGATCTTTTTAAAGGCAAAACCAACATCTTTTTTATGGTTGCTGTACACAAAATCAGGTTTCACTGATGACAGTGTTAAAGGATCCCCTATTAATACTGAAGTTTCTTCATATTTAGACAAATGAATTTCTTTAATTTTTAATTTTGGTTTTGGGGGGTGGGGTGTGGGGGATGTTGCTCAGTTGGTAGAGCTTGCCTGATGTGCTTGGGTCATAGGATCAAACCACCTCAGTGGACCCATTCTCTCTCTGATGGGTTTTTACCCATCCCAACCAGGGCCCAACAACTGGTATATCACAGGCCATAGTATGTGCTGTCCTGTCTGTTTGAAAGTGCATATAAAAGATCCCTTGCTGCTAATGGAAATACATGTATGCTGCAGGCTTCCTTTAAGACAATGTGTGAGAACTGCCATATCTATGACATCCAGTATCTGATGATTAATAAATCAGTGTGCTCTAGTGGTGTTGTTAAAGAAACCAACGGGAACTATCACTATGACCAGTGACATGTTCTGGAGGGCAGAGGCCTTTGAACAGTTTGATTAATAACATGATCATGTTCTGTCATGTAACATTTATTTTATGTTAGGAGCTAAAACCACACTCATTGGTAGATCCTGAGGGGATCACAGTGGTCCTATACCCCCCCCCCCCCCCAAACACGCGTGCACACACACACACACCGCCCATTTGAAGCACCTTTTTAATGATTTTTTTTTTTTTTTTTAACTTGATAACCCACAATATACAACACTACACTGCCCTAAAAACATGTCCCTGGACATCTTTATTTAAAATTTTTGTTCCAGCCAGTGCTCCGCAACTGGTATAACAAAGATCATGGTATGTACTACCCTGTCTGTGGGATGGTGCATATAAAAGATTCCTTGCTGCTAATTGAAAAGAGAAGCCCATGAAGTGGCGACAGTGGGTTTCCTTAACCATATGTTTGACGCCATATAACTGTAAATAAAATATATCGTTAAATAAAACATTTCCTTCTTTATTTAAAAACAATTCCAGGGTGCATTACCCCAAACACCTTAAAAAACATCTTGCTCAATTACGGAGACTAGTTTCTTTATTTAAAAACAATTCCAGGGTGCATTACCCCAAACACCTTAAAAAACATCTTGCTCAATTTGGGAGACTAGCTTCTTTATTTAAAAACAATTCCAGGGTGCATTACCCCAAACACCTTAAAAAACATCTTGCTCAATTTGGGAGACTAGCTTCTTTATTTAAAAACAATTCCAGGGTGCATTACCCCAAACACCTTAAAAAACATCTTGCTCAATTTGGGAGACTAGCTTCTTTATTTAAAAACAATTCCAGGGTGCATTACCCCAAACACCTTAAAAAACATCTTGCTCAATTAGGGAGACTAGTTTCTTTATTTAAAAACAATTCCAGGGTGCATTACCCCCAAACACCTTAAAAAACATCTTGCTCAATTTGGGAGACTAGCTTCTTTATTTAAAAACAATTCCAGGGTGCATTACCCCAAACACCTTAAAAAACATCTTGCTCAATTTGGGAGACTAGCTTCGACCAACTCAAACTGCCCTTTTCAGAATTTTGTGCCCACCCCCTCCCTTTCACAAAGTCCTGGATTTGCCCCTGATTCTGGGAGGTGATTGCGAGTGCTTGCCCTCTGGTGTTTGCATGTGTGTGTGTGTGTGTGTGTGCATGCGTGCGTGCGTGTGGATGTAGCCCAGCAGTAAAGCATTCACCTGACACACGGTCAGTCTAGGATTGATGTATGTCAGTCCAATGGGCTATTTTTCATTCCAGCCAAGTGCACCATGATTGGTATATATCAAAGGCCATGGTATGTGTTATCCTGTCTGTGGGATGATGCACATAAAAGATATCTTGCTACTTATGGAAAAATGTAGCAGGTTTCCTTTCTAAGACTATATATCAAAATTACCAAATGTTTGACATCCACTAATTGATGACTAATAGATCAATGTACTCTAGTGTTATTGTTAAAAAACAAAAAAACACTTTTAACTTTATTAAAAATAAAAATTCAGGGTTCATTCCCATGAAATCTCTTACAGATCTTTCTCAAGTTGGGAGCTTGGTTTATTTGTCGGCAATAAACTCAAACTGCCCCTTTTACAATTTTGAACCGACTTCAGTGGCGTTCTGGTTAAGCCATATCGGACTACAGACTGGTATGTACAGGGTTCGCAGCCCGGTACCGGCTCCAACCCAGAGCGAGTTCTTAAGGACTCAATGGGTAGGTGTAAGGCCACTATACCCTCTTCTTTCTCACTAACCACTAACCAACTAACAACTAACCCACTGTCCTGGACAGACCGCGCAGATAGCTGAGGTGTGTGCCCAGGACAGCGTGCTTGAACCTTAATTGGATATAAGAATGAAAATAAGTTGAAATGAAAAAATGGATCTGCCCCTAAGTCTAGGGATTCATTGCCAATGCTTGCCATCCTGCATGTGCCACTAGACGTCTCTCTGTTCTTGTGTATACCCAAAACACAACACCCTACCCCCACCCCCTGAGAGCAGCAGGCCCATCCTTCTGCTGGTCCATGTATTGCAACTGGTGTAGTTGAGCTGGGTGTGAATCATGTGGTAAGAATTACACACATTCCACAAGTCATTCTGCCCTCTCTGACAGTTGGCTTTCCTTACCAAAAACTGGCAGCTAGGCACCAGGCTCCACACGGGGCTCCACAGGGACTCACTGACAGGCATACATGCAGCCAGACAGACACACATGTTTACAGCTAATGTTTAAACTTTGTTTTGTTTAATGACACCCAACATGCAGAGCACATTGATTAATTATTAATCATTGGATATTGGATGTCAAACATGTGGTAATTCTAATGTATAGTCTTAGAGAGGAAACCAGCTACGTTCTTCCATTAGTAGCAAGAAATCTTTTATGTGTACTTTCCCACAGACAGGACAACACATACCATGACTTTTGATATACCAGTTGTGGGGTACTGGTTGGGATGGGGGAAAAAAAGAGAAAGAAAGTCAGAGAATAGGTCCACCGAGGTGGTTCGATCCTGCGACTCATGCACCTCAGGTGAGAAATCCACAGCTGAGCTCTAGTGGTGTTGTTAAACAAAACAAACTTTCTCAACTATTACCGACCTATACTAACCTGCCTCCTACTTAGTTAGTAATTAATTCACACAGCTACTAAACACAGGGTTCACTGTAATACATATTAAACACTAAAAACCTTAATTAAAAATAACATTTTATTCAATTACTGTTAAAAAAAAGTATATATATATATAAAATAATAAATAAATAAATAAATAAATAAATAAATAAACTTAATGCATAAACATGTACACTGTAAAATCATGTAGATTATATATGTATTTAAACCACAAATATAAAGTCACAAAAACAACTAAAAATAAACAAACAAACAAATAAATAATAATAAAATAAATAACTTGGGGAAAAAAAGAAATTCATTACATATAATACAGTACATGAAGTACCAAAACAATCAACTGGCAACAATTACCCAGGCGCCTCATGGGCATGATCAAACAACCATCTACATGTATGACTAGATGACAATGTTGTCGGTTTTCACAGAGTTTCTATAATATTGATAATAATAATGATAATAATGTTAATAATCATTAAAAAATAAATAAATAAAAATAATAATATTAAAAATTTAATTTGCTTTCCAATATATTCTGCATGGATCAAATGTCTTTATTACTAGTTGAACATCTGATGTTTTGAACAATCAAAGAGTATGATATTTCTTGGTATGGTATATATGCACATTAAAAAAATACAAGCAAAACAAAAACAAAATAAAGCATTAATTAACCGTGATTGATATATATATATATATAATTTTTCTATCAATATTCCATTCAGACTTGTGGGTTATTCCCATGTACAACATTAAGAAATATTTCAATGTATATTTGTCCAGGGTGGCAGGCAGACAGTTGGACAGCCAGACAGCCAGACAGCCAGACAGGCAGACACGCAAGTAGGCAGTCCAGACATAAAGGCAGACCAGACGGGAAGGCCGGCAGGAGACCAGACAGGCAGACAGGCAGTCCAGATATAAAGGCAGACCAGATAGGCAGACAGGCAGGAGAGACCAGACAGCCAGACAGGCAGGAGAGACCAGACAGGCAGGCAGGCAGGAGAGACCAGACAGGCAGACAGGCATGAGAGACCAGACAGGCAGACATGTAGGCAGGCAGACATGTAGGCAGGCAGACAGGCCCAACAGAAAGGCCGGCAAGTCAGGCAAACAAGGCCATTAAAATCCCTCATGGATTATGGGTAATACTCCACTCGGTCATAATCCAACAAATAATGGCCGACTATTATTTTGACTTCTTGCCTTTGCCCTTGCCCTTGCCTTTGTCCTTGCCCTTGTCTTTGTCCTTGCCCTTGTCTTTGCCCTTGTCTTTGCCCTTGTCCTTGCCCTTGTCTTTGCCCTTGTCCTTGCCCTTGTCCTTGCCCTTGTCATTGTCATGCTTGGGTTTTGCTGAAATACACCACAGTTTTAGAAAAAATGTGCCTCTTTATGCATGATTATCCATAACATATATAACCGCTTTTTTTCATTCAAATTATTCTTTCATGCATATTCCTACCTAGACACATGACAGGCAGATGAAAGCTGGAACATGTGCCAGGTCAGGCATAATTTGATCATCAGTGTTTTTAGAATTAAAATGTTGTGATTAATTTTACCTTGAACTTCATCAATAAAATATATATTGCTGCCACATGCTACTCTTACTAAAGAGCAGCAAGAGTTCTTTTATATGCAAGTTCCTATAAACAAGACATATACCATGGTATGTACAAGTAATGGGAAATCAGTTAGAATTGGCAGAAACATCAGTCCGTTGAGCCTGTCTTGGATACAACACAAGACTTCAATCACCAGAGAATTATGTCCTATTAAAGTTAAAGTTTACTTTGTTTAATGATCCTGTCCTGGACGGAGGAGCTGGCCGAGGCCAGCACCTGTGCCCATGACAGGCAAGCTTGCTCTGAATGTGCTCGTCAAGCCCTATATCATACCATACCATTGTCTAACAACTCCACTATCGATCACATTGACTTATTAACCATCGGCTAGTGGATGTCAAACATTTTTCCATTAGTAGCAAGGGATCCTTTATATGCAGTATCCCACAGACAGGATAGGACATACCACAGCATTTGATACACCAGTTGTTGTGCAATGGCCAGAATGAGAAATAGCCCGATGGGTCTAACTGGCAGGGATCAATCCTAGACTGACCGCGCATCAGGTGAGTAATTTACCACTGGGCTATGTCCTGCCCCTTCCGTCCAGTTAAGATATGGACTCATCTCTGCATCAGGTCTCCACTACATTTATCATTAGCAGCACATACCACAGCTGACAGGATAGCACATACCACAGCCTTTGATATACCAGTTGTGGTGCACTGGCTGAAACGAGAAGTAGCCCAATGGTCCCACCAATGGGGATCAATCCCACCTATCCCAACCAGTGCCCCACAGTTGGTATTTTAAAGGCCAATGCATGTAGCGGGTTCAATATAGCCAGTTTCCTCTAAGACTTTCTGTCAAAAATTATCAAATGTTTGACATCCAAAAGCCGATGATTTATTAATAAATCAATATGCCCCAGTGGTCTCGTTAAATAAAACAAACTTTTTTTTCCAATCTGAGAACTGTTCATGCAAGCCTGTTACACAGTTGAATTCTGACCAGTTAACACAAGGACCCAGGTCTGTATCAGATCACTTAGGATATGATCTAACCACTGGACCACTCTAGGCAGCCAATCTCAATGTACCGGCAGTTGGATTGTGTTTACCGGTTCCTTTCATTTCAACTTATATTCGTGCTTATATCCAATTACGGTTCAAGCACGCTGTCCTGGGCACACACATCCGCTATCTGGGCTGTGGGTTAGTTGTTAATTGGTTAGTGAGAGAAGAGGGTGTGGTGGCCTTACACCTACCCATTGAGCCCTTAAAAATTCACTCTGGGTTGGAGTCGGTATCGGGCTGCGAACCCTGTACCTACCAGCCTGTAGTCCGATGGCTAAACCTCTGTGCCACTGAGGCCGGTTTACCAGTTCCCAATGCGAGCCCCATCATTAAATTGTAATTAGTACAGTGAATTATAGGACTTGCTGCAACTGAATGTCAGTAATGAAAGCATCTGGGAGCATACAATCCACAGCTGCAGTAGCTGTTTATCTGTAATTAATGTGCTGTGCATTGTATAACACTGATTGTATCATCATCCATAATGACCTGGGGGCGGATATTGGTTACAAATAGCAGTCAAATCAGTTGGATGTCACAATTGTTTCTTAATTGCTCTTGGTTGTTCCTTGGTTAACTAATACAAGTCATTTTGCAAAACATGTTAAACATCTCTTATTAGTTAAAACTGAATAAAATTGTGTTTTTTTGTTAGTTTATTTGTTGTTTCTTATATTTAAAAAAAGAAAGGAAGGAAATATTTTATTTAATGATGCACTCAACACATTTTATTTACTGTTGAGTCAGACATATGGTTAAGGACCACACAGATATATAGAGACAGGAAACCCACTGTCGTCACTTCATGGGCTACTCTTTTCGATTAGCAGCAAGTGATTTATATGCACCATTCCACAGACATGTTACTACATACCACGGCCTTTGTTACACCAGTCGTGGTGCACTGGCTGGAATGAGAAATAGCCCAATGGGGCTACCGACGGGAATCGATCCTAAACTGACTGTGCATCAAGCAAGCACATTACCATTGAGCTACAGGGTACGTCCCACCCAATTTTGTTTTAAAAAAGAAAAAGAAAAAAAAAAATTTTTTATTTATTATGGCTACATAGCTATTTATATATCAATTATATTTCAAAATATTCAAAATGAATGGGCTATGTCATACAAAATACTACATGAGAAGCTGTTGAAAGATATTATTATACAAGCTTGTGTGTCGTACTGATTTTACGAAACGAGTGTAAGGATTATTGTATTGCCCAAGCAAGAGCAAGGGTAATACATGAATCCTGAGACTCGTTTCATAAAATCAGTACGATTCACACGCGAGTGTAATAATTTCTTTATTATCCACATTATCCAAAACATTATTTTCATGAATAACAAGTTAAGACCATGTCAAAACGTTTCAAACATAATTAGAAAGAGACGACGAAATGACGTCATTTTGTTGTGTGTTTACATAGATCTAAGACTGGGTAAGCAGCATTTAGTTATGACGTTGATTCACAAAATGATGTCATTCGTTGTGCACGTGAAATCGTTAAGACACACGTGGATCATTCTGGTAATATTTCCCTGTATATCTTGAACTATGTGGATAATAATACCATTTATCTTACAAGTTCAGCCCTCTACGGTAACTATATATACCATCTAGGAGCCAGATGGCGCCTACTTGTATTTTTATATAGATAGGATGAAATGTTTTAGTCACCAAATGAAACAATTGGTCTCAATGTAGAGGGCTGTACAAGTTGTTTTAAAATGTACATGTGTATCTAAGGAGTGGTTTGGGTATGATTTTAAAAACAAGTTGAAAGTTAATTTGCGATAAAGTTTTTAATACATTTTATATGGAATTTCATGTGATTGCTCACCTGGCACCATTTCAGGAGAGTGATCTTCAGCTCACCTCGATTTTGCTCATGGCAAAGACTGTAACTGTTTGAAAATTGATTAGCAACTACTCTTAACCCTTCTTTACCCTTTAGGGGTGGGATCGCAGGATCAAACCACCTCGGTGGACCCATTCAACTGATTGAGGTGTTTCTCCAGTGCACCACAATTGGACAAAGTTCATGGTATGTGCTTTCCTGTCTGTGGGAAAGTGCATATAAAAGATCCCTTGCTGCATTAGGAAAAATGTAGCATGTTTCCTCTGATGACTATGAGTCAGAATAACCATATGTTTGACATCTAATAGCCGATGATTAATTAATCAATGTGCTCTTGCAGTATTGTTAAACAAAACCAATTTTAACTTTAACTTTTAACTTCAACTTTACCCTGTAGGATTGTGTAGCAATCTAGGAAACTTGCATAGAGAAGCTTGCAACATAATAATAAACAAAATCTTTCCTCGATTACCAGTTAAAGATTTAAAACAAAAATCCATAAAAACTGTTGGTAATAGACTACAAGACTGAGTGCCCTACCATCTGACTATCAACTCTAACATGTGGGAAACATAGCTGATGGCTGGAATCAAAATGCCATGGTTTAGTACATGCATGTCAAGGTTATCTTTTGACCCTTTGGCAGTACCGGTAATATTTGTGACAAGCCTAACAGTAACAACAGGTTCATGTACAGCTTGAGGCATGCCTGTAAGGACAGGAAAAAACTCAAACAGAAACATCGAAAACATAGCAAATAACATTTAACTTAAGGGTAAATGGTAGATAAAATGTGAAAACAATTGTATAAAAGTTCAGCTTGTCTTGCATTAAGTCCATGAAGACAGAGACAGAGAGAGAGATAGAGAGAGAGAGAGAGAGAGAGAGAGAGAGAGAGAGAGAGAGAGAGAGAGAGAGAGAGAGAGAGAGAGAGAGAGAGAGAGAGAGAGAGAGAGAGAGAGAGAGAGAGAGATAGATAGAGAGAGAGAGAGAGAGAGAGAGCAGGGTCCCAGGGTCTAAATTACCACCACTGAGGGTGTACTTTTTCTATCCCACATGACCGCATATGATGGAGTAAGAGAGGGAGGAGAGAGACAAAGACAGACAGACAGACAGACAGAGACAGATAAGAGACAGATAAGATAGAGATTGAGGAAGCCCATTGCCACCATACTGGCTGATTATTTCTTCCAGAAAACCAGCAAGAGATCTTTAATAAGCCCCTGGAATGGGATGTGTTAATTACGGTGCTGCACCAGCAAGGTCTGTAACCTTCTGTGTAGGATCATAATAATGGTCTCGCATTTACCACCTTGAACATGGCACCTTGGAGATGAAACCGAGACCATGTTGATGTAGAAAACCAATCTGACATTTCTCCACTAATTAAAATGACCAGGAGCAACAGCAATGGAGATAAGAATAGAAACTATCAGGACCCCATCTTGTTACATAGCTGTGAATGTGACACAATTTGCCAGCCTTTCCTCATCAACAAAAGGATACCAGAAGCTGATAGTTAGCCCTCCAGGCTAAGCTAGGGCTGGATGGTAACCTTCATCAAGGAAAACATCATGATCTTTTAAAATCTCCTCACCTTTAAATGCAAGAATCATTTTTTCTTCTTCTAAATTGAAAATGTATTTAACAACACAAAGCAACACATATGGCAGTGATCACCTCTGTTTAGCAACCACCTGCGTAAAGAAAAGGAATATTTGTTTAACCTGAGTATATATTAAAACACCTGCTCTAGATTGAGAGACAAAACCTGCTGCCAGGAAACAGGCTACTAGCTGTTAACAAAATGCAGCAAGGGATCTTTTATTAGCATAATGGGTATGCAGTACATACTACAATTTGTGATATGCCAGTCATCTTCACCTTCTCTTTTTTTTCATGCTTATACTAGTATATCCACTTAAGGTTCATAGATATTGAGAGTGGAAACCCGCTGTCACCACTTCATGGGCTACTCTTTTCAATTAGCAGCAAGGGATCTTTTATATGCACCATCTCACAGAGAGGATAACACATACCATGACCTTTGATACACCAGTTGTGGTGCATTGGCTGGAGTGAGTAATAACCCTATGGGTCCACCGACAGGGATTGATCCCAGACCAACCGCGCATCAATTAGAGAGTTGAATGCAGACATATGATTTTTTTCTTCTCCACATTTTTTATATGCTAAATTGTGTTCCATGCAAAAGACAGTCCACTGACATTTCTAGAAAATGGGAGTATATATAAAATATTAGAGAATATTCTACAACTGTTGATCTTAAGCCCCACCATGCTACATTATGTTCCATACAGAAAACTTGTACTGGCTGTCCACTGAGTTTTCTAGACAGTGGAGTGTATATATAGCATAGACTAATGGTGTTATATAGCTTGGATCAATGGATTAGATTAATTGTACAGCCAGAGTTGGGGTATGGCATGCCATTATCTGAAATCAGGATGCAGGATTGACCAGCAATTTCCTCCCTTACTTCCAACGACTTATTGGAATTCCCAGTGCAGGTTACACACCACTATTGATTGAGTTTTTCTGTATTGTGTAGAGATGGATGGTGCACACAAAGGCCGCCAGGTAATAAAGTACACCTGTTGAATGCCGTTATGTAACACTTGTATTAGAGAAAGCGCATTCTGCTAATTCCCAATTAGGACAATGGAGAAAATATTGTACAGCCGGTGGTCGGCAATTATGGTGGTCATTAATTAACAGATCATGACCAAGCATAGCTGCCGTTCAGACCATAAAATGTTCATTAAAGCTGCAATTCCTATAAATATACTCAACTAAATTAATTACGGTGTAAAAGATATTTTTAGTATTTTTTTATACATTGTATATAGTGAAACCTGTTTAAACCGGATCATGTCCGCGACCTAATGTTTATCCCATTTAGACAGGATCCAGTGTTGAGAAAGTCAATTTTTAGAATTTAGAAATTTGTGACCTTGAACTATAGTGCTGTTTTGTCAGGATTCTGAGTTGTTCGGAGAGAAGAGGGTGTAGTGGCCTTACACCTATCCATTGAGCCCTTAACAACTCGCTCTGGCTTGGAGCCGGTACTGGGCTGCGAACCCAGCCTGTAGTCCGATGGCCGGTTCATTAATGCAATCAACCAGTCCTTAATATAGGCACAGCTTCACTACTGAAACACTGGAATTTGTTTTCTAAAAAAGGCCGGATTTAGCTCAGTAGGTTGAGTGCTCGTTTGAGGTGCTTGCATCAAAGTATCGAACCACCTTGGTTGATCCATTCAGCTGATTGGTTTTTTTTCTCATTCCAACCAGTGCACCACAACTGGTCAAAGGTCGTGGTATGTGCTATCCTGTCTGTGGGAAAGTGCATATAAGAGATCCTTTGCTGCTAATAGAAAAATGTTGTGTACGTGTTTCCTCAAATGACAGAATTACCAAATGTTTGACATCCAATAGCCAGTGATTAATTAATCAATGTACTCTAGTGGTGTCGTTAAACAAAACAAACTACATGTATTTTGGGTTTTTTCCAAAACTGCATAAAACAGAAAGCATATATAAGCCTATATATCCCCTCAGGAGCCTCCATCAACGATTCCTTCTCGGTGGGTTGGACTCTGCACAAGAGAGTGTGTTTTACATTAACTGTACCTTGCCTCTGGGAGGAAAACTAACCATGTCAAACCATGTCATTCAAATGGCAATACTTCTAATTGAAAACACCACTATTTTTGACAACCCATCTAAACTGCATCCAAATTACTCAGCTGATTGATAACTGACAAAAGTAAATCATACAGGGTTTTTTTTATGAAGGGATGCACATGTAGCTGAATGGTAGAGAGCTAAATATAGCCTGAGGTGTGGCGGGTCATAGGATCGATTACCCTTCATGGACTTGGGTTTCTTTTCTCTCCACCTGGTGTAGAAATAACTGTATGTTCAAATACAACTGTGGATTTTTTGGGTGTTTTTTTGGAGGGGGTTTTATGTCAATTTCAAAAATATTAAATTTGCATAAGTTTCATATACAAAAATGAAGAAACTAAAATAAAATAGTAAGAAGAAAGAATAAGATGGTTCAAGAAGTCAAAATGAGATGGTTTAAAAGTTAATGGTGTAGTAATTCACTGGATATGTTGTTCTTGTTTGTTTGTTGTTGTTTTTGGTTTTTATTAGTTTGTTTTTCTTTCTTTTTTTCTGTTGTTTGTTTTTCTGTTATGTATTTTTCTTTTTGTGAGTGTATGTGTTGTATATGTGAAAGAGAGAGAGAGAGAGAGAGAGAGAGAGAGAGAGAGAGAGAGAGAGAGAGAGAGAGAGAGAGAGAGAGAGAGAGGGGGGAGGGAGGGAGGGAGGGAGAGAAAGAGAGAGAGAAAGAGAAAGACAAAGAGAGAGAGAAAATGAGAGAGGGAAAGGAAGGGGAGACAGAGAGAGAGAGAGAGAGAGAGAGGAGAGAGAGAGAGAGAGAGAGAGAGAGAGAGAGAGAGAGAGAGAGACAGACAGAGAGACAGACAGACAGACAGACAGACAGAGAGAGAGAGAGAAACAGAGAGAGAGAGAAACAGAGAGAAAGATAATTACTCTCAATGTCCTATTTTAAATCACTTGCAACTTTTTAACTTAGTATCAACATTTCTTTCGACTGTTTGGAGGAGTCATAACAAGTTTACCTGTAACAAACATACATAAACTACTTACATAACAGCCAATTTATTTACAAAGTGTTCAGCACATTTATCCTTTAAGGTAAACATATTGACACAATCCATGAACAATTATTATTTATTGAGACTATGCACATGTCTAAGCTGATATAACATGAGAGTTAGCAAATTAGCTTTTTCTGTAGGACCCTATACATAACATTCAAGTTGCCATGGTTACAATCTTTGGTCTGTCAGCTACTTCCATTAAATAGATTCCTATCACAGAAGTCAAAAAAAAAAAAAAGAGAGAAAAAAAAAAAAGGAAAAAAAAGAAAAGAAAAAAAAAGAGGTAAAAAAAACTTGGAATAAACAGTAATTTGAAACCATGGATGTTTTTGCTCCTGTTTATACAGACAGGCTTTTTTTCTCTTTTAAAAAGAAATTTGTCTTTCGAAAGAAATGGATACCCCATATTATCTATACTGACATCCAAAAGAAATTATACCAAGACTGAGAGACTACTAAAAGAAAAAAAAGTAAAGTTTGTTTTATTTAACGACGCTGCTAGAGCACATTGATTTTTTATCTTATCATCGGTTATTGGACGTCAAACATATGGTCATTCTGACAGTTTTTAGAGGAAACCCGCTGTCTCCACATAGGCTACTCTTTTTACGACAGGCAGCAAGGGATCTTTTATTTGCGCTTCCCACAGGCAGGATAGCACAAACCATGGCCTTTGTTGAACCAGTTATGGATCACTGGTCGGTGGCAAGTGGTTTACACCTACCCATTGAGCCTTGCGGAGCACTCACTCAGGGTTTGGAGTCGGTATCTGGATTAAAAATCCCACGCCTCGACTGGGATCCGAACCCAGTACCTACCAGCCTGTAGACCGATGGCCTGCCACGACGCCACCGAGGCCGGTCTACTGAAGGAAACCCAAATCAATCATGTTGCATGTTTGAAACCTATATATTCATGAGAGTGGTGTTTTGGGAACAAAAATTTATTTGATAAAAGTAAAAAGATATTTAATCGCTGATGTAGTTGGATCAAATGACCCATTCTCTAATTGTTTTCCCATTCCAACAAGTGCTCCATAACTGATATATCAAAGGTCATGGTATGTGCTGTACTATATGTGGGAAAGTGCATGTATATACAAAATCTCAATGAAAAGCATAGCAGGCTAAAACTATTTATTTTCTATCCGTGTTTATAAAACTAAGTCTAGCCCTAATCTCTAATGACGGGTAAGACGTAGCCCAGTGGTAAAGCATTTGCCTGATGCACGGTTGGTCTAGGATCAATCCCCGTCGGTGGGCCCATGGGCCTATTTCACATCCCAGCCAGTGCACCACATCTGGTATATTAAGGGCTGTGGCATGTGTTATCCTCTCTGTGGGATGGTGGTGCATATTAAAGATCCTTTGTTACTGATGGAAAAATGTAGCGGGTTTCACCTCTAAGACTATATGTCAAAATTACCAAATGTTTGTCATCCATTAACCAATGATTAATAAATCAATGTGCTATAGTGGTGTCATTAAACAAAACATATGTTAACTTTTCACAATCTCTAATGATGACACATACATGTCCTGGCATTAAAGTCTCAGACTCTATTAAAGTCTGGAGTCTATAGACTCTAAAACTTGAATAAGCACGGGACCTGATATACATTAATAAAATATTCATGTGATAACCAAAAAAAACCAGAAGTAGGTTTTCCGTGCTGTGTGTAATTACAAAAACCGCACAATTTACTGCTTTCCATTCACAGACATGTTTCTGTCAGCACTCTCCTGTGTAATGAAGCCTTTAATTAAGGTTACAGTAGTCCTACACTAAATCAACAACGTCTGGATCAAAGTTCACAGTACTAACGACCTGGCTGTTTCAGGGGCGCTATCACTCTGGCTCCCCATCATTCCCCTTAGGTCTCACTACACAGATCATTTCCGGGTCAGAGTTCCTAATTGTGACAAATGTTATGGTTCACATATTCACTTCTAGGAAATGGTGAAGAATTAAAACAGTATGTATTTTTAATGGTAAGCCTTCTAGATATATTTTGCCCATGTTATTTCATAATATTGTGCACTGACCTTTTGGGTCATGGGTGTATAGTGGAAGAGACAGCTGGAGTGAATCGGTTAATGAACCACCTGTTCAGACCGGTTAATGAACCAACTGTTCAGACCGGTACTACAGCCAGATACAGTCATATAGAAAAAGCCTGAGACAGAAATGTTCTCAATTTTGGAGAGAAAATAAATGCTTATATAATGTATGTTCACAATGGTGTATGATGTTAGTGCCAACGAGAACCCGTTTTATTGGCAATGTTCATTTGAAGTTGGACAATTTACCATGGATTTTCTATGGCACATGACATCTGTGTGGTGAGACTTGGCATTTTAATTTCTATGGTATTAATATGGTAGTATTTTAAATGGCTTCCATGATCTAAGTTACATGAGCAATTAATCACTTCCCCCAATTTACTTCACATTTAGGTCTGCCAAGTACACCAAAAAAAGGACTACAATTAAGAAATAACAACATTTCAGAATTATCATCAACGGGAAATGAGTTGGTGTAAGGTACCCTACAACACCACCACCTTGCTTTACATTGCATAACCTGTTATTAGAACAATTTAATAAATATTTACATTATCATCAATGGGAAATGAGTTGGTGTAAGGTACCCTACAACACCACCACCTTGCTTTACATTGCATAACCTGTTATTAGAACAATTTGATAAATATTTACATTAGCATCAATGGGAAATGAGTTGGTGTAAGGTACCCTACAACACCACCACCTTGCTTTACATTGCATAACCTGTTATTAGAACAATTTGATAAATATTTACATTATCATCAATGGGAAATGAGTTGGTGTGTACCCTACAACACCACCACCCTGTTATTAGAACAATTTGATAAATATTTACATTATCATCAATGGGAAATGAGTTGGTGTAAGGTACCCTACAACACCACCACCTTGCTTTACATTGCATAACCTGTTATTAGAACAATTTGATAAATATTTACATTATCATCAATGGGAAATGAGTTGGTGTAAGGTACCCTACAACACCACCACCTTGCTTTACATTGCATAACCTGTTATTAGAACAATTTGATAAATATTTACATTATCATCAATAAAAATTATTTGAATAAACGGGAAAGCTTATATAATATATCAGCTTCATAATTGAAGCTTTTTAACAAGAATTGAGTTGGTATAAGATACCCTACAACTATATACCACCACCACCTCTACCCTACATAACCTCCATTATTAGAAAATTTTATAAAATATTTACATTATCACCAATGAATATATCTGAAAGGCAAAGTTATACATCAGCTTTTTAAAAATATCTTAACATTACCATCAACAGAAACTGAGTTGGTGTAAGGTACCCTAAAACTATATCTCCCCCTTCCCCGAGTCTCCTCCATTATTACCTTCTGACTGCACCTACAGCTATTTTATGAGACATAAAGAAAGGAATTTTGGCAAACAGCTGCTTGTATCTTTGCTGTTCTTCCTGATGTACTTTACAGCCCGATGATGCCATCATATAGGTTACACACAAGTTTATCTCATCATTACCCTCGCAAAGGCTGTACCCAGTTAATTTCTCTTTCATGGCAATGGAAAGCTGTGAGGCGGAATAAGATGTACTATAAAGTGTGATTACTTTCTTCACAGCAAAGCAAACAGAATTAAAGTTAAAGCTGTACATATAATATTGTAATACTATAGTTTACCAAAAGAAAATTAAAAAAAAAAAAAAAAAAACTCATCTTCACTTATGTACAAAATAGATGTATATGTAGCTTTAAATACAACTAGATTTAAAGAATTAAAAACTAAACATGATTTGGGTTTTTGTTTTGGTGGCGGTGTGGGTGAGGGGGGTGGGTGAGGGGGGTGGGTGGGGTAAGGAGGGCTTCATTGCTGCTTTAGTAAATTGTATAACACTAATTTTGTTTAACAAGATTTTAAATTTCAGACATTTTATGTGACAACTTCAAAAGAAGACCTTGATACAGATGTATAAGAAAATTGAGGCGAGTGATTCATTGCTCCCCTAACTTATATTATGGGAAGCCATTTAAAATATTACCATAGTGATACTAAAGGTATGACTATACCAAATAAAATCCCATAGACGACCATGTTAATGTTTGTGTTTAAAAACACTATATGCAATATATCAACCAAACTATGACCCATAAATATCAGTACTACAACCCCTACCTCAAAGTACTGACTGAAGAAAATGGTACCTTTCATGGCTCATTTTCGGTGTAACCAGATGTTTTTACAACACCCCTAGTTTCGCACAAAATTTGAGTACTTTTTTTTTTATATGTACCCCATACATGTTTAATCACAAGGCTACTTGACGCAGTGGTACTAGATGAAATAAAATTGCATACATTTTTTTATCATATAATATCTTACATTTTCAGTGCAATCAAAGTATGTGATATTTTTCAGATCACATACTTTAAGAATTTGATAACTTTGCAAATTAGATGTAAATTAGCCGAGGTCTCGGCACTAGGTTTATTGACATTTAAGCAAACGTACTTGGGTGACACTCCATGATTGACATATGCATTCACAGTCATCAAATAAAAACATTTCAATGGCAATTTGACACTGAAAGCTGTCCAGTGTTTAGAAAACAAAAAACGTTAGGCATAACTTTATTTTGATGTAAGGATATCCAAAATGACGTCATTCGAGTTTGACGTCATTTCCATTCAAAAATACACTGCACCACATATTCTTACGTCATTTGAATATCTAGTAATGGCAGACTGGAATTAAAGTTGCATGTACAGTTTACAAAAACACGTTGTATTAAGCTTGAGCTTATATGATAAAGAGATTATTACCCGTGTGTATTTCGGTATCATCAATATCATATATTAGGAATAAAAATAATGTATTATGCTCACCAGAGGCTCGCATAATACAATTTTTATTCCTAATATATGATATTGACGATACCGAAAAACACTCTGGTAATAACCTCTATATCCCAGATGAAACTAATGTTTTTTACAACCAACACACATTTAAAACCAACCAACACACTCACATTTAAAACCAACCGACACACTCGCATTAATTATGACCAATCACAGGACTTGTGGTGTTAACTTCTCTATCAAAAGTTTGGTGCACCTCGAACTTTGACCTGGCCGGAAGTTATTTGGTTTAATTCTACCTATAGGTATATACTTTCACATGCTATGGAAAGGTAAAAACCATACAGGTGATAACATTTCAGGGGACCATGCTACATGCATGTGGCTCTGGTCTCAGTTCTGTATGTGTTCCAGGTCACATTGTCGTTGCAGTTCTGGAGATCCAGTATGAACTGGGGAAATGTCTATCTAATGTAAGAGAAAGAAGAAGTTTGTTTTGTTTAATGACACCACTAGAGCACAATGATTTATTAATCAGTGGCTATTGGATATCAAACATTTGGTAATTCTGACATACGTAGTCTTAGAGAAGAAACCTGCAACATTTTTCCATTTGTAGCAAGGGATGTTTTATATGCACCATCCCACAGACAGGATAGCACATACCACAACCTCTGATATACCAGTCGTGGTGCACTAGCTGGAACAAGAAATAGTCCAATAGGCTCACCAGTGGGGATCGATCCTAGACCAACATGCATGCATCAAGTGAGCACTTTACCACTGGGCTACATCCCACCCATCTAATATAATTATGAGTAGTTTCAAACGGCTGTGATGTAGTTTCAAACGGCTGTGATGTAGTTTCAAAAGGCTGTGATGTAGTTTCAAACAGCTGTGATGTAGTTTCAAATGGCATGTTAAACAAACAGTATCCGGCATGTTAGACAAACAGTATCATGCATATCTGCATTGCAGACTGGGTATGAACTAATGTAACTGTCACACTAGGAAAGGTTTGTGAAAATCTCCCTAGCAGCTCTGTGTGTTCAAATGTTGTGAGTGTTCTGTTGGTTACAAATGCTTGGTAGATTAACTTTAGCATCCAATGTTAAATGAATATGGCAGGGCAAGAACCGGTTAAGTCAGGGCTTAGATTTAATGGTGGTCATGCAGCAAATTGCCGTAATGTCCAAGTCATATGCATCAATGCCCTGAAAAATTAAACAGCTAGTTTGACGGCCAAACTGGCTGTGCCTTATTTTGTATGTTAGTAATTGGTCATCCTACTCGAATGTGACCCCTGTAAGTTGTTTTATTACAAGAACATGAAACTATTCACACTAGCTGCATGAGCATCTTTGTTTTGAATGGGTACTGTTGTGTTATATATAATTAAGATACTTGCTGATGTTTGCCTTGTTTCCCTGCATTCTGGCAATATAATGCTTAGCCCCCTCCACTACCCCCCTCCCATAAATTCTCTATCAGTCTAGACCAAATGGCCTTGCCCTCTTATTTGCCAAATTCATGGCTTGTATACTGAACACAGCCATGCAGAGCTGTATGCAGGATTTTGTTTTGGGGAGGGGGCGAAGAGAGGAGATGTATAACTCTAAAAAAAGGCATTTTGTGTGTTGACAACATAAAAGACAGTGATTTTTACGTGTGGAAAAGTGGATCTCATGGGTTTGTGGAGAGAGCTCTATACTGACTGGGCTAGAGCCACCTCCTCAATAACATACAAAGAAGTTTGTTTTGTTTAACGACACCACTAGAACACATTGATTTATTAATCATCGGCTATTGGATGTGAAACATTTGCTAATTTTGACATATAGAGGAAGCCCGGTACACTTTTCTATTAGTAGCAAGGCAACTTTTATATATGCACCCAGAGATAGAAAATAAGCAGAAATTTTCACTAGTCCACAGTAGAAGTACATCTAGAAATATTTTCATTTGTCCAAATAAGTGGTTTATGTTATTCAAGTGCAAGGATGATGTTTTTGACTGCTCAAAATGAAACTGCATTGAACATTTCACTTGTTCACAGGACAACCACTGAGGCACATTTCACTTGTCCAAGCAGATTTTCACTTGTCGGGACAAATAGACAAGTGCTTATTTAGAACACTGGCACCATCCCACAGACAGGATAGCACATACCACGGCCATTGATATATCAGTCGTGGTGCACTGACCGGAACGAGAAATAGCCGAATGGGCCCACCGACGGGATCGATCCCAAACCGACCGCACATGAAACGAGCACTTTAGCACTTTAGCACTTTAGCACTGGGCCCGGTCCCGCCCCTCAATAACATACAAGGCCAAACAAGCTCTGGCAGAAAGTTTCCAAGGAATTACCGACTGCACTACGGAGGCTGCATGGTTACGCAGTGATCAGACATGTAGCTTAGATTAACTCAACATGCGGATGTTGCAGTGAGTTAACAACACATACATGTAAGTATACTCAACAAAATTCATTAAGGATCAGCTAGATAGTTTCGGTAATGTTTTAAATATGGTTTATAAAAAAAAGAGAGAAAGAGAAAAAGAAAGAAAAAACAATAGCTTGTTCCATTGCTAAGTGTCCACGTTAAGGCAATTTCTTAAAATTAAATACTAGTACTTTAGAAAGTATCATTATGAACCTATGTGTAACAAATAATAACTGAATGCAGATAAATGCCTCAAAACTCACAATGTGCAAGGTTTGTTTTAATATATCACAGGCCGCATTTCATTGAAACAATGTTTAAGAGACATCTGTATCAAAACCTGTTAAAATAATAAGTCACTATATAGCAAAGAATTATTAAAATCTCTACTGAGGCCAAGTTCACAAGACATTGTAAGTTTACGTCTGTGACTAGCAGTTATACATGGGCATAAATTTGGAAGTGTTTGTAATCTATTTTATGAAGAAAATTACATCATTACAGAAAATGGAGTATTCTAAGGACAAGAAAAGAGAATTAATAACTAGTTAATGATGAAAGATATTGGCTTTATCCTGTGAAGGTAAATATTTCTCATTCAGCCTGAACAGGATAAAGCCATTTAAGGTCATTAACTAATTAATATCTTTATCCTGCAGACCATAAATTCAGCGGAAAAGCTATTATTTATAGTATTTTAGCTACATTGTATGATGACTTGGAGGTCAAATGAGCAATTTTGTAATGTATCTATGTATGTGACGTCACATGAGTGATGTCAAAAGTCATATTCTGCTACTATATGCATATGATCGACTTTGCTTCAATATCCGTCATTATAATCTGTCAACAGAAACAGTGACTGCAGGATAAAATAAAAGATGTGTACTTCTAACTATATTAGTTGTACTATAATGGTAATAAGAATTGTAATTTAGTCGTAGATTTACGTTTACATACAAAACTAGGCTTATGATGCTTTGTGAAATTGGAAATTCTGAATTAATGTTGTTGAGTATATATTAGCTGCTGCCAAGCAATAAAACTAATAGCCTCTTACTCACGTCAAACTATTTGCAGGAGTTTAAACAAATCTCTTGTAAAAGCATGAAGATAACTACCGAGATTCAACACAAGAGTAAAAAGCAAGGACGTTCATTACGTCTTCCACACAGCCATGTAGCAAGCTGAAGAGAGTATTTAATTTTGTTTAGGACTGCTGTATAGAAGTCAAATTTAAATAAATTGCAACCACCCACAAAATACATCAGGTTTTCCGGCCCACAATGCAGGTATGACTTTGTGAGACGTTAACATCACAAATCACCTTTGGCTCACTGGCCAAAACCAAAAAACACAGAAGAAAAACTTTACGGAGACCAGGAATCCCTCCGCATCACTGTGAGATTCATCCTGGCAGCAAACATCTCCCTGTGATATCATTACAAGAAGGAACGAAAAGAAGAAGAAGAGGACCTTTGGTGGAATAGTTGAGCCATCACCAGAGAGAGTTATCCAGCTCAGTTGGTAGAGCGCTCGTCTGAGGTGCTATATGTATGATAATAGGATCAAACTCCCATCCCAACCTCTATCCCATGACTGGTATAGCAAAGGGCTTGGTATGTGCTGTCCTGTCTGTGTGAAAATGCATATAAAATGTTCCTTGCTGGTAATGGAAAACTGAAGTAGGTTTCCATCAGCCGTATTAAATGTTTGACATCCAACGTTCTGCTGCTTAATAGAGCAATGTGCTCTAGTGGTGTCGTTAAACAAAACAAACTTTAAATGAAGACTATGTATAAGAATTACCAAGTGTTTGACATCCAGTACTTAGCCAATGATTAATCTATCAATGTGCTCTAATGGAGTTGTTACAAGAAAACAAATTTGAACATTAAGCCATCAACACTGAGTTTGGCAGATATTGTGTTCACCGCCCAGAACCAATCTGAACGCTCAGTGCATGGAAAGGCATGAGGCCACTACACTGTCCTGCCTCTCATTAACTACTAACAACTAAACATTAACCTCTTTCTTTGACAAACTGCCCAGGGGTCGTACTTACAATTTTAGAGTCTAGACGCAAATCATTAATGACATCGCATTCATGCAATTTGTATGCATTGGCATGGTATTAAAGACTCTATTGGAATCTTGATTGTTGGGTTTTAAAATATGTATAAGCATTAAGCCATGCAGATACAATGCAGCTGAGACGTGCGCTCAGGTCAGTGTGTATGCTGTTTAACTTGATGTAAGAACGGAAATCATGTTAAAATAAATGAAAATCACTCACATTTTCAAAGGAAGATACTATTCTGGATAGACATGCCAGATAGTGAGAGGCATGTCCAGGACATCATGTTTTAACCATAATTGGATATATGCAGAAAAATCATTTTAAAATGGATAAAAATCACCAAAACCCTAAGGATAAAAAATACTATTCTGGACAAACAATCAAAATTGCTGAGCCTCAGTGCCCAGGAAAGCATATAAGTTTTATTTTTATATAATCATGGAGGATCGAAAATCAATGAAAAATAATATTGTGGACAGACAATCCACATACATGTAGCTACGGTTGGGTCCCAGGAAAGCAACCTTGAACCTTGTTGGATATAAGCATGAAAATTAAGTTAAAAAATGAATGAAAATCTCGGAAACCATCAGACAGAAAATAAATTGTTCTATCCAGCAGACAGTGAAGATAAACAGCCTTGAATGTGTTGCCTTAAAAAATAAACACATCCCAGTGTGGAAGCAGAGAATTACAGCCCAGAGACAAGTGGAACAACCTGAACTAACCACTGGATTCTTGCAATTGCAGTTTGATGGCATTGTTTTACTCCAGACATATGGATCCCCTTTGGGGTATGATGGCCATGTATGCATTATGGTTCTGGCTCAATCCCTTTGAAGATGGGATGTACTAGTATATATAGTTCAATGGCAGAACCCAGCCAGCTTGTCACATGTTCACAATGATTCCATCCTTGTTCATTGTCTAAAGTTTGGGTATGATGGACATTATGGTTCTGGCTAAGTCTCTTTGATGATGGAAGATAGTACTATACATGTATATAAAACTATAGTCATTAAATGTTTGTTGATATTGCAACTTGTTGATGCTATTTTGTGCACTCTATTCCCGTGTGGAATGTTTAAATGCAATAAATTTTATCTTATCTTTATCTTATTTTATCTAGCCAGTGTTTCTGCTAAAGGGAAAAATGGGTAACCATATGGCACCACACCCAAATGTTTTTGCAAATTTTTATTTTTATTATTTAACTTTTTGACAAAATCAATTACTCTTATCATTATTGTATGATTTCCATAACCCTAACCCTAATTTTAACCCATTTTCATTCTGGGGAAGGCCCCCATACCCCCTATTGACTGTGGTTGCATTCAATTCCATAGCGCCATACCCAAACATTTCTTTCTGGCAGAAACACTGCTATATCTTAGTGACATAACCTCACCAGCTTGATTGTTGACAGGGTTTCTGCCAGAAGGTAAAACAGGTATGGCTTCTTGCCCAAATTGTTTTGAAGATTTATTTTTTTAAGTTAACCCTTTGACAAAATTAATTACTCTTATCAGTACTGTATGATTTTTCTTAACCCTCACCCTAAACTTAACCCAGTTTCTTTTTGGGGGGAGGTCCCCACACCCCCTGTTGACCCAAAGATTTCTTTATGGTGGAAACACTGGTTGAGAATGAATTCAACCTTGTTTTCCCAGACCCCATGGTGTGAGGAAAGAAAAGGAATATAACATTATATAGAGTTCATTTTTAAACTGCGATATATCTATTTACATTATTTGAGAAAAATGGCATTGCTGTAACATGACACAAATCACAGTTTTAACATCCTGTTTAATGGGCGTATAAAACATTTTATGAAAAGCGTATTGTCTTATTGTTTAGATGTACTAACATCACACATTAGTTATTATTTTAGGTGCATTGGATATTATTGCAAGGAAAGAAATATTTTGTTTAAGGACACCTCAGCATATTTTAAACTACAGCTACGTGTATTTGGTGTTTTAACATTTGGTTATTTTGACACTTTGTCAAGTGAAGAGTTTAGGACATTAAATACAAAATCCAAGCCGTGTGGGTTGTTTGTTTTTTAGATAAAAGCTGGTAGAACAAACCTCAGCATGAAAAACTTGAGGAGAATTATGAACTACATCTAACTAAGACTATGTGGAGACATTAACACTGTAAGATAGTTAATCCTATTGTACATGGAGTTTTCTTTATAATTCACATGCTACGTGGAGCTGAAAATCACTCTCCTTGAACTGGTCTCAGGAGAGAGACAATGACAGCTCATTGTTGAAATATTAATATGGAACAAGACTGAATGCAGGATGTTGCTAGATCACTCTATGTGCATACTGTCTCGGTGGATTTGTAAACTGCTCATATCATTAGGTGTAAAGATGGGCGGTATATTGTATACACTGTTCGGTATCAGTATCATGTCAATACTGATTTACTGTACCGAGCAAATCTCAAAATACTAAAATTTCGGTATTGAAAAATGTTACCTGTCATTTAGTAAAGCACTAACAATAAATCTGACAAACGCAAACTGTTTGATATCCAATAGCTGATGATTCATGTGTTCTAGTGGTGTCGTTAAACAAAACAAACATCAACTTTGGTTCTTTGTTTGACCAATCACCAGGCTTTACAAGTAACTGACAGGAAGGAAAGAAATGTTTTATTTAACAACGCACTCAACACATTTTATTTACAGTTATATGGCGCCGGATATATGGTTAAGAACCACACAGATATGAGAGAGAAAACCCGCTGTCGTCACTTCATGAGCTATTCTTTTTGATTAGCAGCAAGGAATCTTTTATATGCACCATCCCACAGACAGGGTAGTACATGCCACAAACTTTGTTATACCAGTTGCTGAGCACTGGCTGGAAAAAGAAAAATAGACCAATGGGTCCACCGAAGGGGATTGATCCTAGACCGACTGCGCATCAAGCGAACGCTTTACCACTGGGCTACGTCCCGCCCCAAGTAACTGACAGATTGACTGTAATGCCAGAAACAGGCTCAGACCTCCCCATTTACGGGGAGCTGTCACCTTGCTCCCAATCACTCCCCTAAGATTAGTTCAAAGAGAGCCATTTTTTGAGTTCACCATAGCCTGTTAATTTATATGGTATCATATTATTTCATGGTCCATTCCGTTAGGTAGCTTGCATGTCTCAATGACTCAGAGAGCTATGCCAGCTGGAGCATCCATCAGCTCCTGGTAGGGTCAGCCAAGCTGGACTGGTCAAAGGGTAGAGACTAGACTAATATGGGCCAGACAGAGGACGTTAGTCAAGAAAAACAACTGTCTAGGAGAAGCAAACTCCAAACTCAAAACTGGGCTGAAGAGGCTCAGAATCCTAGTAAGGAAACTCTCCTAGGAGAAGGAAAACTCCAGAATCAAAACTGGGCTGAAGAAGCTCAGAATCCTAGTAAGAAAACTCTCCTAGGAGAAGGAAAACTCCAAAATCAAAACTGGGCTGAAGAGGCTGAGAATCCTGGTAAGGAAACTCTCCTAGGAGAAGGAAAACTCCAAAATCAAAACTGGGCTGAAGAGGCTGAGAATCCTGGTAAGGAAACTCTCCTAGGAGAAGAAAAACTCCAGAATCAAAACTGGGCTGAAGAGGCTGAGAATCCTAGTAAGGAAACTCTCCTAGGAGAAGGAAAACTCCAAAATCAAAACTGGGCTGAAAAGGCTGAGAATCCTAGTAAGAAAACTCTCCTAGGAGAAGGAAAACTCCAGAATCAAAACTGGGCTGGAGAGGCTCAGAATCCTAGTAAGAAAACTCTCCTAGGAGAAGGAAAACTCCAGAATCAAAACTGGGCTGAAGAGGCTCAGAATCCTAGTACGGAAACTCTCCTAGGAGAAGGAAAACTCCAGAATCAAACCTGGGCTGGAGAGGCTGAGAATCCTAGTAAGAAAACTCTCCTAGGAGAAGGAAAACTCCAAAATCAAAACTGGGCTGAAGAGGCTCAGAATCCTAGTAAGGAAACTCTCCTAGGAGAAGGAAAACTCCAAAATCAAAACTGGGCTTATGAGGCTCAGAATCCTAGTAAGGAAACTCTCCTAGGAGAAGGAAAACTCCAAACTCAAAACTAGGCTGGAGAGGCTCAGAATCCTAGTAAGAAAACTCTCCTAGGAGAAGGAAAACTCCAAAATCAAAACTGGGCTGAAGAGGCTGAGAATCCTAGTAAGGAAACTCTCCTAGGAGAAGGAAAACTCCAAAATCAAAACTGGGCTGAAGAGGCTGAGAATCCTGGTAAGGAAACTCTCCTAGGAGAAGGAAAACTCCAAAATCAAAACTGGGCTGAAGAGGCTGAGAATCCTGGTAAGGAAACTCTCCTAGGAGAAGAAAAACTCCAGAATCAAAACTGGGCTGAAGAGGCTGAGAATCCTAGTAAGGAAACTCTCCTAGGAGAAGGAAAACTCCAAAATCAAAACTGGGCTGAAAAGGCTGAGAATCCTAGTAAGAAAACTCTCCTAGGAGAAGGAAAACTCCAGAATCAAAACTGGGCTGGAGAGGCTCAGAATCCTAGTAAGAAAACTCTCCTAGGAGAAGGAAAACTCCAAACTCAAAACTAGGCTGGAGAGGCTCAGAATCCTAGTAAGAAAACTCTCCTAGGAGAAGGAAAACTCCAAAATCAAAACTGGGCTGGAGAGGCTCAGAATCCTAGTAAGGAAACTCTCCTAGGAGAAGGAAAACTCCAAAATCAAAACTTGGCTGAAGAGGCTCAGAATCCTATAAGAAAACTCTCCTAGGAGAAGGAAAACTCCAAAATCAAAACTGGGCTGAAGAGGCTCAGAATCCTAGTAAGGAAACTCTCCTAGGAGAAGGAAAACTCCAAAATCAAAACTGGGCTGAAGAGGCTGAGAATCCTAGTAAGGAAACTCTCCTAGGAGAAGCAAACTCCAAAATAAAAACTGGGCTGAAGAGGCTGAGAATCCTAGTAAGAAAACTCTCCTAGGAGAAGGAAAACTCCAAACTCAAAACTAGGCTGGAGAGGCTCAGAATCCTAGTAAGAAAACTCTCCTAGGAGAAGGAAAACTCCAAAATCAAAACTGGGCTGAAGAGGCTGAGAATCCTAGTAAGGAAACTCTCCTAGGAGAAGGAAAACTCCAAAATCAAAACTGGGCTGAAGAGGCTGAGAATCCTGGTAAGGAAACTCTCCTAGGAGAAGGAAAACTCCAAAATCAAAACTGGGCTGAAGAGGCTGAGAATCCTGGTAAGGAAACTCTCCTAGGAGAAGAAAAACTCCAGAATCAAAACTGGGCTGAAGAGGCTGAGAATCCTAGTAAGGAAACTCTCCTAGGAGAAGGAAAACTCCAAAATCAAAACTGGGCTGAAAAGGCTGAGAATCCTAGTAAGAAAACTCTCCTAGGAGAAGGAAAACTCCAGAATCAAAACTGGGCTGGAGAGGCTCAGAATCCTAGTAAGAAAACTCTCCTAGGAGAAGGAAAACTCCAAACTCAAAACTAGGCTGGAGAGGCTCAGAATCCTAGTAAGAAAACTCTCCTAGGAGAAGGAAAACTCCAAAATCAAAACTGGGCTGGAGAGGCTCAGAATCCTAGTAAGGAAACTCTCCTAGGAGAAGGAAAACTCCAAAATCAAAACTTGGCTGAAGAGGCTCAGAATCCTATAAGAAAACTCTCCTAGGAGAAGGAAAACTCCAAAATCAAAACTGGGCTGAAGAGGCTCAGAATCCTAGTAAGGAAACTCTCCTAGGAGAAGGAAAACTCCAAAATCAAAACTGGGCTGAAGAGGCTGAGAATCCTAGTAAGGAAACTCTCCTAGGAGAAGCAAACTCCAAAATAAAAACTGGGCTGAAGAGGCTGAGAATCCTAGTAAGAAAACTCTCCTAGGAGAAGGAAAACTCCAAACTCAAAACTGGGCTGAAGAGGCTCAGAATCCTAGTAAGGAATCTCTCCTAGGAGAAGGAAAACTCCAAACTCAAAACTGGGCTGAAGAGGCTCAGAATCCTAGTAAGGAAACTCTCCTAGGAGAAGGAAAACTCCAAAATCAAAACTGGGCTGGAGAGGCTGAGAATCCTAGTAAGGAAACTCTCCTAGGAGAAGGAAAACTCCAAAATCAAAACGGGGCTGGAGAGGCTGAGAATCCTAGTAAGGAAACTCTCCTAGGAGAAGGAAAACTCCAAAATCAAAACTGGGCTGGAGAGGCTGAGAATCCTAGTAAGAAAACTCTCCTAGGAGAAGGAAAACTCCAAACTCAAACCAAGTCCACTGAAGTCAAAAGTACAGAAGCTATGCATAAGCATTAGCATGGAAACCGAAAGGAAATGTCTGTACATGCACCAAGCTCTATGATCATATGGTATCATATAATTATGGTATCTTAAACACCTGTACCCATACTCTAAGTTAGGGGAGCAATTAATCACTTCCTTGAATTTTAAATTATTTTTTAGTTCTGCAGACTGGACTATATAGCTTAGACAGTGTTTCTGCCAAATTCTGCAGACTGGACTATATAGCTTAGACAGTGTTTCTGCCAAATTGTTTTGCAAGTATTTTTTTTTCCAAGTTAACCTTTTGACAAAATGAATTGCTCTTATCATTAATGTATTATTTTCTTAAGCCTAACCCTAAACTTAACCGATAACCCTTTTTTTTCTGGGGGAGCCCCCCCCCCCCCCCCCCCCATCATACTCCCTGTTGACTATGGTTGCATTCAATTCCATAACGCCATTCCCAAATATTTATCTCTGCAGAAACACTGTTAGTAAGGCATGGCATAGGAAAGAAATGTTTTATTTAACGATGCACTCAACACATTTTATTTACGGTTATATGGCGTCAGACATATGCTTAAGGACCACACAGATATTGAGTGAGAAAACCCGCTGTCGACACTTTAAGAGCTGCTCTTTTCAATTAGCAGCAAGAGATCTTTTATATGCACCATTCCACAGACAGGATAGTACATACCATAGCCTTTGATATACCAGTCATGATGCACTGACTGGAACAGGAAATAGCCCAATGGGCCCACCAATGGGGATCGATCATAAACACCGACTGCACATCAAGCAAGCGCTGAACCACTGGGCTAAATATGTTGACTGGAAACCGTATACTTATAAAAGATATAAAAGACAAACTCAAGACTGTAATGAAGTGGCCATTTACTGTTAAATTACACACTGCTGATTTACACCATGATATGCCCTGTCTATGTTCTGTCTACAGCATAATTATGTACATAACACAAAGTTCAGTCAATGACATTTACACCAGTGAGACATTTGGCCTGGCCCCGGTGGACATGTTATACCCAGCTAGACTAATTGAGGGGGGATCTTTTACCCTGCACAATCATACATCAATATCTGAGAGAACACTGAAGAACAAATTTGTCCATCTGTCAATATTGTGGAAAAACCATGGAGATGATACACAGATATTCCTTGGTGCTATGGGGTTGCCTAGCAACCGACATATCTCAGAGGTTTGAGACTTCCAAAATAGCTCCCTGGAAGATGCTTTTTTATAGTTAGTTCTTTGTTAGATGGAAGAATTGCATTTGTATTAAAGACACAACTGTGGCATTCCAAAGTGTGATGTATTCTTAATGCACAAGTCAAGACTCAGTTATGTATAGTACTAATAACATGCCACAGGCTTGTAGTAATGGTATTTAAAGCTTGGGGTCTCAATCAGGCTTTCTGCTAGAGGGTATGAAGGGTACATAAAATTATGTACCTTAAAACAGTGGAAATTAATGGATACATTTTTATAATTTTTAGATGGATTATAGTAAGAGAACTGCTATTAAATAAAAGTACACAAAAAACAGTATCCAATTTTAAAATATTTCAAACCTATAAACACCTAGTAGGGGTACTTAATTGTGATCTGTTTGGTTTTTATTATGTACCCGGACTCAAATTATTTTGTGATCTGTTTGGTTTTTATTATGTACCCGGACTCAAATTATTTTGTGATCTGTTTGGTTTTTATTACATGCTCTAACTGGCTCAAATTATTTTGTGATCTGTTTGGTTTTTATTACATGCTCTAACTGACTCAAATTATTTTGTGATCTGTTTGGTTTTTATTACATGCTCTAACTGGCTCAAATTATTTTGTGATCTGCTTGGTTTTTATTACATGCTCTAACTGGCTCAAATTATTTTGTGATCTGTTTGGTTTTTATTACATGCTCTAACTGGCTCAAATTATTTTCTGGCAGAAAGCCTGCCAATATATTTTAAGTGGAGGATACTAAAAAAATTAAAGAAAAGGTTTTCTTGAAGAAACCTCTAATACACTGACAGATTCCAAAAGAAATAAGGTAATTAACACATGAAGTAACAATACATACTGACTGCACCCAACACCCTCACCCACAGTAGATGTATTAGAAAGTTAACTCAGTTACTGGCATTCAATCCTGCAGTACACCTCCGTAGGCGCGGGATGCAGCCCAGTGGTAAAAGAGCTCGCTTGATGCATGGTCAGTTTAGGATCGATCCCCGTTGGTGGGCCATTTCTCATTCCAGCCAGTGCACCATGACTGGTGTATCAAAGGCCATGGTATGTGCTATCCTGTCTCTGGGATGGTGCATATGACAGATCCCTTGCTACTAATGGAAAAATGGATGCAGCCCAGTGGTAAAAGCACTTGCTTGATGCATGGTGGGTTTAGGATCGATCCCCATTGGTGGGCTATTTCTTGTTTCAGCCAATGCACCATGACTGGTGTATCAAAAGCCATGGTATGTGCTATCTGTGGGATGGTGTATATAAAAGATCCCTTGCTACTAATGGAAAAATGTAGCGGGTTTCCTCTCTAAGACTATACATCTAAATTCCCAAATGTTTGACATATCCAATAGCCCATGATTGATAAAACAATGCGCTCTAATGGGGTCATTAAATAAAACAAACTTTAACTTTGACATCTCTATTATTATAATCTATACAGGCATATATGTAGGTATACTAACAATGAATCAACTTTGACATCTCTATTATTATAATCTATACAGGCATACATGTAGGTATACTAACAATGAATCAACTTTGATATAAAATATTCCCTTATTTCTTTCCATCAGTATAGGATTTTCTGGCACCTGGTGAACACACCATCGATCTTGTCAGTACTATAGTCCGTCCCATCATTCTATTAAAATATTTTTAGTAAATAATTTCAGTTTGGTTTGACGTAAGAAGAAAAGTAAAAGTGTTTTGGAAATAACAAAGAAATACAATTTGTGTCTGCAATTTACAAATCAATCGGCTCAGAAATAAATAACTTGTAGTAAATTACAGTGTATGAAAAAAAATGTGATTCCTGTGGATGGACTATAGATATCATCATGAACAAACTCATATTAAATGTTGGTTATATATCACGAAAAATTAAATAAAATGCCTATGCTCTGCCAAACTGACAAATCATATTTCATATAATATCACAATATTTTGGGGGGTTAAATATAGCTTAAAGTTGGAAAATCTACATGTAAATTGTTATTTTAACTCAGTGTAAATCTGGTCAACACATTTACAATGTGTAGTCCAGTGGCAAAGTGCTTGTCTGATTCACAGTTGGTCTAAGATCGATCCCTGTCAGTGGTCTTGTTGAGCTACTTCTCGTTCCAGCCAGTACTCCACAACTGGAGCATCCAAGGCCATGTAATGTACTATCCTGTATGTGGGATACTGGACATAAAAGAACCCTTGCTGCTAACTGGAAAGAGTATAGCCTATTGCAGGATGGCAGCAGGTTTCCTATTTCATTATCTGCAGTCTTTAACCATATGTCCGACACCATATAACCATAATTAAAATGTGCTGAGTGTATTGTTAAATAAAACATTCCTTCCTTCCTTCACATCAAAATGGTTTGTTGTTAAGTTCAGATTAAGTTGTGTACTATAGTATATATACATCACATCGCCTAATAACCAGCCCAACCTGCCAGATAAAGATCATCCATCTTTAGATGCACCTGTCGTGGTTAAGTTTCAAGATAATATCAGTTAAATGTTGGCCTGTGACTAACACTTATCTCTCACTGCATTTGCTATCAGAGTTAGTCATAGATTATGCACCGTACTTACTGACTTTTATGGCCATTTTGCAATCAATATATGTAATTAAGAGGGGAGCAAGGTTTCTGCCAAATGGTAAAACAGGTATGGCGCCATACCCAAAACAATTTGCAGATTTAATTTTTTAAAGATTTTTTTTTTTTACAAAATTAATTACTCTTATCATTACCGTATGACTGTTTTAACTCTGACCCTAAACTTAACCCATTTTCTTTCTGGTGGAGGCTCCCAATACCCTCTGTTGACTGTGGTTGCATTCAATTCCATAGAGCCATACCCACAAATTGTTTTCTGGCAGAATCAATGGGGAGGGGATGATACAATTTTAACATTTCTTTCTTTTTTATATACAATTTAATTCAATAACAGTACAAAAATATCCTGGAATTTTATCCAGTCTGAATACATGTACTATATGTATTTTATCCAATCTGAAGTACATGTACTATATTTATTTTATTCAATGTGAAGTACATGTACTATATGTATTTTATCCAATCTGAAGTACATGTACTATATTTATTTTATTCAATGTGAAGTACATGTACTATATGTATTTTATCCAGTCTGAAGTACATGTACTATATGTATTTTATTCAATGTGAAGTACATGTACTATATATATTTTATCCAATCTGAAGTACATGTACTATATGTATTTTATCCAGTCTGAAGTACATGTACTATATATATTTTATCCAGTCTGAAGTACATGTACTATATATATTTTATCCAATCTGAAGTACATGTACTATATGTATTTTATTCAATCTGAAGTACATGTACTATATGTATTTTATTCAATCTGAAGTACATGTACTATATGTATTTTATCCAATCTGAAGTACATGTACTATATGTATTTTATTCAATGTGAAGTACATCATGTACTATATTATGTATTTTATTCAATGTGAAGTACATGTACTATATATATTTTATCCAATCTGAAGTATGTGTACTATATGTATTTTATCCAGTCTGAAGTACATGTACTATATGTATTTTATTCAATGTGAAGTACATGTACTATATGTATTTTATTCAGTCTGAAGTACATGTACTATATGTATTTTATTCAATGTGAAGTACATGTACTATATGTATTTTATCCAAACTGAAGTACATGTACTATATGTATTTTATCCAATCTGAAGTACATGTACTATATGTATTTTATTCAATCTGAAGTACATCATGTACTATATGTATTTTGTCCAATCTGAAGTACATGTACTATATGTATTTTATTCAATGTGAAGTACATCATGTACTATATGTATTTTATTCAATCTGAAGTACATGTACTATATGTATTTTATTCAATCTGAAGTACATCATGTACTATATGTATTTTATCTAATCTGAAGTACATGTACTATATTATGTATTTTATTCAATGTGAAGTACATCATGTACTATATTATGTATTTTATTCAATGTGAAGTACATCATGTACTATATTATGTATTTTATTCAATGTGAAGTAAATGTACTATATGTATTTTATCCAATCTGAAGTACATGTACTATATGTATTTTATCCAATCTGAAGTACATGTACTATATGTATTTTCTTCAATCTGAAGTAAATGTACTATATGTATTTTATCCAATCTGAAGTACATGTACTATATGTATTTTATCAAATGTGAAGTACATGTACTATATGTATTTTATTCAATCTGAAGTACATCGTGTACTATATGTATTTTATCCAATCTGAAGTACATGTACTATATGTATTTTATTCAATCTGAAGTACATGTACTATATATATTTTATCCAATCTGAAGTGCATGTACTATATGTATTTTATTCAAACTGAAGTACATGTACTATATATATTTTATCCAATCTGAAGTACATGTACTATATGTATTTTATTCAATCTGAAGTACATGTACTATATGTATTTTATTCAATGTGAAGTACATCATGTACTATATTATGTATTTTATTCAATGTGAAGTAAATGTACTATATGTATTTTATCCAATCTGAAGTACATGTACTATATGTATTTTATCCAATCTGAAGTACATGTACTATATGTATTTTCTTCAATCTGAAGTAAATGTACTATATGTATTTTCTTCAATCTGAAGTAAATGTACTATATGTATTTTATCCAATCTGAAGTACATGTACTATAAGTATTTTCTTCAATCTGAAGTAAATGTACTATATGTATTTTATCAAATGTGAAGTACATGTACTATATGTATTTTATTCAATCTGAAGTACATCGTGTACTATATGTATTTTATCCAATCTGAAGTACATGTACTATATGTATTTTATTCAATCTGAAGTACATGTACTATATATATTTTATCCAATCTGAAGTGCATGTACTATATGTATTTTATTCAAACTGAAGTACATGTACTATATATATTTTATCCAATCCGAAGTACATGTACTATATGTATTTTATTCAATCTGAAGTACATGTACTATATGTATTTTATCCAATCTGAAGTACATGTACTATATGTATTTTATTCAATGTGAAGTACATCATGTACTATATTATGTATTTTATTCAATGTGAAGTACATGTACTATATGTATTTTATCCAATCTGAAGTACATGTACTATATGTATTTTATCCAATCTGAAGTACATGTACTATATATATTTTATCCAATCTGAAGTACATGTACTATATGTATTTTATCCAATCTGAAGTACATGTACTATATGTATTTTATCCCGTCTGAAATACATGTACTATATGTATTTTATTCAATGTGAAGTACATGTACTATATGTATTTTATCCAGTCTGAAGTACATGTACTATATGTATTTTATCCAGTCTGAAGTACATGTACTATATGTATTTTATTCAATGTGAAGTACATGTACTATATGTATTTTATTCAATCTGAAGTACATGTACCGTATTTGACCGGAAATTAGCCCATGTCTTTGAATAAGCCCCCCTCCGTTTTGTTAGCATTTAAGAAATTAGGCCCTCATTCGTAAATAAGCCCACCCCCAACTTCGTCACCTTATAAATAACAAAACTGCAAGTGTGCTCAAAGTTCATTTAAAAGGTCATACCTCCTGCAGATAACTAAACACAAATGTAACACAATATTTTACCACCAGTGAGATTTAGTAGTGTAACAGTAACAGTGTGTAACATTGTTTTCAATTTCATGTCTGCAGTATTTCTTTGAAGTACCTAAACCCAAGTCTGAACTAAAACCAATGTCTATTTTTACCACCACACTGGGTCCGCAGTTAATGCTAATTAGGCAAATACCTTATTCTGATTGGCTAAGAACAATGGCCTAGATTGACAATTCTTTGTAGTGTAAGCTGGCTGCCTGTCAGAAACGTGTGTATACGCTATTGAGTTTGTTGTTTTAAGTCTTCTCAGCATTAAATTTGAATGTAAATAAACAGCACTGGTAAGTAATTGTAACATAGAAGGTGTGTTTCTGATAATTAGATACTAGTAAAAAAAATCAATTTAATTAATAAACAATTATTATTTATTAATAACAAATGGAACACTAATTAATAGATGTGCTACTGGACGTTTTTCATTTTCTTCCTAGTTCATTTAATTATTATTTATTTTAATTATTAGTTTTTTGTGTGTTTTTTTCAACAAAACTGGCCCCTTGTCTGGGAATAAGCCCACCCCATGCTAAGCTTACAATGAGTTGTCTTGGCCCCCTGGGCTTATTTCCGGTCAAATACGGTACTATATATATTTTATCCAATCTGAAGTACATGTACTATATGTATTTTATCCAATCTGAAGTACATGTACTATATGTATTTTATCCAATCTGAAGTACATGTACTATATGTATTTTCTTCAATCTGAAGTAAATGTACTATATGTATTTTATCCAATCTGAAGTACATGTACTATATGTATTTTCTTCAATCTGAAGTAAATGTACTATATGTATTTTATCAAATGTGAAGTACATGTACTATATGTATTTTATTCAATCTGAAGTACATCGTGTACTATATGTATTTTATCCAATCTGAAGTACATGTACTATATGTATTTTATTCAATCTGAAGTACATGTACTATATATATTTTATCCAAACTGAAGTACATGTACTATATGTATTTTATTCAATCTGAAGTACATGTACTATATGTATTTTATTCAATCTAAAGTACATCATGTACTATATGTATTTTGTTCAATCTGAAGTACATGTACTATATGTATTTTATTCAATGTGAAGTACATCATGTACTATATGTATTTTATCCAATCTGAAGTACATGTACTATATGTATTTTATTCAATGTGAAGTAAATGTACTATATGTATTTTATCCAATCTGAAATACATGTACTATATGTATTTTATTCAATCTGAAGTACATGTACTATATGTATTTTATCCAATCTGAAATACATGTACTATATGTATTTTATTCAATCTGAAGTACATGTACTATATGTATTTTATTCAATCTGAAGTACATGTACTATATGTATTTTATTCAATCTGAAGTACATGTACTATATGTATTTTATCCAGTCTGAAGTACATGTACTACATGTGTATATGTATTTTATTCAATGTGAAGTACATGTACTATATATATTTTATCCAGTCTGAAGTACATGCACTATATATATATTTTATCCAGTCTGAAGTACATGTACTATATGTATTTTATCCAATCTGAAGTACATGTACTATATGTATTTTATCCAGTCTGAAGTACATGTACTATATGTATTTTATCCAATCTGAAGTACATGTACTATATGTATTTTATTCAATGTGAAGTACATGTACTATATGTATTTTATCAAAGTCTGAAGTGCATGTACTATATGTATTTTATTCAATGTGAAGTACATGTACTATATGTATTTTATCCAATCTGAAGTACATGTACTATATGTATTTTATCCAGTCTGAAGTACATGTACTATATGTATTTTATTCAATGTGAAGTACATGTACTATATATATTTTATTCAATGTGAAGTACATGTACTATATGCATTTTATCCAGTCTGATATACATGTCCTATATATATTTTATCCAATCTGAAGTACATGTACTATATATATTTTATCCAGTCTGAAGTACATGTACTATATTTATTTTATCCAATATGAAGTACATGTACTCTATGTATGTTATCCAATCTGAAGTACATGTACTATATATATTTTATCCAGTCTGAAGTACATGTACTATATATATTTTATCCAATCTGAAGTACATGTACTATATATAGTTTATCCAATCTGAAGTACATGTATTTTATTCAATATGAAGTACATGTACTATATGTATTTTATCCAATCTGAAGTACATGTACTATATATATTTTATCCAGTCTGAAGTACATGTACTATATATATTTTATCCAATCTGAAGTACATGTACTATATATAGTTTATCCAATCTGAAGTACATGTATTTTATTCAATCTGAAGTACATGTACTATATGTATTTTGAAAAGCAAAGAAAACAGTAAGAAAACTTACGAAAGATAGCAAACAAACTGAATGTATATATAGCTCTAGTTTAAAAAAAAAAAGATCTAATCAACATAGAGACCATAAATTATCTGAAACAGAATTTCCCTGAACTAATATTGTGCTGCTGTCGCACAGTGTGTGAAAAGAGCGGTGTTCACATGATCTGAAAAGTCATGACATTTCGATAATTCTTATCCATTAATATTTCATCATCTGTCTGCTACAGAATTATACTGTCTGGTGGCTAAAAATATAGTATCAGATATATACAGAGCTGCTGTAAGCACTGGACTGCCAAGAAGAAAATAATATCTATAAATAATGTTAAAGTTGGCTTTGTTTAACAACACCACTGGAGCACACTGATATATATGTATATTTTTTTATGTATGTGTATGTATATGTATATACTTTTTTAAAAAGTAGGGGAACTAATAAGAATTTACAATTGCCAAAATTGTAAGGTATATTAGCTGTAGGGAATGGTTATATGATAATAGTGAATTAATTGGGCAAACATTACAACTGGTAGTTCAGTATTACAGTAGGTTTTATGACCACCAAAGATCTTGAAGGACGATTGGGGTCAGAAGTGAAATTTGAAAGTTGACGTTTTTTTATCAGTAAATCGCAAATTCAAACAATAAAAATAACTAAAAACAAAACAATAACAACTGTATGATCAACAGAATGAAAAAGATAGACAGAAATAATGTTCCACAGTGATTAATGGACCTTCCTGGAAATTGTCAAAATTGAGAATGACACCCGTCGCATGTTTATGGGGCAACTGTGTGATACATGTACAAACTATGGAATGTGTTTCGGTGTGTTGATAAACAGACCTGAACGTTCTTTACTAGAATGTCTGTGGTCAAAACGTATGTTCGGTCTAATAGTTGATATTAACATTAATATTTGAGGTTCCCCTACTTTTTTTGAAGCGTGTATATATATATCATTGACTTTTGGACATTTGATCATTTTGATACAGTCCAAGAATATATATATATGTATAAACTAGTATACAGTTGGAGAGACAATAATTAGCATGTGGAGGTGGACAATAAAACTTAATTTATTAATGGATGTCAAACAATTGGTAGGCCTAATTATGACAAATAGGCTTTAATCCATTAGTAGTAAGGGATCTTTTATATGCACTTTCCCACAGACAGGGCAGCACATACCACAGCTTGTGATATTCTAGTCATGTGATACTGGTTGGGATGAGAAAAGCAAGAATGGGTCCATCGAGGTGGTTCAGTGATACAAGCCAATCATCCTCAGAGTTAGATCCTGCATAACAATAATACTACTCCCTCTGTGATGTTGGTAACACCGGCCTCGCTGGTATAGTGATTAACCCATCGAGGTGGTTCAGTGATACAACCCAGTCACCTCAGAGTTAGATCCTGCATAACAATAATACTACTCCCTCCGTGATGTTGGTAACACCGGCCTCACTGGTGTAGTGATTAACCCATCGAGGTGGTTCAGTGATACAACCCAGTCACCTCAGAGTTAGATCCTGCATAACAATAATACTACTCCCTCCGTGATGTTGGTAACACCGGCCTCGCTGGTGTAGTGATTAACCCATCGAGGTGGTTCAGTGATACAACCCAGTCACCTCAGAGTTAGATCCTGCATAACAATAATACTACTCCCTCCGTGATGTTGGTAACACCGGCCTTGCTGGTGTAGTGATTAACCCATCGAGGTGGTTCAGTGATACAAGCCAATCACCTCAGAGTTAGATCCTGCATAACAATAATACTACTCCCTCTGTGATGTTGGTAACACCGGCCTCGCTGGTGTAGTGATTAAGCCATCAGACATAAGGCTGGTAGGTTCTGGATTCGCACCCCGGTACTGGCTCCCACCCAGAGTGAGCTTTAATGACTCGATGGGTAGATGTAAGGCCACAGTACCAATTTCTCTCTCACTAACCACTATCCTATTGTCCTGGACCCCGTTTTACAAAGCGATCTTAGTGCTAAGATCACCGTAAGTGCATGCATGGCTACCTAATGCACATAAGATGATCTCAGTGTTAAGATTGCTTTAAAAAAGCTGGCTCCTGGACAGACAGACCAGATAGTTGAGGTGTGTGCCCAGGAAGTGTGCTTGAACCTTAATTGGAAGCATGAAAATAAGTATAGAACGATGTTGGTAAATTTAAAATGATTAGTGATAGATTTACACATGTACTTTGTAACTACTCTGAGTATTTTCACTTCACCGTTCTGAGGTATACATAACAAGTCTGCATGTGTTTTACCATTTTAAACAAAGTTTTCACATGTCAACCCCACCACCACACACAGTCACCTACCCCCCAAATTGTAAATACTAAAATTAAAATAATAATAATAATAATAAAATATATATCTACTTTAAATATTAAATCAAACAGGCCTATCCAATTACAAACACGATTCTGCTAAGCACTTTAATTAATTTGATTTTAATTTTTTTTTTAATTAATTATAATATTTCTTTGTAATAACATTTAAATTTCAGCATACAAGAACTCAGAAAATGGAAAGAAAACATCAGCTTGTATGACTTACAATAACTTTCAGTAATCCATATCTGTAGCCTACATAAATAGGTCTCCTATAGTTATCTTTCTTGAGAACAGCTAGGTTTCCATAAAGTGGGTACACATATATCACTATTATCAGTCAAAAGCATTGGCCTGGGTGGTGTTGTGGTTACATCATCGGACATAAACTTGTAGGTGATGGGTTCACAGCCCAGTACAGGCTCCCACCCTGAGTAAGTTTAATGACTCAATGGGTACCTAGGTGTGAGGTCACCACACCCACTTACTAACCACTAATCAGTAGCAGATCCAGGGGGATCCAGGGATCCGGAACCCTCCCCCTCCCCCCTTTGAAAACCTACCATAACCTTTAAGGGGAAACGTGATTATATTAACTGTTCTGTGTAAAAGGAGAGATCAGTCAATAATTAACCCATTGTTCTGGACCAATAGCCCAGATAGCTGAGGTGTGTGTGCCCAACAGAGTCTGCTTGAAACTCGATTGGATATACAGGTAAGCATAGAAAATAAGTTAACAGAAAAGTAAAAACAGTGCAGCTGCAAGCGGTCCTGTCCACTGTGTGGGGGTTGAGTCATCAGTCAGTTCATTAACAATTTGACATATTTTAATCTTTGTTTGTTCCAAGGGGGTTTGTTTGTTGTTGTTTTTTCTGGGGTGGTGGTGGTGTGTGTCTGTGTGTGTGTGTTTTCAATTGCTTAAAAATATAATTTTTTTAATACCGGTAATTATTTCTTTTTCAAACAAAATATAAACAAGTAAACATATATTGAAGAACAAAAGAATTGTTACAGACTGAAAGTAATTATTAAAAGTTGTTTCAGTTAGAAATATACCAGTACACTAACGTACAGCATATTCAAACAATAATTGTTTACTTATAAATACAATATTCAGCCTATCCTGGTTTAATACCAACTCATTAAACAATGATCCATTCAATCACTGTTCTTATTGTTTCAGTCACCAAGAAAAAACAATAACAATTCCCAAATGAATTAATGAATATCTAACAACACCCCAGCATCAAAAGCACCCCAGCTACTGAGTGTCAAACAAAGATACAGTATGTATCAATCAACAATACACCAATACAAAAATTCCAGAATCATCAATGCAACTCTACATGTGTGAACAGCTGTGAAAGAGTCACATAAATTTACAAAAGATACAATGATGCGCACTAGTGAAGCATAAAAAAAAATAAAGTCTTTAAAAAGACAAAGACAAAAAACAAGTATTAATGCCATTATGGCCTGACCATGGAATCAATTTATGTAGAGCCATTGTTGCACCAATCTGTCACCACAAAAAACCCCACCCCACTCATATATACAGGTGTTTTATACTTGAAAATATTATCACAAACAATATACGTCCAGCTTATTACAACCACAAAACAATAACAACTGATTAAAACCCCTCTCAGTTAGGGCTAAATTGTGGTAATTAAATTGCCATTCACAAGAATGACTTTGAATAACATTATGACCTAACATTAGCATATTGCAGTTTTGAAAGCCCAAACAGGTACGGTAATTAAGAAGGTTGAATGGGTAAAATAAGACTTTAAACTCATAATGCCTCACATAAGAAGTTAAAACACAGAAATCAGGAGAAACAATTCCTTGCTTCAGGTCTCTGAAAATTGAACATTAGCATAACCCATCTGTGAGTTACACTATTTATAATTTTCAGATAACATATTTTAAATTGTATAAACCCATTATAACAAAATAATGACCTAAATTTAATATAAAGTGTAAATGAAAAATGGATTATGTGAACAAGACATACATATATGTGAGCAATGTGAGAAAGAAACAATCAAATTTTCTGAGGCTTGTTGTTCACAGCCGGTTATAACTGTCAAAATATACTGAACATTGCAACTTTATAAGCACATTCCCATAATTTGCATAAAATGAACTGGTCACCAGTTTTGGCATCTGAATTAAAGGATTTGACATCTTTGAAAAGCCAATTACTAAACAATAAGGTCAATTACTAAATAACACGGTCAATTACTAAACAATAAGGTCAATTACTAAACAATAAGGTCAAAGTACTAAAACAAAAAACATCATTTATTGAAGTAAAATCCTTGAAACTGTGAAACAATATGACAATAAGTTCCCAGTTAAACTGATGATTAGATACAGTAAAACATTTCTCAATGCGTTTTCAAGGGGATTCCCTGTGAATCATCAAACATATAATAAATAATTAAAATATCTAGCAACATACATACTTTATGGGTCCTCTTAAAAAAAAGTAGTAGAAACAAAAATCCTTCCCTAACGACTCATTGACAATCATCAACATTTTCACAAGTGTACAAACTACATGTATATATATTATTATTATTAATATTTGTCTTTTAAAAGCATACAATGCCATTAACAGCCTCCTTCAAGGTCTATTTGGGCCGGTACATAGCCCAGTGGTAAAGCAATCACTTTGGGCTATTTCTCATTCCAGCCAGTATAACTTGACTGATATATTAAAGATTGTGGTATGTGCTATCCTGGCTGTGGGATGGTGCATATAAAAGATCCTTTGCTGCTAATAAAAAAATATAGTGGGTTTTCTCTCTAGGACTATATGTAAACTATGTAAAATCTTTGACATTCAATAGCCGAAGATTAATAAATCAATGTGCTCTAGTGGTGTCATTAAACAAAACAAACTTTAACCATACTGGTCTATAGCTTGTATGCTGATGAAAATGTTGATAATTATTATAATTAAGTCAAAAACTCCTTTTCCAAAATTTTTATAAATCCAAATGTAATGGTCAGAAGATGAGAAATTCTTACGGTCAATGACAGTCACTGTTTGCACCAGATGTTGTTTTGGCTTCATACACAATAAATATAACATATCTGACAGTAATTTTGTATATGATATATTTGACAAAAGGTACTTTTTATTTCTTTCATCTTTTTGAAACTTAAATTTAATATTTTGTCCAGAATTATGAAAGTTTTTATTTTAATGTGGCGAAGCATTGTAATAATACAGCTAATTTTGAATTTGGATGATGTCACTATTCCAATGATGTCACTTTACAGCTACTTACAATAACAATAAACTGGGTATATGACGTTTCCGTTTTCAGAACGCTGGAAAAATTCCAGTGAAAATTTACTGTTGAATAATTTTTAACATTACTAATGCACCTGTATGTGTTTGAAGAAAATATTGTAATTAAAACAATTTACATTTAAGAAATTTAGATTTCAAGTGAAATTACAATGCACAATATGCTATATTTATTGTGTACGAAAACAAAAACTGAATGCGAAAAGTGACTGTCGTCGACCTTAAACATTTGGTCAGTTTTGTACAACTGTGTCCGGTGTATCGGCGCACTTGGTATTTTGCTCAAGTATGCTTAGGAAGTTGTCATGTTGTCAGTGTTTTTAACAAATTAAAGTTCAATTCTATTTTCAATGTTTAATCAAGTATAAACATATTTATTGTTACGGGTACAATTTTTGTTTGTTTTAGAATTATCAATAATTGTATCATAATTAAATTTTAAAATAACTCATTCACCTGCTTTTGTGTATATAAATGCGAAGTAGGTCAGCCTTATTGATATTAAGAATGTTAAAATTATAGTAATTATTTTTTTGCGTTTATTTTTATTTAAACTGAAAAGGAAAACACAAATACAAACAAACAAAACATAAAAAAATAATAAAAGCGAAATAAGATCCACATGTGCACAATCTACTCTAAAAAAAATCCATGTAGGCATCTTAGCCATGCACGACAATGAACATGTATGCATCTGCAGTTCTGTGAAAATTATTCCGAAACCGATCACGAAATGGGTCATGTGTGATCATTAATTTTTATAGTGATATTTTTTTTAACAAGACAAAACAAAAAAGTACTCAAATAATCCTGGGACAACAGTGTAGCATTTATGGGCTACAAAGTGAGGTCATGGGCGATTTATAAATAGCGGGGTCACCGATCCACATCTACTGCGCCAAGTCACCGGATATGCAACTTGTTATGGATACAAGGGTGTGTCTACATTTAATATTTATGGACAATTTTAAAATGTTTATTTACTACAGCCATAAAACAATGTGTAGTGTATCTCGGATTATGCACTGCTTCATTGGTGAGAGACACATTTTATTAAGTATTTCACAGTTTCCACATAGAAAATGGTCTTTTGAATGCTTAGGTGCGCCGATACACCGGACAGCACTGTACAATTGTATTAAATGGGAGGAAATCAAGTAACATCAGTTTCAGGTTATATTGTAGATTAATTAATTAACAAATAATTAATATATATTCTCATTATTAGACACAAAACAGACACTTACCTTTTCTGACTACTAGCAATCTCTCAAAATACTGTGCGCCAAACTCATAAATGTCTGCTGGTTGTGATCGCAGAACTTCTCTCGCTAGACCTTCCAAAATATTTTGAAAGCCATTTGGCACTCTCAGTTTTGTGTTAGAAAATGGGACAGACATTGTTTTCCTCTTCTGTTGTCAAATAAATAAAAGCAACAACGCTGTATGAAGCGTTTTCAGGAACCACGTTTAGTTTTCAACCTTTGACAGAACAGTGTACAACTTGTCTCATAGCAACGGGGTGAAGGTTACTCACCACTTCCGGGGAAAATAACAGGTCCGGAATTAATGGGGTTTTATTTTTAATGTTAAAGTATGTAAAGATAATTCAACGAATTATTTATACATACAGAGACATTAATATCGTAGCATTTGTTTATCTTTTTTATATTTGAAACAAATTGTTAAAAAGTTTCTTACATACTGCGGATCTGATAAGTACTGGGGAGCGACAAAATATTGCGGAGGAAAATTACAACCATCGTCCAAACAATGGCGGCGCCCATGGATCGATTGAACAATCTTGGACTTGAAAATTCGGACATAAATGAGTCTTTGTCAAAACAAAATCAAGAAATATGTAGTCTGTGAGCCAATTCAATGATTAATACGGATCCATTAATACTAATGACTTAATTAAAAAAAAAAAAAACACGTTATTGCTGGGGTTTTTTTAGACTAGTTTATTATTTTATATTAAATTAACAGTGTCTGAGTTAGTCCGAGTACTCTGACTGTAAGAGAGCTAGACGGACATTTGGACATAAATACGCTCTCATTACAGTCAGAGACCAAGTTATGTATTTTTTTGGCAATTCCCGACAACTAAAAAGTTGGCAAAGATGTCCGCTCTAATATCACAAAAATCCTATGTTTGACGTTAAATACCTTTACATCGATCATTTTCGAGTTAATTGATTAAAAAAAATCCACATATTAATCACTATTACACACACTACAGAAAGCAACCCGACAGCACCCACATTCAGCTAAGCTTCGGCAAACTCCGGACAGCAGAATTCTAAGTTCGCCGACCTATATCGTGACGTTGCGTCACATGATCGCCCACTCAGCCATTCCGTCTACTAGGCGGAATTTTTTTTTTTTCTTTTCTTTTCGTGTGTTTTTTTTTTTTCTGTTTTTTTTTTTTTTTTTTTCGCCCAGTGAGCGATCACATGATCTACGTCATGAAATAGGTCATCAAGCTTTGTAATTCTTGCAACGGAGTGTCACGAAGCGTAGCTGAATGTGGGTGCTGTCGGATTTCTTTCTGTACTATGTGTATTAGTGATTAATATTTAGATTTTTTTTAATCAGTTAACTCGAAAATGATCGATGTAAAGATATTTGACGTCAAACATAGGATTGTTGTGATATTAGAGTGGAGATCTTTGCCAACTTTTTGGTTGTCGGGAATTGCCAAAAAACTACATAGCTTGGTCTCTGACTGTAATGAGAGCGTATTTATGTCCAAATGTCCGTCTAGAGTACTCAAGCTATGTCTGAGTGTGACACACACACACAAACATATATGCTAAATGAAGGACTTTCCTTTGGCACTGTCACTAATCCCAACCCTAACTATTTATTATGTGTATTTATAATGTTCTTGGTACGTGAAGGCTCCAAAGGAAAGTCAGTACGGTTATAGAATATGTCCGCCACCTAAGTACAACCATTTACTATACACTAAATAACGAATCTGTAATTTTCTATGATTTTAACTACTCTGACGATTACTAAAATAAAGCCAATAGCCTGTTCAGACATTTGTACATGTTTTTAGCCCTCATAATGTTTCCGAATCGGTCATTTTACATCAAGTTAACCGCCATTTTGATTGTCGACTTCTTACAAATGCCACGCTATGCCGTGACCTGATACCGGTCGGTCTATTGTTACAGAGGAGTGTTGATAGCCTACATGTCTACAGAGTGATTAGGGTTAGCAAGGGGAGCTGGGGTGGCTGCCCCCCTCCCAATAAGTCTTAATGTCCATAGACTCAAGTTAATTTGTTTTATTTTATTTTAGGAACTTTGCCTTATTTTGTGTTTTATTTCAGGAGCGATTAGGGTTACGGTCGATTGGTTAGGAACATAGGGTCGAGTGATTTTCTGTTTTACTTTATTTTAATTTAGGAACTTTGTCGGTCGATTGTTACAGAGGAGTGTTGATAGCCTACACGTCTACAGAGTGATTAGGGTTGGGGGGACTGGGGGGGGCTGGCCCCCCCAATAAGTTTTAAAGGAGTGGACAATTAAGGCATTTGGCCTGGTATGCATATTCAACAATATATAATAAACATTATTGCTTAATATCAACATGTATAATCATATAGTTAATTAATAAAACAGTTAAATGTGAAGGCTATTATATATAACGGGCACAGCCATTTTGTACCATTTCAGTGAGTATGCCCTCTGGCGAGCTGGTGGTTATGTAATATCTAACGTGTCACATCAGGAATTAGTCTTCAAAGTGAAGAAACAAAACATACCTGATTTTTGGAGATGCATCGCAAATTTCGGTAATTATATCCATCCTAGTAAGCCAGCACCAATTATATATTTTTCAATACACAATAAACCACCATTGTCAGTGTTAAAATAACTGTATTATGTTTCGTACATAAATTAACCCACGTACTGAAACAATAATCGGAGTGTTTTCTTGGTTAATTGGTCTTTTCTTTCTGTGGCCTTTCTGTGGTTCCTGGTTGGCAGGTGTATATTCAGACGGTCCCCAGACACTGTGTCTAGACACACTAAAAAGACGTGCCTCTTTTATGAAGATCATAGGGTATTGTGTGATAACAGCACGGATACACCTCAAATCGTAATGGACATTACCAACTGCCCTGCTTTATTACTGTAAGTAATTCTGTAAAAGCCTTGATTAAGTAGACTTTCCCATCTAAAATCACAAAACTGACCAATTACGTTGTCCCAAAGAAAAGAAAAGTATCACTTGGGTATCATGAGTGGTAGTTTTTGCTCGAATGTGCCCTACCAATAGGCCTAATAGTATGCATTTTTTCTTTGGATTTTTTAAAAAGGAAAAATACTATAAACTCCATTTCGTTCTATTGATGTAACCTGAAATATATTTAGTTAAATAGTTTATTATAGTATCAAGTCATTTATGTTGTTTTACAAGTCAGGTTGATGAAAGAGAAGCGCCTTAAGCTTGTCGTAAATTAGAGCGTTTGTTTACACTGTGCATAGAGAAGATGGACGGAGCTGACGTCACTTCGCCCCAAGCTATACCACCGGATGTCACAAAAACGAAACAAAATGGCTGCCCCCAGTTAGCAGGAATAATCATGTTTTTTTATTAACTCTAAAATTACGCGTTTTTCATTTGCTAAAGTGTCAGTATGTGTTGGTGGTCCGGGTATGCATCTTTCCAACACATACAGCTCTTGTTTGAGTTGACCCTACCTTTAATGTCCAGAGACTCGAGTTAATTTCTGTTTTATTTTATTTTAGGAACTTTGTGTTTTATTTTATTTTAGTTGAGAAGAGCAAAAGTAGATGGGTTCAAATCCCGAGATATTTATTTATTTTTTTTTTTTTCTTATTTTTTTTTTCTTAATAAATTATTTTACTTTCTTTCTTTTTCCCCCACAAAAAACCATGCCCCACTTTTTTTAAGAATCCCCACCAAAAAACCCCTACTTTTTACAGGATAAGTGTCGGACAGATTCTATAACCGCTCTGGAAAGTTCTACCTGTAGTCTAGATCATGTTTGTCTCTAGTGCGGGTCACACATTAAGTCAATACTTTCGTTAATATGCAGGGCGAGTTGCTTCCCTCTATTTAGCAAATTTTGTATGTTGTCGTTAGAAGATTAATTTTGCTAATAATGATGCAAGTACTTCAATCAGGATTTAGTGAGTACAGTAAGTTATACATTTTTGGTTTGTGTGTCCATTTATTGCACTATATCGGTTGAGAAATGGTTGAAACATGGTGCCACAAGTTTTGAATACTAGCTATATATAGGGTATGTAACATTATTCAGACGTAGAAAGAACTACATTTTCTACGTCCCTTCGGACTAGTTTGTCTCTAGCACAACTACAATGCCATTCAAGAGGTAGACGGACATTTTGATGGTTATAATTACTCTCAGCCAGAGATAACTCCATAGTGAAAACATGGAATTGCTGTCTACGACTGGGTAGGCAAAGATTCCTGCTCTAAATTCTAATACAACAATAACCCTTTGTCAGCCCTTTACGTTAACTTTTCAATATAGGACTAGAACTAGGAACTAGATGGTACCTACAGGTATTTTTTATAACAGATAAAAATCAACCTCCACTGAGGGGATTCGAGCCACATGCTCTCAGTATGAGAGTCCAGCACTACCAACTGAGCTAATAGGGAAATTCCCACTAGCTACTGCCAGTAGGAGCACTTTATACCTACACTACTACATACTCCCCCCTCAAGTGAAACTACGTCCCAGAGCTGTGGGCCAGAGGCCCTGTATTCTTGTGTTTATACACCCAGTCCCTACGTCAGCTCCAAATGTAACTGATAAAAATCAACCTCCAATGAGGTGATTCGAACCACAGACTCTCAGTACGAGAGTCCAGCGTTCTACCAAAAGAGCCAGTAGGGAAATTCCTACTAGCTACTGTCAGTAGGAGCACTTTATACATGTACCAAAACTACTACATAGATCGTGCAGAGTGTGCATTTTACGGTTGCCCAGTTACCCCAGACAAGTGAAAACAACATCATTGGATTATCCGAAATGTAATGTTTATAACAACCAAAAAGTTATTTTTGATAATAATTAAATTGACTGGTTTACCGATACATGTATAATATGCAGCCAAACCAATATGTGTTTTCTGGGGAAATTTGGGGGCCAACCAGTCTATTAAAATAAAAAGTATTCGGAACATTTCGGCCGATTTTGTTTACCAGCATGCAACTACATTGGGAGTGCTTGATTGGAACTATTTCACTATCTGCCAGACCAGAACCAACTAAAATTTCACTAGCCCACCAAAATTTCTACTAGTCCGCCAATCTATAGAAAAATATATTATTATTATTGTTTAACAATATCATAATATACACTGTCTTCATTTAGTAAACTAGTATGGTCGTGGCAGTGAAATGAAAGATGGATGATATCTCCAGTAAAGGATATCCTTGTGAGTCCTCCTATAGACGGGTCACTGGATAGAGATTCACAGAATAATGCATCCACTATATAAAATGCGGAGTCGAGGATTCGATAGAAAAATAATAACAATAATAATAATTTTAAAAATAATAAATAAAAATTACATTCAGTCAGAAAAAGCCAAATCGCCAGTCGGACTGGTAGTTGCATTTTTTAATTCGTCTGTCAGAAATTTTGCACCCCTGTTTGAAAATGAAAATATCTGAATATTGACTAAATCAGAATTTGTATCAGTGTGAGCTCTGGTACAGCAAATCATATTACAGCTATGACAATTGCTGTCTATGCCACTGTTAATTTCTAGCCCTGCTTTAAGACACCTACTATGGGTGGTTGGTTAACTTTAGTGTTGAGTCATGTACTGTAGCCATCAGTTTAATTGTTTTTTTTTTACCAGGTGTCTGAAGGAGTCGTCTCGCTACACCTGTCCTCGGTGTAATGTCCGCTACTGCTCACTAGCATGTTACAGGAGCGAGAAACATGGAGGCTGCTCAGAAGCTTTCTACCACGACTGTGTTGTTGAAGATTTGGCCGATACTGCAGCAAGGTGAATAATTATACAAAATCAGTCTGCATTACATTGTTACAGAATTGATTACAGGGGGAGGGAGGCAGTTTTTATCTTGCCTTTACATTTCCAAAGGTGGCATCATCAACGTTTGAGTTAAAAGTTTTGTGTTTTGATCAGTTTCTCATAAACTATAAGTTCTAGGTCAATGAACCTGTTTTTAGGCCTAAAACCAAATATGTGTGTTTCAGGTTTTATCCTTGAAAACAACACAGTAGGTAGGAACTTTTTTTTATTATTATTATTTTTATTTTTTATATCTATTCAGACCAAGAAACTGTAATCAGCTGAGGTGTTCTGAATTTAGTTTCCTGATTGCCAAAAATCCGGGATCATGATTTGGTTCAAAACATTTCAGGGTCGCTACATAAAATTAGGGTAGGTCGGGAAACTGGAAACACACACATATTTGTTTTAGGCCTTATAGTGGCACCGACGTATGTACATCACACCAAAACGTTTATGCTAGGTCAGACGTATAATTCCGTGGTATTCTTGTTTAATATACCCAGCATCAATAAAATATACTTGTTAAAATCACGAGTGCATGGAACAAGATAGATGCTGCAGACTCAATGGGCATAAAATAATAATTATATAATGCCTTCTCCAATTGTTAAAGTTTATTTTGTTGAACTACAACGCAAGAGCACCTTTATTTGTTAATTATCAGCTGTTAGGTGTCAAACATTTGTTAATTCTGACACATAGTCTTCAGAGGAAGCCTGCTATTTTTTACCATTAGCAGAAAGGGATCTTTTGTATGCACTTTCCTCAGACAGGACACCACATACCACAGCCTTTGATGTACCAGTTGTGAAGTACTGGATCGGATGGGGAAAAACCCCATGGAAAGAATAGGTCCACCAAGAGGATTCAATACACCGAGTTGGTTAGATATCAAAGGCTGTGGTATGTGCTATCCTGTCTGTGGGATGGTGCATATAAAAAAATCCCTTGCTACTACTAACGGAAAAATATAAATGTTTCCTCTCTTAACTGTGCCAGAACTAACGTTTCACATCCAAAAGCCGATGTTACATGTAAATAAATGAATGTGCTCTTGTGGTGTCGTTAAATAAAACTGGCTCACACATTCATTCATCTTTCTCATTTATCACCCTCTGCCTACCATTCTCATTATCTTAATATTAAAAAACTTTACAATTTCTTCCACAATTTCAATTTGTTTCAACCCTTTCTGTCAGTTTACTCCGACTGTCTTGTAAACTGTCCACACTACCACCTACATGTCTCAGTTTCCTCCACGGTGCAGTCTTTGTGTACTTCCCTGCACCCACCTGGCACCCTTGTCCTCTGCCGCTAATAAAACTGATCTGATCCACGACATACCGGCCTCGGTGGCGTCGTGGCAGGCCGTCGGTCTACAGGCTGGTAGGTACTGGGTTCGGATCCCAGTCGAGGCATGGGATTTTTAATCCAGATACCGACTCCAAACCCTGAGTGAGTGCTCCGCAAGGCTCAATGGGTAGGTGTAAACCACTTGCACCGACCAGTGATCCATAACTGGTTCAACAAAGGCCATGGTTTGTGCTATCCTGCCTGTGGGAAGCGCAAATAAAAGATCCCTTGCTGCCTGTCGTAAAAAGAGTAGCCTATGTGGCGACAGCGGGTTTCCTCTGAAAATAGTGTCAGAATGACCATATGTTTGACGTCCAATAGCCGATGATAAGATAAAAAATCAATGTGCTCTAGTGACGTCGTTAAATAAAACAAACTTTACTTTTTTTGATCCACGACACTAACTAACGGCCACCGGTAGTAGGAGAGCATAGTATATAGTTACAAGTGCCTCTTAATAATGCCAGAAGTATCAACTAAAAGCTGATGGGGAATGACAGGTGCGTGACACGGATAGCCACACGAGACAAGTACCTGTTGCAGTTGGAGAGATAAGGACTGGGATGTAGAAGTGGACAACAAAAGAAGTTGAAAGATAGGAGGAGTTTACGGGAAGAAATGAAATGGAATTCAAAGTAGTAAAAGCAAATGGGGCAGTGGGAGATAAAATTAAAAAAAACAAAAAGACTAACTTTTTTCAGTTTGTTTGTTTTGTTTAACGACACCACTAGATAACATTGATTTATTAATCATCGGCTATTGGATGTCAAACATTTGGCAATTTTGACATATAGTCTTAGAGGAAACCCGCTACATTTTTTCATTAGTAGCACAGGATTTTTTTATATGCACCATCCCACAGACAGGATAGCACATACCACAGCATTTGAAATTCCAGTTGTTCACTGACTGGAACAAGAAATAGCCCAATGGGCCCACCGACTGGGATCGATCCTAAACCGACTTCACATTAAGCGAACACTTTACCATATGTCCCACCCCTATTTTTTTCAGCTTCATGTTCTTGTCACTAGGTGATAGAAAATCTGTGTGTAGTCTGATGGTTCATATGGTCAATTCTCATTGGTGGAGCCATTGGGTATGTCCCATTTCAACTTGTATCAGAATTTGAGATACGTTAGTCATCCAAGCATCAACAGAATTTACCATTTTAATTTTGTTTAACTCAAACTGACCAGTTTGTTAACCCAAATTTAAAAATGTTTTTACAGGCTGCAAATTTAACATAATTTTGTATTTCAGCGAATCCCAGATTTTTGGTCGAAAACTTAAGATTATGGGTTGGAGCCCCAGAATATCTGCATTAAAGGGCATTTATAATTCTGGTGGAATCCTTTAAAAAAAGTGTAAGTTTCTAAAAAGTCACCAGTTTGAGTTTAGTTCAAGCCGTATTTTTGTATTTGTAGTTCTGATGATCAGAAACAGGTTATGGACATCCTGGAACGACAGAAAGTTGTAGCACAGGAGGAGGAAGAGGAATTGAATGAAGTGGGTAAGTACACTAGAAAAGAGAATCCAGGTATGTAATGTAACTCATTCAGTACTTGGCATACAGGAAACAAAATGTTTCTAGAATGTTTCAAAAATAAAAAAAGCCCACCCCAACCAATGTTTGTTAGTACCGGTATATACACCTGTGTATATATCTATCTGTCTGTTTATCTATCCATCTATATGTCTATCATGTTTTGTCTCTCTCTTTGTCTATTTGTCTATCTTTTTGTCTCTTGTCTGTCGTTCTGTCTGTTGTGTCTGTTTATCCATCCATCCATCAATCAATCCATCTATCTACATGTATGTATCTTCATCTCAGCTTATTTGTAGCTAGTTGATTTTGTACTCCATATATCTCAGTATACGGTATATCATAATTAAAAAGATTGTAAAATCTCAGCTTATTTGTAGCTAGTTGATTTTGTACTCCATATATCTCAGAATACGGTATATCATAATTCAAAAGATTGTAAAATCTCAGCTTATTTGTAGCTAGTTGATATTGTACTCCATATATCTCAGTATACGGTATATCATAATTCAAAAGATTGTAAAATCTCAGCTTATTTGTAGCTAGTTGATTTTGTACTCCATATATCTCAGTATACGGTATATCATAATTAAAAAGATTGTAAAATCTCAGCTTATTTGTAGCTTCTTGATTTTGTACTCCATATATCTCAGTATACGGTATATCATAATTAAAAAGATTGTAAAATCTCAGCTTATTTGTAGCTAGTTGATATTGTACTCCATATATCTCAGTATACGGTATATCATAATTGAAAAGATTGTAAAGCAGGGTACAATATTTCACGCGAACCACCGTTCTGTTCGCGTATTGGCTACGCAAAATTAAATTTACGCGACCGCAAATCGGTTATGTCGTGACCTGTAGACGTTCAGAAATTAAAACTTGCAGACTTCACGATTACAGTAAGTTTATTCATGCAGACATACTACTAGTATTCCGACAATTGTGTTAGACTGATTTTTAGATACTTGATGTGCAGCGAACCAGTAGCCAACGTTAGACTGATTTTTAGATACTTGATGTGCAGCGAACCAGTAGCCAACGGTATATTGCAACGGTTGTAACTTGTGACCGAAGACTCAGTATAGAGTCAAGCCAAAAGTTTTAAAGAAATGTGCACGGATCGCTAAGGCGCCTAAATTACCTGCTGCTATTCTATCTCTAAAGGAATATATGTAGACATAATATTGGATTGCCTATAATTGTAGAAAGGTTAAAAACGGTTTTAACGTAAACAAAAATGCAAAAATGTCACAAAAGCTGAAAAATACTAACATCGCATAATGAGCTTTAAATAACAAACATTTGGAACGTCACTGTAGTATAGAAGTACCAGCGATAAAGTGAAAGTAGCATCACCACCGCAAAATATCGATGTCAAATTGTGGTCTTTCTTTTTATGTTATAAGATTTATGTTTATTAACCTAATCATGCACCAATTAGTAGCCTGTTTTATAGTTCAGCGGAACTGGATATTTGTTGCTTGGGTTTTTAGTGTGTGTTTTTTTGTGTTTTTTTCAGTCTGCTATATACTAAATTTTACATATCAGTGACAAATGGTAGCCTTTATTTGTTATTTATAAAAGAAAATTATTAGTCTAATCATACACCAGGGAATGGGCATTTTTCCTCCAAATGTATTTATTTTGTTTCAGTACTGGGCTGATATTTAGTCATTTTACAATAGCGTTAACTTCCGCAAGCTGCACAGAGGTTATAGAATACGGTGGCCCGATGTCCGAGGACAGTGGTTTTTAGATTCGGGCAACTAAAAATTACTTTTTGTGATCCCGATGGCAAATGGTGAATAATAATAATAATAATAATAATAAATCTACAACGCTACGATCGTACGAAAACAAAAGAAACATCTGCAAGTCACTTCTTTCGATTTGCAAGCATTAAAGAAACTGTTTTATAAAACGTTTTCTTTTGTATTTTGTTTTAACTTTATGTTTGAGCTAAAAATTATGTATTTAAATATAATTTCAACGTAACTTTGAGGTAACCGATCAGGTAATCCACAGGTTACGCACATATAATTCACGTAACCGAACAATTGGTTACCTAGGTAAAAACCACGTGAACCAACTTCCGGTTACCTCAGATTTCGAAATATTGTCCCCTGTAAAGTCTCAGCTTATTTGTAGCTAGTTGATATTGTACTTCATATATCTCAGTATACAGTATATCATAATTAAAAAGCTTGTAAAGTCTCAGCTTATTTGTAGCTAGTTGATATTGTACTCCATATATCTCAGTATACGGTATATCATAATTGAAAAGCTTGTAAAGTCTGTTCTGGGTTTTTTCAGAAGACCAGATTGACCTTGAAGAGAGATTATATGGCCTTGACCTCGGTGAGTTCACATCTACATGTTACCAGCTCGTTTGATTTTAAAGTCAACGTTCTGGTATGAAAACACATTTTAATTGAGTGACATTATTGTAATCAGAACTGCTTCCTGTGTTTTATCTCTGTGTATGTGAAATTTGTAATTACATTTTATATTTGAATAATAAAGCAACGTTCATTGTAACTTTATTATGTTTTATCATTGGTTGGTCATTAGATGTCATTTTTATTTATAAAGGGTAGATAACGTTGCTTATCAGCTTGACATCATTTCTGAAATTGACGTCATATTATCATCTCCTTCATTATGTTTGAAACATTTTGACACAGACCTTATTATTAATAATAAAAATTTATTAAAATATGGATAATAAATAAATTATTACACTCATTTGCGAATTGTACTGATATTACAAAACTTGTGTTTGGATTCGTGTATCATCATCGCTTCTTGCTCGTGCAGTCAGAGCTCACACTGGAATAAATTTTGCTTTAGCCAATTTTCAGATATGTCAAGTTATTCCTTGAAAGTGGTTAATTTAAAGAAAAATGTATTAGCCGTAGACTACATTTTGTAGCCACTTTGTATAACAATTATCAGTTGGCTAATTTGGCAGTGGACAGGGTAAACCCTGGCAGTACAAGAATCCTGACACTCGTTTTGTAACATCTGTACGACACACAGGATCGTATAGTAGTCTCTATCTAACAATCATTGTTCTGTTCAGTGTGGCTAAACTCGGCACAGTCGTGGTTGTTAGCCTTTAGTTTTATCTGTTTACAGATGGTGACAGTGCTGAGATCTGGAATCGACTGACAGAGAAAGAGAGAAACGAGTTTAATCAGATGTTGGAGGATGGGCGACTGGCCAACCTCGTGACAGTGTGGACTCCGTGGTGGAATGTTCAGGTTGGTCAGGGGCAGTTACAGGGATGATTTTAGGGAGGGGGTGCTATGGGGGAAAAAGGCATCTATAGTATACTCTTCAAAAGAAGAAACGCAAAACCACATTGTCGTAACATTTGGAGAATTGATTTAATTATTGAATGGTGAGTCCGATAATTACCAAATGTTGCAGGATTGTTCACAATTCACTCTAGTCCATTGTGAGTAAGTGATAGGACACACCACCAAGGTCAAGGTCATCTGGAGTCAATACCGGGTGTGGCCTCCGCGTGTGTTGACAACTGCCTGGCACCGCCTGCCCATTGAAGCAACCAGAGTACGGATGACGTCCCGGGGGATGGTGGCCCACTCGGCCTGCAAGGCTGCTGCCAGCTCGGGCAGGGTCTGGGGCTGTGGTTGTCGCTGTCGGAGGCGTCGGTCCAACTCGTCCCATAGATGCTCAATTGGGTTCAAATCCGGTGATGTCGATGGCCAAGGAAGGACATTAATGTTGTTGTTCTGTAGGAAAGCCGTTGTGAGATGTGCAGATGAGGCCTGGCGTTGTCATGTTGGAACACTGCGTTGGCGTTGGCCATAACAGGAACGATGTGTGGCCGGAGGATCTGGTCAATGTAGCCCTGTGCATTCAGGTTGCCCTGCACGTGGACCAGGTCAGTTCTGCCAGTGTGTGAGATGGCTGCCCACACCATGACACTACCCCCGCCGAATCTGTGACACTTCCTGCACGCAGTTTGCCGCATAACGTTCACCACGACGCCTATACACGCGACATCTTCCATCATGATTCGGAGCAGAAATCGGGACTCGTCACTGAACCACACCTGTCTCCATCGCAGTTGAGGCCATTGTCGATGAATCATGGTACCACTGCAGTCGGAGTCGACGGTGTTGTGGTGTTAAGATGACACCTCGAACTGGACGTCTGGCACGAATTCCTACCTCACGTAGGCGGTTCCGTACGGTCTGGTCGGATATCCTGCGCAAACCTGGTATTGCTGCGGCTGTGGAGGTGGCAGTAGTCAATCGTTCCCGAAGGTGGCGTACCCGGATGTAGCGGTCCTGCCCGGGGGTAGTGACCCGTGGTCGACCGGATCTAGGGAGGTCACGTGTTGATCCATGTTGCTGGTAACGGTCCCACAGTCCTGGAGATGGTGCTTGGGGACACATGGAATGCCCTGGCAACGGGCCGTTCTGGATTCGCCTGCGTCTAGTCGGCCGATGGCATTGTTTCTCTGCGGTTCACTGAGACGTGGCATGTCCTGGATTGTCAACTGTCGGCCAGATACAGAGGCCAGGCAAGCGAACACCCTGCACTTTTATACTGTCGGTGTTCATGTTGCACGTGCAGACAACGCACGTGCAGTGGTGACATAGTTTGCACGTGGCTGCGTTTTTGCGAATATTCACATTTTGGAACTTTATTGTACAGTAGCTGCGTTTTATCGAATGTAACCGTGGGAATGTGTTTGGGACATGCAATGACCTTATATTCACAAAGCATGAACCGGTAGGAAACATAAAATCGGAGTTATAACCCATTTGTACCCTTTTGCGTTTCTTTTTTTGAAGAGTATATTTTAAAGTACATGTATACTATCATGCTTTATATAAACACATCCTTTCCCTGAAAACACCCAGTGAACCAACATATTAAATCTTTTCTGGTAAAAACAAAGAACTGATTTTTATCGATACATTAAACCAGGGGCATAGGCTATGGGCAAGGATGTGTGTGTTCAGATGGCCCTTACCCAGGAAGGAAGGAAATGTTTCATTTAACGATGCACTCAACACATTTGATTTACGGTTATATGGCGTCGGACAGATGGTTAAGGACCACACAGATATTGAGAGAGGAAACCCACTGTCACCACTTCATGGACTACTCTTTATGAATTACCCGCAAGGAATCTTTTATATGCATCATCCTACAGACAGGATAGTACATACCACAGCCTTTGTTATACCAGTTGTGGAGCACTGGCTGGAACAAGAAATAGCCCAATGGGTCCACCGACGGGGATCGATCCTAGACCGACTGCACATCCAGCGACCGCTTTACCACTGGGTTACATCCCCCCCATACCCTAAAACAGTTTGTTACAGTGCAATATTAGGCTATGCATATACGTGCCTAGGGTAAATGTAGACACAAAAGGGTCCATTAGGTTAATATTCAACCCCCCCCCCCCCCCCAGGTCTTGACCACATTACGTTCCTCTAAACACTGAATTTTTAGGGCATTTGGGATACATACCCCCCCCCACCTGTCTATGGGATGGTGCATATAAAAGATCCCTTGCTGCTAATCGGAAAGAGTAGTCATGAAGTGGCGACAGCAGGTTTCCTTCCTCAATATCTGTGTTGTCCGTAACCATATGTCCAACACCATGTAACCGTAAATTAAATGTGTTGAGTGTGTTCTTAAATAAAACATTTCCTTCCTTCCTTTGGTTTTTTGATTTCATTAAAACTCATTTCACTGAAGCAAAAGTTGATGTTATTTTCTAATGCTTAAATTAACATTAAAACAAGTATACTAGAGTCCTGCTTTAAGAGCTTTAAGGTATTTATTTGTAGAATAAAGAGATGGTGTTAGAAGTCGATGTTGAAGAAAAGCTGTTACCTGGACAACCGCCCATTGTTGAAAACCTTCCGGATATTACTAAACTGCTAACAGTAAGTACAATGTTTGATTTCAAGCAGACCTTCAGAACATAATTTTCTTCAGGATTTATACCCAGATATTACACGTTTGTAAAACAAACTTTTGTGTACTATTTCTTCAGAATTTATTACTCCAAATATTACTAAGCTTTTAACAGTAACTATTCATATAAACTAAATCTCTGAACATATTTTACCCCAGTATTTATTATAATATTGACATATATATATATTAATGACTAAACTGCTGACAATAAATAGTTTTGTATGTGAAGCTTTTCTATGCTTCTTCTTCTTCAGAATATGTACTAAAACAAGGAAGTATAAGTTATTTAATATTATTGTCACATTGAAAATATCTCAGATTTTGTATGTTAGCAGAGCAAAACCAGCTTCTTCCACAAAGAAGTATAATTTAATAGGCTTTTGGTTGACAGATTTAAAGGTCTAAAATTAAGAAATACATTTTCTTATTTTTGCATATTTTCAAATAAGCATTTTAAGATCAGGTAATATGTCTTATGATTGAATTGAATGCTCTTAGTAGTTTGTTTTTCGATCCCCGTCGGTGGGCCCATTGGGCTATTTCTCGCTTCAGCCAGTGCACCGTGACTGGTATATCAAAGGCTGCTAATCGAAAAGAGTAGCCCATGGGGTGCTGACAGCGGGTTTCCTCTCTGAATATCTATGTGGTCCTTAACCATATAACCGTAAATAAAATGTGTTGAGTGCATCATTAAATAAAACATTTTCCTTCCATTTGACTTTAATTACACAGTATGTATTATGATCTTGATCTAACTACACAGTCATGGGACAGCATTGTTTCTCAACTGAATTCACTTTAAAGAATGAATTAAAATATCATCTGGCACTAATTATTTCAGTAATACTAACTTTCTGTGTTGTTTTTCTTTTGACAGAAATCACATCCATCCTCCGATATTCGCTATAACATGGTGAATGTTTTGTATTCTTATGCTTTTGTGTGTAGACTGCACAATGGAGGCCATGTGGATTGTCCGACTGATGCAGTTCAGGTATTTATATATTGTCTATCACCTTTACGAAGTAAACAGTCCACTTTCAACAATAAAGATATTCTTGACCAGCTTATGGAAATCACAATGACTCATTTCAGAAATCAATTTTTTTTTTTTTTTAAGCAAAACTAATATATTGCAATATATGTATATTTATTATTATTATTATTATTATTATTTTATCCCTGGGTGGGATGTAGCCCAGGGATAAGAGTGCTCACTTGATCCACGGTCGGTCTGGTGGCCCATAACTTTTATATCAAAGGCCAGGATATGTGCTGTCGTATCACACGATCCTTTGATGCCAATGACAAAGACAGCAGGTTTTCTCTAACGTCGATGTGTTACAATTTTCAAATGTATGCTATCCAATAGCTGATGATTAATAAATCAATGTGCTCTAGTGGTATCATTAAACAAAACACCCTTTAACTTTTGCTGTCCATCTCCACATGCTAATCCTCATCTCTCCAACAGTATATATACATACACACATCCTACTAGTAGAGAATGAATGAATAAATAAATGTATAACACCCCAGCACAAAAATGCACATTGGATATTGGGTGTCAAACAGGGTTAAATACACGAATACAATTATTTCAATTTTTTTTTATATAATTATATGGGGTAAAAGACAACAATACAATACAATACAAATATGAAGGTAGGTTAAAGCCAAGTCTGTTCTAGCCTGTGTGATACACACACATTTTTTCTTGTTGGCAGGACCTGCTGGCTGTGTGTAGAGTTCTCGACCAGACTGTGGTGTGTACCAGTGTGGGAGAAGCCTTACAGATGTGTCTAAACAATGTACAGACAGTAAGTGTTATGTCTATACACAGTACAGACAGTAAGTATTGTGTCTATACACTGTACAGAGAGTAAGTGTTGTGTCTATACACTGTACAGACAGTAAGTGTTGTGTCTAAACACTGTTAAGACAGTATTGTCTAAACAGTACAGACAGTAAGTATTGTCTAAACACTGTTCAGACAGTATTGTCTAAACACAGATCATACAGTAAGTGTTGTTCAAACATCATACAGACAGTAAGTGTTGTCTAAACATGGTTCAGACAGTAAGTGATGTGTCCAAACATCATACAGATAGTGTTGTCTAAACACCGTACAGACAGTAAGTGGTGTTGTCTAAACACTACAGTGTTGTCTAAACATGGTACAGACAGTAAGTGATGTGTCCAAACATCATATAGACAGTAAGTGCTGTCTAAAAACTGTACAGACAGTAAGTGGTGTGTCTAAACACAGTACAGACAGTAAGTATTGTCTAAACACTATACACAGTAAGTGTTGTCTAAACACTTTACAGGCAGTAAATGTTGTCTAAACGGTACAGACAGTAAGTGTTGCCTAAACACAGTACAGACAGTAAGTATTGTCTAAACACAGTACAGACAGTAAGTATTGTCTAAACACAGTACAGACAGTAAGTATTGTCTAAACACAGTACAGACAGTAAGTATTGTCTAAACACAGTACAGACAGTAAGTGTTGCCTAAACACAGTACAGACAGTAAGTATTGTCTAAACACTACAAATGGCAAGGTCTGTTTTTGTTGTTAAAAGTTACGCAGAATGAAAATTATAGTCCAACTGGTGATTATGTTTTCCCCATTTAATCTAACAAGAATGAAAATGGTCTTGAAAAATAGGCAAAATTTAAAAATCAAAATATATCTCAAAGTGAGTGTGTATTGGTTTTCAATAAACATATTTCTTTGTTTTATTTCCAGAGTTGTACCCGCTGGAACGTGACGTCCGAGTTTATGCTGAGTGTGATTGCCGATGTGAAGAAACTCATCTCCGGTCCTCACAAGATCCTCCCTCTCAACTTCATGTTGTCTGCACTCTCCGATATCATACACCTGTTGAAAACCGCTCACACAGCAATACAAACAGGTAAGAGTTGCAAGCATCTGACCAGGTCAAAGTTCAAAGTGCACACAACTTTTAATATTGAAGTTAACACTACCAGTTCTGACATTGGTGACTAGTGAATACTTGGTCTGGGCTAGTGGAAATTATCAACTGTATTACTATCAACAAACCTCTCAATTTTCTCTGATTTACTTTAAAAGTGATGGGTGGTAGTGGGAAAGTGCATATAAAAGATCCCTTGCTGCTTATGGAAAACTGTAGCAGGTTTCCTCTAGGATTATATGTCAAAAATAACCAAATGTTCAAAAACCAATGATTAATAAATCTATGTGCTCTGGTGGTATCGTTAAACAAAATATAATTTTAAAATACCCTAAATTAATTTTTTATTTTATTTTATAGTTTTTTAATAGACTGTATTTACGAATTTCAGATAGCAAGTGTTCATCATCAAAGTACAAGTATAATAAAAAGGTTTTGAAGAAAAGAATATTCCATGCGGACAAGAAAAGCAGGTTTCTTCTCAGTTGGTGTCAGAGATACGGAATGGCCGTTCAGGAGCTGGTACCAGAGATAACACTGGAAATGGGTGAGTCCGATTCAATACAGAAAAAAAGAGAGCGGAATTTCAAAATGTTTATTATGAACTGTTGTTAATTTATAGAAAATTGATTGGCAAACTACCATTTACCATTTAGGATTGTGTAGTGATCTCTGAAACTTGCTCAGTAAATTGTGACACGATACTGAAAAAACTTTTCCTTGAAACCAACCTCATTTTATCAGCATACATTTACTAAATAAATGAAGTTGGTTTTTTTCAATTCCTGGCTGAGTAGCCATAATGCAGTTATATCCTAAAATATTGATATCATTTGGAATTTGACAACTTGATTCTGATTGATCACTAAAAGATCACTACCACCTCTAATATATAGGGAGCAATGGTTGTATCTATCTACTGTTCTAATTTGCCACCAGACCCAATGGGAGCAGTATATTTTGACAGCGCCAGACTCGCCAGACCCCTCACCCAACATCAGTGTGTTATGGGTCCAAGGCACACACCCCTCCCCACTACATGGGAATTGTTTTAACAAACGCCACATTATATTTTATTTCATATCAAAAGCATATTCTTACCACTGAACGTCCACCTTTGAGAAATCCTGGATGCATTCCTTACCAGGGATCACCCTGTACATTGCCAAATTAGCCAAATGCCAATTTTAATACAAAATGGCTACAAAATTTAGTCTTTGGCTAATAAAAGTTATCTTTAATTATCCATATTTTAATCAATTTTAAGAAAATACTTTAAAATACTTTTTAAAACAATTGGCAAAATCAAAATTGTTCCAGTGTGAGCCCTGCTTACCAGTGTATTAAGACTGACTGACGTAGTGTATTTACTGATGTTTTTCTCTTCATTAAGATAAGACTGACTGAGGTAGTGTATTTACTGACGTTTTTCTCTTCATTAAGATAAGACTGACTGAAGTAGTGTATTTACCGACGTTTTTCTCTTCATTAAGATAAGACTGACTAAAGTAGTGTATTTAGACGTTTTTCTCTTCATTAAGATAAGACTGACTAAAGTAGTGTATTTACTGACGTTTTTCTCTTCATTAAGATAAGACTCTCTTCATTAAGATAAGACTGACTAAAGTAGTGTATTTACCGACGTTTTTCTCTTCATTAAGATAAGACTGACTAAAGTAGTGTATTTACCGACGTTTTTCTCTTCATTAAGATAAGACTGACTGACGTAGTGTATTTACCGACGTTTTTCTCTTCATTAAGATAAGACTGACTAAAGTAGTGTATTTACTGACATTTTTCTCTTCATTAAGATAAGACTGAATGTTTTATTTGACGACACACTTTACGGACGTTTTTTTTATTTTGACAGTTATTTATGACGTTTTTCTCTTCATTAAGATAACACTGACTGACGTAGTGTATTTAGGTTTTTCTCTTCATTAAGATAAGACTGACTGAAGTAGTGAACGTTTTTCTCTTCTAAGATCGACTGACTACAGTAGGCTACTCTCTTCATTAAGATAAGACGATTAGCAGCATTAAGGACTGACTGACGTAGTGTATTTACCGACGTTTTTCTCTTCATTAAGATAAGACTGAGGCAGTGTATTTAGCGACGTTTTTCTCTTCATTAAGATAAGACTGGCCTTTGTATTGAACGACGTTTTATGGATTAAGATAACACTGACTCGGTGTATTTACCGACGTTTTTCTCTTCATTAAGATACCCAGTTGAGCCTTGCAGAGACACTGACGTACTACTGACGTTTTTCTCTTCATTAAGATAAGACTGACTAAAGTAGTGTATTTACTGACGTTTTTCTCTTCATTAAGATAAGACTGACTAAAGTAGTGTATTTACCGACGTTTTTCTCTTCATTAAGATAAGACTGACTGACGTAGTGTATTTACTGACGTTTTTCTCTTCATTAAGATAAGACTGACTAAAGTAGTGTATTTACTGACGTTTTTCTCTTCATTAAGATAAGACTGACTAAAGTAGTGTATTTAGACGTTTTTCTCTTCATTACTAAACTGACTAAAGTAGTGTATTTACGAGTTATATGGCGTCAGACATATTGTTAAGGACCACACAGATGTTGAGAGGAACCCTGCTGTCGCCACTACATGGGCTACTCTTTCCGATTAGCAGCAAAGGATCTTTTATTTGCACTTCCCACAGGCAGGATAGCACAAACCATGGCCTTTGTTGAACCAGTTATGGATCACTGGTCGGTGCAAGTGGTTTACGGACCTACTCTTCATTGAAGACTGACTGTAGATTTACCGACGTTTTTCACTCATTAAGATAAGACTGACTGAGTCGTGTATTTGGACGTTTTTCTCTTCATTAAGATAAGACTGACTAAAGTAGTGTATTTACCGATGTTTTTCTCTTCATTAAGATAAGACTGACTGACGTAGTGTATTTACCGACGTTTTTCTCTTCATTAAGATAAGACTGACTGAAGTAGTGTATTTACCGACGTTTTTCTCTTCATTAAGATAAGACTGACTGACGTAGTGTATTTACTGACGTTTTTCTCTTCATTAAGATAAGACTGACTGAAGTAGTGTATTTACCGACGTTTTTCTCTTCATTAAGATAAGACTGACTAAAGTAGTGTATTTACCGACGTTTTTCTCTTCATTAAGATAAGACTGACTAAAGTAGTGTATTTACCGACGTTTTTCTCTTCATTAAGATAAGACTGACTGACGTAGTGTATTTACCGACGTTTTTCTCTTCATTAAGATAAGACTGACTGAGGTAGTGTATTTACCGACATTTTTCTCTTCATTAAGATAAGACTGACTAAAGTAGTGTATTTACCGACGTTTTTCTCTTCATTAAGATAAGACTGACTTAGGTAGTGTATTTACCGACGTTTTTCTCTTCATTAAGATAAGACTGACTCAAGTAGTGTATTTACCGACGTTTTTCTCTTCATTAAGATAAGACTGACTGAGGTAGTGTATTTACCGACGTTTCTCTCTTCATTAAGATAAGACTGACTGAGGTAGTGTATTTACTAACATTTTTCTCTCTTTTTTTTCAATTTGTCTACAGAAATGAGGTTGTCGGATGTGAGTGACGTGACGAAGACCAAGCAACAGCTAGAGGAACAGTGGGGAGGAGTGAAACCGAAACCGAAAACACAGTTAATACAGGAGATCGGGTGAAACCGAAACACAGTTAATACAGGAGATCGGGTGAAACCGAAAACACAGTTAATACAGGAGATCAGGTGAAACCGAAACTGAAAACACAGTTAATACAGGAGATCGTGTGAAACCGAAACACAGTTAATACAGGAGATCGTGTGAAACTGAAAACACAGTTAATACAGGAGATCGGGTGAAACCGAAACACAGTTAATACAGGAGATCGGGTGAAACCGAAAACACAGTTAATACAGGAGATCAGGTGAAACCGAAACTGAAAACACAGTTAATACAGGAGATCGGGTGAAACCGAAAACACAGTTAATACAGGAGATCGGGTGAAACCGAAACACAGTTAATACAGGAGATCGGGTCTGCAGAAAAAGAAAAAAAATCATTCATGCAAAGAACTGAAATATACACTGGAAATTTGGGTGAAGCTGCACAAGAATGTCATTCACTAGAGTACAAATATGGGTATATTATGGAAAAAAAGTCTTGAAATCTGTACATTAAGGCCATCTCAGATTTACTGAATAATGTTGCTCATATTTAGTATTCAATATCAGAACACTGCCGATTAATCAGCGAACTATTGAATGGAAGAAAAAAGAACTTGAATGAGACCATCAAACACAGTAGTTCTGTTGTTAAAGAAATATTGGGTCAACCAAACCGATTCCTGAAATCAAATAATGAAAACCATTCCACTACCCACAAACTGATAGAGATTGCTGTGGATGAGATGGTAGGAAGCTATGCAGCCCTCTACATTCACTTTTTCATCAAGGAGCCCGATGGCACTTGTATTTTTTTTTATATACATAGTATGAAATCTTTTGATTGCCAAATGAATAAAATGATCACATATGTGACCAAATCAATCGCAATGTAGAGGGCTGAAGCTATGTCATCTGGAGAAAAACTGGAAAATTTAGTTACCGATTTGAGTATGGGTGATACATATGAATGACAAACAGGCTCTGTGGAGTTTTTGTTATTGAACAAATTCTAGCAAGAAAAGTTTTACATGTAATAAATAAATGGTTGTTAAATACCAAAATTCACATAATTACTGATTTTTAAGGTTTTTTATTTCCCCAAATCAATGTAACAATGTCAAGGATTGGGCAGCCTTGAATCATTGACTTACAAAGTGTAACATATATATTCATATCCATACATACTCATGCCTGCGTAAGTTTTGATCTGAGGAGGAAAGAAAGGAACAAATAAGAATGAATAAAGGAAAGAAAGGAACAAATAATGAATAAATGAAAAAGTGGAATTTGTTGTTTTCTTTGGCTTTAAGTTTTTGTTTGAGTTTTTTGATGGAGTAAAAATACTGATAAGAAAAATGAGTACAGTTAGCAGACAGACATTTTACTGAATTTGTGTATCTTTTTTTCCTTTTTTTTATTTATTACTGTGTTCTATATATTCTGTGATATCAGGATAGCATTTCTCAGTTCTGGAGCACTAATTAAATTGACTGCTGCATGGTACCAAATGATCCACTGATATTAACACTGCCAAAGCCAACTGCTACCTATGGTGTATATGTTGACCGATAACAAACTCTAGATGATATGGTCGGATGTTTTCTAGTGGTGTCGTTAAACAAAACTCGCATGTTTAAATGAGAATCGTGCTAATTCTACCTTTGCACCATCTTCAAATTCTGAAACACAAATATTTATGCACAAAACACAGACGTTTTTTAATTATCTTTTTACACAAGATTATTCTGCACTTTGTAAATTTTGTGTCCAGTCAAACGGTTTCCACCATTCTGCAAATTCCAGAACCTTTCTTCTCTGGTCGTCAAAACTTTCCCGGTGTGGTTTTCTCCAGAGTTGTGGTTCAGCATCGATCATTCCACCAATTATCTCCTGTTGAACGAGACAAACATTTGCTAAAGTACTGTCGGAAATAGAATAAAAATGATTTTCGTCAATTATTTCTTACATATTAAACAGACAAGTAAATATCTATTTAATGATAGTCTACCTAATTTAGCATTTACTTGTTTGGGCGCTCATTGATGTTCAAGGTGGTGTTTACTCTTGAAATTAAGAGAAAGATGTCAGTAAACAGGTGATTTGTGCACTTTATTTCAATAGACTATAACAAAGTTTGGCCAAGGTATGTCAATTTCATTGCTGTTACAATATGTGAGGGACTGTTTTTGATGATGGTTTACCCCTATCCCTTTCCAAATAAAATATTTGTGGTCATTTATAAGTAACTTTTGAGCAAAACTGTCAAGAACCATTATACCGGTATTAAAGGTATCAATGTTTCACAATGACCGCTATTGCAAATCATTATTATTTTATTTTTTTTAAATAAAATTTTGATTTAACATTTAAAGAAGACACCTTTAACAATATGCCCATACATGATTATAGGAATTAATTTTATCTACTGGTAGAAAATAAATTTTTATTGGAGAATCTTTATCACAGCTCGCATATAATTATGATATAGAACCTTTAAATTGTTGCAAGATTGTGTAAATTTCTAATGTACTTGTATTGAATTTATATTCACTAAATATGCTGGTCATAATTAATAATTTATGCTGCAATGCAAAATAATCAAGTTATCTTGCAGTTTTAAATTAAAAGTTTGTTTAAGGGTAAATGACATTGACACATATGTGTTATAGTCTGTTCCAATAAAGGTCACAAATCACTTGTTTACTGACATCTTTAGTTTAATTTCAAGAGTATACCACCTGGTACATCAATGAGAGCCCAAACAAGTAAATGCTAAATTAGGTAGAGTATTATTGAATGGGCATTTACAAAATATATACATACCACAGACTTTGATATACCAGTCGTGTTACACTGGCTGGAACAAGAAATAGCCCGACAGGGATCGATCCCACATTGGCCACGCATCGAGCACCCCAACTATTTTAGACTTGTGTTGATTTACCATGTGTCAGAAGTACTTCATCACCAGTAGTAGGCTACACTATCTGTGATAACAGGGAAAACCCCCAACTATTTTAGACTTGTGTTGATTTACCATGTGTCAGAAGTACTTCATCACCAGTAGTACACTATCTGTGATAACAGGGAAAAACCCCCAACTATTTTAGACTTGTGTTGATTTACCATGTGTCAGAAGTACTTCATCACCAGTAGTAGGCTACACTATCTGTGATAACGGGGAAAAAAACAACTATTTTAGACGTGTTGATTTACCTTTCCAAAGTACGACGGAAACTTGACTTCGTCTTCAATAACGTGAGCGAACCCGCCCTGACGTCCGAAGTCCACGCTGAAGTACGGGAAACCTTTCGGTACCTGTGTAAAGAAAGACAACTCTGTCAAAAAAGCACAGAATAACCGACCAGTACAAATAAATATCTTGAGGTGGAACAGCAATTTGTGTCCCTCGAAATGCAGATCAGCTTGGAACGGCAATTTAGAGCAAATAATAAAAAAATAAATACCTGATAATGATAAAAAGGCAGATCAATTTTGCCACAGCTTTTTGCAGCACTACTGTTGATTGCCGACCTAACAGTGATAAAACTGTCACTGAAGATTAATTTTACACTGGTACTGCTGATTGCTGACAAGAATTTCGATGGCTTATTTTCAGTTTATTTTTAAATGAAAGATTGGACAAATACATCTAATGTTTTTACTTGACATGGCTCAAACTCGGATTAAGTGAACATTTGGTCAAGTAGCACTGAATTTACCATTCTGCATGAATATAAATTCAAATATCTGATCCGTTTCATGAGTTTAATAAGAAAAAATACAATCATTTAGTGCTACAGCTATGTAATGTAAAATCAAGTGATTGTTTAACACTTTTTAAGCATATTTTGACTGAAAGATAGTGCATCCATCCATCCATCCATCCATTCCTTCACATATTTACTTTTGTTTGACACCCAGTAGTCAATATGGATCCATATCATTATTATAGTTTACATCCTTGGTTCAGGAGATTAAAAATATTCTTGAATGTGGTGGTTAACCATTTTGCTAGTTTCAAACAGATGAATCGCAGTTAGTTACATACTAGAACAAGTTTTTTTTTTATTTTATCAGCAGATCATGAAAAACTAGATACCTAATGGATAGTCAACAATTTCTTAATCAAAATTCATGCCAAGTACAAATGTTTGAAACTGTCAAATTATATTTTAACTGATGAATAAATGAATGGTTAATGACAGCCCATAAAACATTTAATACATATAAATGTAAAAATAAACCCTTTATTCTTATATTATAAAATATATTTTGTAATTTCTCCTTTGTTTATTCCATGTCCCATGACCTCCCTTGAGCCAGTGGTTTATTTCGATATGTTCCCATGTTGATAAATGATATTCACTCACCGCGTGTCTGATGTCTTTCTTGCTCAGATCCACCAACTTCTTATTCTGGGACCACTCTGACCCTGTGTCTTGAATTGCTTTCTGCAAATTAAACAGAGAATAAACTGAAAACATTTTATAAAGAAAGAATTTGTTTTTTTTTTTAAAGTGAAATAAAAACCAGTGAGTACAAACTGCTCAACCGTTATTCTTATAATAATTAGTTAAATATCCAATTGTTAACTTTTTATATCGATATAATTACAAACTTTCTGAATTTATACGATTTACTGTATTCTGATTGGCTGACGTCAATGTTTTTCTAAAAAATGAAAAACAATTCTTATATAATTTGTTTTTTTATGTGGATTTTTTTTTTTTTTTTTGAGCAAGCAAAGGCCATAACTCTGTAAATCACCATGAAAGTGAAATGTGATCTGTAACAGAAAATGATAAAGCTATATACAAAATTTCAGCTCAACATCTTGAGGCATTACAAAAAACAATCTGGAAAACTATATATATTAGACACACAGACAGACAGACGGAAGGAAGGAGGTGAAACCTGTAGTCCCTCTGGTTGGACCAGTAAAACGTGGTCTTTCATGGAAGTCTAAATGATTTGTCAGGCCTGAAGGAAGGAAGGAAATGTTTGATTTAATGATGCCCTCAACACATTTTATTTGGTTATATGGTGTCAGACATATGGTTAAGGACCACACAGATATTGTGAGAGAAAACCTCCTGTCGCCACTTCATGGGCTACTCTTCTTTTTTTTAATCTTCACCATCCCATAGACAGGATAGCACATACCACAGCCTTTGATGTACCAGTCGTGGTACACTGGCTGAAGCGAGAAATAGCCCAATGGGTCCACCGATGAAGATCGATCCCAAACCAAACGCACATCAAGCGAGCGCTTTACCACTGGGCTAAGTTCCGCCCCCAGAGGCCTGTAGGAGTACAGTAGCACTTCCAAAACAAAAGATAGCAATATTTTGAAACATGCAAATGAACCTTGTGTGGTCAACAGTACTGAACATCATGTTGTTGTTTTAGACGAAATGGAAAAGCACATTTACGGGTTTCCGAGTAGCTCTCACATCCCTGAAACTACAGCTATTTGATGCCTAGTATGTGGTTCTGTTGACAAAGTGGATACACAGAGATGAAACCTGCTGCCACCTCATAAGCTACTCCTAATAATACAGCTATATAATACTGTTATATGCAAGTTCGAACAGTACTTTAATGTACCAGTCATGGGCCACTGGATGGGACGGGGGGGGGGGGGGGGGGGGGGGGGGGGGGGGGGGGGGGGGGGGGGGATATGTCTGCTGAGGTGGCTCGATCTTATGACCAAAGTGACTGGTGTACTGACCTTGAAGTAGATGGGAGCCAAGTCTCCGGTCTCTCTCTCCATGGGCCACTGGTTGGGACAGGGAGAAAACAATATGTCTGCTGAGGTGGCTCGATCTTATGACCAAAGTGACTGGTGTACTGACCTTGAAGTAGATGGGAGCCAAGTCTCCGGTCTCTTTCTCCATGGGCACACACTCAACAGTCATGTGTGGATGTCTCTTGAGATTCATGCTCGTCTCCATGAACACAACATCCTGGTCCTGGCGCTCAAACATCGTCACCAGAGTCTTTCGGAATGTCTGAAACATGCAGGCAGAAAGTGCCAATCAACAATGACGTGAAGCAAAATTTAGCATTTTATACCTCCTCCTTCCCCCATGCAACATTTTGTACTGCACTCCTTCCTCTAAAATTATGTAACTATTGTCAGTACTCCTCGAATATGGATCATAGTAAAGACAATAAAACATTTATGCTTATTTCAAACACATTGTTAAAGAATTGTTTTTTAATTGTGGATTTAGTCATCTAGTTTTGAACATAAACAAATTTATCTTTGAAAAACTATTGCTATATTTGCAAACAGTAGAAATAATACAGTTCAAAATATATATAAATCACTTTCTTTTCTTCTCAAAATGACTCATTTTCGCTACGGATGTAATTTAGTGCATGAAATAGATACCAAACACATGTAAATGTAGGACTGCTCAGCGTAAACATAAAGTTACGATGTTTCATGAAACTGTCTTCAGTTCAGCTTTTTTTTTTAATGAGTACCACAGTCATGATAAACATGTTTCTCCTAACCATCCCCTCCCCCATAATCTAACTTTATGGGGATGACATTCAACCGAAGTGCAAATCAAGCAAAACATAATTGATATAAAAACACCCCCAGTTAATACTGTGTTAAGTGATGACAATCCCAAGTGTGCAAATCAAACATCTCCTGTTAATACAGTGTTAAGTGATGACAATCCCAAGTGTGCAAATCAAACATCTCCTGTTAATACTGTGTTAAGTGATGACAATCCCAAGTGTGCAAATCAAACATCTCCTGTTAATACTGTGTTAAGTGATGACAATCCCAAGTGTGCAAATCAAACATCTCCTGTTAATACAGTGTTAAGTGATGACAAATCAAACATCTCCTGTTAATACTGTGTTAAGTGATGACAATCCCAAGTGTGCAAATCAAACATCTCCTGTTAATACTGTGTTAAATGATGACAATCCCAAGTGTGCAAATCAAACATCTCCTGTTAATACTGTGTTAAGTGAGGACAATCCCAAGTGTGCAAATCAAACATCTCCTGTTAATACAGTGTTAAGTGATGACAAATCAAACATCTCCTGTTAATACTGTGTTAAGTGATGACAATCCCAAGTGTGCAAATCAAACATCTCCTGTTAATACTGTGTTAAGTGATGACAATCCCAAATGTGCAAATCAAACATCTCCTGTTAATACAGTGTTAAGTGATGACAAATGCAAAAACATCTCCTGTTAATACTGTGTTAAGTGATGACAATCCCAAGTGTGCAAATCAAACATCTCCTGTTAATACTGTGTTAAGTGATGACAATCCCAAGTGTGCAAATCAAACATCTCCTGTTAATACAGTGTTAAGTGATGACAAATCAAACATCTCCTGTTAATACTGTGTTAAGTGATGACAATCCCAAGTGTGCAAATCAAACATCTCCTGTTAATACTGTGTTAAGTGATGACAAATCAAACATCTCCTGTTAATACTGTGTTAAGTGATGACAATCCCAAGTGTGCAAATCAAACATCTCCTGTTAATACTGTGTTAAGTGATGATAATACAATCCAATCCCAAGTGTGCAAATCAAACATCTCCTGTTAATACTGTGTTAAGTGATGACAATCCCAAGTGTGCAAATCAAACATCTCCTGTTAATACAGTGTTAAGTGATGACAAATCAAACATCTCCTGTTAATACTGTGTTAAGTGATGACAATCCCAAGTGTGCAAATCAAACATCTCCTGTTAATACTGTGTTAAGTGATGACAATCCCAAGTGTGCAAATCAAACATCTCCTGTTAATACAGTGTTAAGTGATGACAAATCAAACATCTCCTGTTAATACTGTGTTAAGTGATGACAATCCCAAGTGTGCAAATCAAACATCTCCTGTTAATACAGTATTCATTACAAAATATCCCCAGTGTGGGGTTAGCTCTGGCACTCATTAAGTTTGACAACTGGGAATTTTAAAGACAACTCGAAAATTTAATTTTAATTTGGCGAAAGAATTTCATGTAACTATGGATATATTGTAGAAAAAAATGGGTTTCTGTCATATTTGGAGTTTGATAGATCATTTGGCAAACATTTCTACACCCCCTGCCAGTTAATGTTGTGTTAAGGTAGTACTAAACCAAATAACGTCTGGCTGGCTCAAAGTTCGAGGTGCACCCAACCTTGCCATTATTGTACAATTTAATGTTTGTTATTATGAGAGGTCCTTGTAAGTTGGATAAGTTGTACCCAAACCTTTTATATATATATGTATGTATGTATGTATGTATGTATGTATGTATATATATATATATATATGTATGTGTATGTATGTATGTATGTATGTATGTAAATATATATATGTATATATATATATACATATATATACATGTATATAATATGTTTTCAATAAAACCCAACTTTTCATAGAGAAGTTAACACCACATGATAAATGTGAGTGTGTTGGTTGGCAAAAAAATGTATGCATATGTATTTAATTTAGTACCACTGTGTTAAGTAGCCTTGTGCTTGAAACATGTATGGGGTACCTGTAAAAAAAAGTACCCCATTTTATGTGCAGAACTATGGTAGTCATAGATGCTACCCATTACCTCTGAAATGAGCAGCTTGATCACCAATTTTTTTCAGATTCACTTTAAAGGTGAGGGGTGGTAGTATTTATATCAGTGGTGTTTATGTCGATTGATATGCTGAAGGTATGAGTATTAGTTCTAGCTACATATGTTACTATTGTCGTCTAAGGAATTTGATTTGGTCGTATACACCCTAAAGTGTGACAACATCGGAAGCTGTCACAACTTACCTGAATCTCCTGCCAGACGTCTTCATCGACAGTGGTACCCGACGTGACATGCTGCATCGGTACGATCAGACAGTGACCAGCGGTCAGTGAGCGGTAGTTGGGCAGACACAGGTACACCTGGTCAAAACAAACAAACATCAGTACGATCAGACAGTGACCTGCGGTCAGAGAGCGGTAGTTGGGCAGACACAGGTACACCTGGTCAAAACAAACATCAGCACGATCAGACAGTGACCAGCGGTCAGCGAGCAGTAGTTGGGCAGACACAGGTACACCTGGTTAAAACAAAACAAACATTGGTACGATCAGACAGTGACCAGCGGTCAGAGAGCGGTAGTTCGGCAGACACAGGTACACCTGGTCAAAACAAACAAACATCAGTACGATCAGACAGTGACCAGCGGTCAGAGAGCGGTAGTTGGACAGACACAGGTACACCTGGTCAAAACAAACATCAGTACGATCAGACAGTGACCTGCGGTCAGCGAGCGGTAGTTGGGCAGACACAGGTACACCTGGTCAAAACAAACATTGGTATGATCAGACAGTGACCAGCGGTCAGAGAGCGGTAGTTGGACAGACACAGGTACACCTGGTCAAAACAAACAAACATCGGTATGATCAGACAGTGACCAGCGGTCAGCGAGCAGTAGTTGGGCAGACACAGGTACACCTGGTTAAAACAAAACAAACATTGGTACGATCAGACAGTGACCAGCGGTCAGAGAGCGGTAGTTGGACAGACACAGGTACACCTGGTCAAAACAAACAAACATCAGTACGATCAGACAGTGACCAGCGGTCAGAGAGCGGTAGTTGGACAGACACAGGTACACCTGGTCAAAACAAACATCAGTACGATCAGACAGTGACCTGCGGTCAGCGAGCGGTAGTTGGGCAGACACAGGTACACCTGGTCAAAACAAACATTGGTATGATCAGACAGTGACCAGCGGTCAGAGAGCGGTAGTTGGACAGACACAGGTACACCTGGTCAAAACAAACAAACATCGGTATGATCAGACAGTGACCAGCGGTCAGCGAGCAGTAGTTGGGCAGACACAGGTACACCTGGTTAAAACAAAACAAACATTGGTACGATCAGACAGTGACCAGCGGTCAGAGAGCGGTAGTTGGACAGACACAGGTACACCTGGTCAAAACAAACAAACATCAGTACGATCAGACAGTGACCAGCGGTCAGAGAGCGGTAGTTGGACAGACACAGGTACACCTGGTCAAAACAAACATCAGTACGATCAGACAGTGACCTGCGGTCAGCGAGCGGTAGTTGGGCAGACACAGGTACACCTGGTCAAAACAAACATTGGTATGATCAGACAGTGACCAGCGGTCAGAGAGCGGTAGTTGGACAGACACAGGTACACCTGGTCAAAACAAACAAACATCGGTATGATCAGACAGTGACCAGCGGTCAGCGAGCAGTAGTTGGGCAGACACAGGTACACCTGGTTAAAACAAAACAAACATTGGTACGATCAGACAGTGACCAGCGGTCAGAGAGCGGTAGTTGGACAGACACAGGTACACCTGGTCAAAACAAACAAACATCAGTACGATCAGACAGTGACCAGCGGTCAGAGAGCGGTAGTTGGACAGACACAGGTACACCTGGTCAAAACAAACATCAGTACGATCAGACAGTGACCTGCGGTCAGCGAGCGGTAGTTGGGCAGACACAGGTACACCTGGTCAAAACAAACAAACATCTGTACGATCAGACAGTGACCAGTGGTCAGCCAGCAGTAGTGGGGCAGACACAGGTACACCTGGTCAAAACAAACAAACATAGGTATGATCAGATAGTGACCAGCGGTCAGCGAATGGTAGTTCAGCAGACACAGGTACACATGGTCAAAACAAACAAACATAGGTATGATCAGATAGTGACCAGCGGTCAGCGAGCGGTAGTGGGGCAGACACAGGTACACCTGGTCAAAACAAACAAACATTGGGTTAAAGACCCGGGAAACATTTCAGCTATCAAACATGGGAAGAAAGGGAAAACGTTTGTTTTGTTTAACAATAACACAAAATAATCATCAGCTAATGGACGTCACCTCATGAAAACAAAACAAAATAATCATCAGCTAATGGACGTCACCTGGTGAAAACAAAACAAAATAATCATCAGCTAATGGACATCACCTGGTGAAAACAAAACAAAATAATCATCAGCTAATGGACGTCACCTGGTAAAAACAAAACAAAATAATCATCAGCTAATGGACGTCACCTGGTAAAAACAAAACAAATATTTGGTTAAAGACACCACAAACATACTGGCTATCAAACATACTGGCTATCAAACAGACTGGCTATCAAACAGACTGGCTATCAAACATACTGGCTATCAAACATACTGGCTATCAAACATACTGGCTATCAAACATGGGACGAAAGGACATTTTTTTGTTTTGTTTACCAATACCACAATAACACAAAACAGTCATCAGCTATTGGATGTCAAACATTTGATAATCTTACAAAGCCTTCAGTTAAAGTTTGTTTTGTTTAACAACACCACTAGAGCATATTGATTAATTAATTATAGGCTATTGGATGTGCAACATTTGGTAATTCAGTCACGTAGTCATCAGTCATAGGCGTATGGGCTTCCATTTTTGTAGGTGGAGGATAGGCGGCAGGCTTATTTTTGCCCAAATTATACGAAAATAACCAAATCTGGATTACAACAATTATATAATATGACAGCATTACTACCAAACAGCTATGTAGGGGTGCAACTAAATCACCATTAAGCACAAGTGTTAATATTTATGACTTTATAACAGTACAAACCTTTACTCCGACAGCTATGATGACATGTTTGGGAACTTTGTTGAAACAGTACAAACCTTTACTCCGACAGCTATGATGACATGTTTGGGAACTTTGTTGAAACAGTACAAACCTTTACTCCAACAGCTATGATGAGATGTTTGGGAACTTTGTTACAACAGTACAAACCTTTACTCCAACAGCTATGATGAGATGTTTGGGAACTTTGTTACAACAGTACAAACCTTTACTCCAACAGCTGTGATGAGATGTTTGGGAACTTTGTTACAACAGTACAAACCTTTACTCCAACAGCTATGATGACATGTTTGGGAACTTTGTTACAACAGTACAAACCTTTACTCCAACAGCTGTGATGAGATGTTTGGGAACTTTGTTAAAACAGTACAAACCTTTACTCCAACAGCTGTGATGAGATGTTTGGGAACTTTGTTATAACAGTACAAACCTTTACTCCAACAGCTGTGATGAGATGTTTGGGAACTTTGTTATAACAGTACAAACCTTTACTCCAACAGCTATGATGAGATGTTTGGGAACTTTGTTAAAACAGTACAAACCTTTACTCCGACAGCTATGATGAGATGTTTGGGAACTTTGTTATAACAGTACAAACCTTTACTCCGACAGCTATGATGAGATGTTTGGGAACTTTGTTGAAACAGTACAAACCTTTACTCCAACAGCTATGATGAGATGTTTGGGAACTTTGTTATAACAGTACAAACCTTTACTCCAACGGCTATGATGAGATGTTTGGGAACTTTGTTATAACAGTACAAACCTTTACTCCAACGGCTATTATGAGATGTTTGGGAACTTTGTTATAACAGTACAAACCTTTACTCCAACAGCTATGATGAGATGTTTGGGAACTTTGTTATAACAGTACAAACCTTTACTCCAACAGCTATGATGAGATGTTTGGGAACTTTGTTATAACAGTACAAACCTTTACTCCAACAGCTATGATGAGATGTTTGGGAACTTTGTTATAACAGTACAAAACTTTACTCCAACAGCTATGATGACATGTTTGGGAACTTTGTTATAACAGTACAAACCTTTACTCCAACAGCTATGATGAGATGTTTGGGAACTTTGTTATAACAGTACAAACCTTTACTCCAACAGCTATGATGAGATGTTTGGGAACTTTGTTATAACAGTACAAACCTTTACTCCAACGGCTAATGAGATGTTTGGGAACTTTGTTACAACAGTACAAACCTTTACTCCAACGGCTATGATGAGATGTTTGGGAACTTTGTTACAACAGTACAAACCTTTACTCCAACGGCTATGATGAGATGTTTGGGAACTTTGTTGAAACAGTACAAACCTTTACTCCAACGGCTATGATGAGATGTTTGGGAACTTTGTTGAAACAGTACAAACCTTTACTCCGACAGCTATGATGAGATGTTTGGGAACTTTGTTATAACAGTACAAACCTTTACTCCAACGGCTATGATGAGATGTTTGGGAACTTTGTTGAAACAGTACAAACCTTTACTCCAACAGCTATGATGAGATGTTTGGGTACTTTGTTGAAACAGTACAAACCTTTACTCCGACAGCTATGATGAGATGTTTGGGAACTTTGTTGAAACAGTACAAACCTTTACTCCGACAGCTATGATGAGATGTTTGGGAACTTTGTTAAAACAGTACAAACCTTTACTCCAACGGCTATGATGAGATGTTTGGGAACTTTGTTATAACAGTACAAACCTTTACTCCAACGGCTATGATGAGATGTTTGGGAACTTTGTTGAAACAGTACAAACCTTTACTCCAACAGCTATGATGAGATGTTTGGGAACTTTGTTGAAACAGTACAAACCTTTACTCCAACGGCTATGATGAGATGTTTGGGAACTTTGTTGAAACAGTACAAACCTTTACTCCAACGGCTAATGAGATGTTTGGGAACTTTGTTATAACAGTACAAACCTTTACTCCAATGGCTATGATGAGATGTTTGGGAACTTTGTTGAAACAGTAATTGCACTTCTCCATAGCTGCACTTATTTTTCGATGTTCTACAAAAAAACACAAAAAAACTAAATTATACATTTTCTGCTAAAATGTTAATACAATGTACCTGTTACAAAACCTCATTTGAGCCACATTTACTAACCAACGTCTTCTACATAATTAATAAATAATAAATGTTATATTCAGTGAATAACTGAATGGACTATCATGGCATTACAATCGAGTCACTTACTGTAGAAATATATTGATAGTTTGATGTCTTGTTAAATTCCTATTTTGTACTGACATTGTCATTGAACAGTACATGTAAGTGCTAAATTGCCAGAAAGCAAATTTATCAGTAAGAAATTATGAAAGTATTCCCCCCGTTATGATAAATAAAGTTTGTTTTATTTAACACCACCACTAGAGCAAATTGATTTTCTGATCATCGGCTATGGGATATTAACCATTTAGTAATTCTGACATGTAGTTTCATAAAGAAAACCTGGTAGATTTTCCCATTAGTAGCAAGGGATCTTTTATATGTATGCATCATACCACAGACAGGATAGCACATACCACGGCCTTTGATATACCAGTTGTGGTGCACTGTTTGGAACGAGAAATAGCCCAATGGGCCACCGACTGGGATTGATTCTAGATGGACCACACATCAGGCGAGCGCTTTACCTTTGAGCTACCCCCCACCCCCGTTATGAAAATGGACTATACGGTAATAATACCAATATAGCTCTAGCCCGGTCTTCCTCCTCTACCCCCGTTATGAAAATGGACTATACGGTAATAATACCAATATAGCTCTAGCCCGGTCTTTCTCCTCTACCCCTGTTATGATAATGGACTATACGGTAATAATACCAATACAGCTCTAGCCCGGTCTTTCTTCTCTACCCCCGTTACAATAATGGACTATACGGTAATAATACCAATATAGCTCTAGGCCGGTCTTTCTCCTCTACCCCCATTACTATAATGGACTATACGGTAATAATACCAATATAGCTCTAGCCCAGTCTTTCTCCTCTACCCCCGTTACGATAATGGACTATAGGTAATAATACCAATATAGCTCTAGCCCAGTCTTTCTCCTCTACCCCCGTTACTATAATGGACTATACGGTAATAATACCAATATAGCTCTAGCCCGGTTCCTCTACCCCCGTTACGATAATGGACTATAGGTAATAATACCAATATAGCTCTAGCCCAGTCTTTCTCCTCTACCCCCGTTACTATAATGGACTATACGGTAATAATACCAATATAGCTCTAGCCCGGTCTTTCTCCTCTACCCCCGTTATGAAAATGGACTATACGGTAATAATACCAATATAGCTCTAGCCCGGTCTTTCTCCTCTACCCCCGTTATGAAAATGGACTATACGGTAATAATACCAATATAGCTCTAGCCCGGTCTTTCTCCTCTACCCCTGTTATGATAATGGACTATACGGTAATAATACCAATACAGCTCTAGCCCGGTCTTTCTTCTCTACCCCCGTTACAATAATGGACTATACGGTAATAATACCAATATAGCTCTAGCCCGGTCTTTCTCCTCTACCCCCATTACTATAATGGACTATACGGTAATAATACCAATATAGCTCTAGCCCAGTCTTTCTCCTCTACCCCCGTTACGATAATGGACTATAGGTAATAATACCAATATAGCTCTAGCCCAGTCTTTCTCCTCTACCCCCGTTACTATAATGGACTATACGGTAATAATACCAATATAGCTCTAGCCCGGTTCCTCTACCCCCGTTACGATAATGGACTATAGGTAATAATACCAATATAGCTCTAGCCCAGTCTTTCTCCTCTACCCCCGTTACTATAATGGACTATACGGTAATAATACCAATATAGCTCTAGCCCGGCCTTTCTCTCTACCCCCGTTACGATAATGGACTATAATGTAATAATACCAAATATGGCTCTGGCCCGGTCTTTCTCTTGTACCCCCGTTACGATAATGGACTATAAGGTAATAATACCAAATATGGCTCTGGTCCGGTCTTTCTCCTCTAGCTCGGCCTCGGACTGTTTGCACGCTGCCTTCGTGATGATCACATCATCCATCTGATAGTCTTCGTCGGTCTTTTCACAAACCTGCAAATATTGGTGAAAAAAGAAATTAACCAAACCCTAGATTTGAAAACAGTACATAAATCAGGGGTGTGATACCGATTTAAAAATGACAGTTGAAAAGATCTTTCGACATCTGACAACTACATGTGTACAATAGTCAAATAAAGACAGTTTTTAATAATTGCACATCAAATCTAATCTACTTAATGAAAATTATTTTATGTAAATAAAGAAAAAAAAAGAGAGAGAGAGAGAGAGCTAAGATCAGATAAAAAGATAAAAAATCTAGGTGCTTGTGTACGGGAAGAGTTTCAGGGATGAAGACACCACTCAAATATATATTTTTTTTAAATTTCAAAATATTTTCCAGGGAAGCATCACTCGATCCCCTTATCGCTTCACTCGCCAGTCTTGACTTTCCCATGCTAAAATTCCTTCACACCCACCTAAAATCTCATTTCTCATAAACACTATATAATAATAGCTGGAGCTTTTTTATTAAACAAGGTCCTGTGGTGTTAACATTGTCGATTCCTGAATAAATTTGATAGAGAGTTATTCTGGTAATTCACATTAGCTTTTTTAAAACTTATAGGAGTGAGCGTAAGTGAATGCTTAAAGATGGTTACAGGTTATCATGATGTCATCAGAAGCAAAATATTTAATTTGTTTACGAGTTTTGTCCTTTTCATTTTAACTTATTTTCGTGCTTATATCCAACTAAGGTTCAAGCACGTCCAAGTTCCTTTCAAGTTTATTTCTCAATCTCTCTCTTCTTTCTATCTCTCTCATGCACACTTTCCCTCCCTCTGTCTCTCTACCTTGATCTATCTGCTTCTCCCTCTCTCCCTCTCTCCCTCTCTCTCTCTCTCTTTCTCTCTCTCACACACTTTTACTCTCTCTAAAACTTACCCTGCCTGCCAGTCTAGCAAACATTGAATTCTGATCTTCAGCGGTACCCATCTTTTCCCGTTCCACCTACAAAAAAAACAAAACACTTATAGAACTATTCACCTTAGTGCACATTCACAATGTGTAAATTTTGCGAACAAACTTTAGTTTCTGCAATCCGTATCTACAATGAAGAAAAAGAAGAAAGTTTGTTTTGTTTTACGACATCACTAGCTCACATTGATTTATTAATCATCAGCTATTGGATGTCAAACATTTGGTAATTTGACATAGTTTTAGTGATGAAATCTGCTACATTTCCCCATTAGTAGCAAGGCATCTTTTACATGCAACATCACACAGACAAGATAGTACATACCACAACCTTTGATACACCAGGCATGGTGCACTGATGGGGATCGAACCCAGACCAACCGCACATCAAACAAGTGCTTTACCATTGGGTTACATCCAGCCCCACAATGAAGATAGTGCATGTGTATAAATTTTGCGATTTGAGGTTGGGAGCAAACAACATGAAATTAATAATCATGCATTTCCCACCTGGTTTACAGTACCCAGAACAACAGCCCTAGCTACCCATCTCCTTTTGATTCTATGACGTGATACAGAACAGCTAATCATTACTGTACTAGGATTGTGTTTTATTACCCTCCTGGTGAAGATATAGCGGTGTCGTACAAATTTCGTACGCACCACCAGGTGCGTATTACAAACTGTATTTTGATTTGTCAACAGGGAACAGAGTCAATTTCGATTGGTTGGACAGCGAACTTATTAGCATAACGGGACTATTTTTTTCATTCATAATTAATGTCAAGGTCAGTAACATCCACAACTTTTACTACAAATGTCATTCATTAAAAGTTGATGTAAACTGGACTGCGCGAGAAATATTTTTAAATAAAAAATAAAAATAAAAGAATGAATAGAACAATAATTAAACATATTCATTTTATTTATTATGGATTTTTTGGTCTACAAATTGTTATTGTCAGTTGTGATTTGTGAATTCATCATTATTAAGGTCTACGACAGTCACTTTTTGGACACTTGTTTTGGCTTCGTACACAATAAATGAAACATATCCAACGTTAATTTTTTCATTTGATATATTTGACAAAAGGTAATTTTTTATTTTTTAAAACTTAAACTTAATATTTTTTGTAGAATTATGAAAAAGTAAAATATACCGACCTGTAAACAGTGTTGTTTGCTTGTTGTAGAAATTTAACAGGGGTCAAGGTTAGTAGACCAGTTTTTATTTTAATGTGGCAATGCATTGTAATAATATAGCTAATTTTGAATTTGAATGACATCAGAATTCCAATGACATCACTTTGCACCTCCTTACAATAACCACCAACTGGGTACATGACGTTTCCGTTTTAAGAATGCTGGAAAAAATCCAATGCAAAATTCCAATTGATTTTTTTTTTTTTCGAACATTACTGAAGCACCTGAATGTGTTTGAAGAAAATTCTGTGATTGAAAAATTGTACCTTTTACGAAATATGGATTTCAAGAGAAATTACGGTAAGATATTTGCTATATTTATTGTGTACAAAGAAAGCCAAAACAAGGGCGCGAAAAGTGACTGTCGTCGACCTTAAAGTTACAACTTTAGTTTTCCCGTGAACTCAGCTGCTTTTGCAAGCTACACTTTTTTAACTGCAAAAACACTTGTTATTCTCTTATTGGTTGGAGTTTTGGTCAACAAATTGTTATTGTCAGTTGTGATTTGTGAATTCATCATTATTAGCATAACCAGTGGGGTAACGGGAACATTTGTTTCTTGGGGGCGTTTTGTTAAAATATGGAATTATGCATTAGTTTTACCCATTTTTTACCCAATATGAAAATAAACATACATTGATGCATGTACCTTACAGCTTTCTTTAAATAAAAAAAATGAAACCCGATGGAAATTTATGAGGAAGTCACTGAGAAGTAGCGGAAGTACAACGAACTATTTCTCAATGCTGCAGCACATAGTCGTGCACCGGCTAGTTATGCAAATCAACATCCGGTCTTGAAATAGGCTACAAAATTGATTGATTGATTTATTTATTTTTCATAATTTGCGTGATTTAAAGGAGGGTAATAAATAAAATACCACATTCGTTTTCGCTAGATATAACTTTTACGAAACTCGTGAACTTCCCAAACGTATCTGACCTCACTTTCGTTCGGTCAGATACGTTCACGAGTTTCGTAAAAATTATATCTAGCGAAAACGAGTATAGTATTCTATATTTATTACACATATGGGCAGACAGAAGTGTTGAAAGAAAAATGATCTTTCCCTAAGGAAAGAAAAAAAACATTTCTTCTTCTAGATATGTTTTGACATCATAATCAGTGCTTTACTATAGGTGGTTAATTAAATGTAAGAACAGTTTCTATGGTGGCAGTCATGTCAACAACTAACTTATGTCATCAATGATACGTACATGTATGTCACAGCTATGACGCAATGTGGTCTCTTGTTCTCAATTTGCAAACTTGTTTTAAACAACAGTATCATTTGAAAATCTTCCATAAAATGATAAATATTGATAATGGGTAATAAATAAAATACCCAACTCGCTACTCGGCAATATCGTTTATCTTACACTTGTGAATTGATATTGTTCTTCTCATGCCAGACAAAACAGTACTGACTCGTAACTCGTTTAGTATTCTCTAAAAATACTCCTGTCTCTTTTTTTCTCCCACTCACCAAAGATTTGAGACTGAACTTGTCATCATCATCAAAGTATCGCACACGTTCACCTGCCTCATGAGTTGAAACCTGGAAAAATTAAGAGAAAAACCCAAAATATTAAAATGAAAAAGTGTTTTAAAACAAGGAAGAGGTAATCTCCCGACTGAAAGAAAAGAACAAACTATTAATGTGTTCATATCAACTAAAGGTTCAGGCACATCAATTGTTGGCACCAATTGTGGTATATACCACATCTCCCATCCATGACTCATCACTGGAGTCCAAAGTTACAATGTTTTAAAGATTGTCTGTTAATTCTTTTACGTTCATCTGAGTATGAACAAAAAAAGACATCCGCAAATTGTGTGAATCGGTGAAGCCGTTCTTACATAGTTTGCGGATGATTTTTTTTTCCATACCCAGATGAACGTGAAACAAATAACGGACAATACTTATAATTAAATTTGAATCATACTTGCTAATAATAACACTAAAACTTCAAACTTTATTTTGAATTATTTTTGGTCTGTAAACAGATATGACGTTATCTGACGACGTAATTTTTACGTTCATCGAGAAATGAACAAACTCTTGTTGCTACGGCTGGACCAATGGGATGACGTTATATTGTAGTGAATGTAATAGAAATGAACAAACTCTTGTTGCTACGTCTGGACCAATGGGATGACGTTATATTGTAGTGAATGTAATAGAAATTAACAAACTCTTGTTGTTACGTCTGGACCAATGGGATGACGTTATATTGTAATGAATGTAATAGAAATGAACAAACTCTTGTTGCTACGTGGACCAATGGACCATATGGGATGAATGTAATATACTCTTGTTGCTACGTCTGGACCAATGGGATGACGTTATATTGTAGTGAATGTAATAGAAATGAACAAACTCTTGTTGCTACGTCTGGACCAATGGGATGACGTTATATTGTAATGAATGTAATAGAAATGAACAAACTCTTGTTGCTACGTCTGGACCAATGGGATGACGTTATGTTATAATGAATGTCACGGAAATTTAATTATTCCTGATTCAAAACATATTTTTATTGCACATAATATATACAGTAGAATCTCACTGGGTTGAACTCAGAAGGTTCAAATAAACAGCAACGTTCGAAGTCCCGAGGTACAATTACACGATGTTTCAACTGAATGGTTAGGTTGAACTACCCTATGAATTGAACACTTTCTCAGGTACCAATAGGGTTGGAGCCAACGCGATTCAACTGTATATACTAAGGGGTTGAACACTTTCTCGGGCACAGACAGGATTTGAGCCAACACGATTCAACTGTATATACAAAAGGGTTGAACACTTTCTTGGGCACCGACAGGGTTCGAGCCAACGCAATTCAACTGTATATACAAAAGGCTCAACACTTTCTCGGGCACCGACAGGGTTTGAGCCAACGCAATTCAACTGTATATACAAAAGGGTTGAACACTTTCTCGGGCACGGACAGGGTTCGAGCCAATGCGATTCAACTGTATATACAGAAGGGTTGAACACTTTCTCAGGCACTGACAGGATTTAAACCAACACAATTCAACTGTATATACAAAAGGGTTGAACACTTTCTCGGGCAGCGACAGGATTTGAGCCAACGCAATTCATCTGTATATACAAAAGGGTTGAACACTTTCTCGGGCACCGACAGGATTTGAGCCAACGCAATTCAACTGTATATACAAAAGGGTTGAACACTTTCTCGGGCACGGACAGGGTTCGAGCCAACGCGATTCAACTGTATATACAAAAGGGTTGAACACTTTCTCGGGCACCGACAGGATTTAAACCAACGCAATTCAACTGTATATACAAACGGGTTGAACACTTTCTCGGGCACCGACAGGATTTGAGCCAATGCGATTCAACTGTATATACAAAAGGACTGAACACTTTCTCGGGCACCGACAGGATTTGAGCCAACGCAATTCAACTGTATATACAAAAGGCTGAACACTTTCTCGGGCACCGACAGGGTTTGAGCCAACGCAATTCAACTGTATATACAAAAGGACTGAACATTTTCTCGGGCACCAACAGGATTTGAGCCAACGCAATTCAACTGTATATACAAAAGGGTTGAACACTTTCTCTGGCACCGACAGGGTTCGAGCCAACACGATTCAACTGTATATACAAAAGGGTTGAACACTTTCTCGGGCACCATCAGGGTTCGAGCCAACGCGATTCAACTGTATATACAAAAGGGTTGAACACTTTCTCGGGCACCGACAGGTTTCGAGCCAACACGATTCAACTGTATATACAAAATGACTGAACACTTTCTCGGGCACCGACAGGTTTCGAGCCAACGCGATTCAACTGTATATACAAAAGGACTGAACACTTTCTTGGGCACCGACAGGTTTCGAGCCAACGCGATTCAACTGTATATACAAAAGGGTTGAACACTTTCTCGGGCACCATCAGGGTTCGAGCCAACGCGATTCAACTGTATATACAAAAGGGTTGAACACTTTCTCGGGCACCATCAGTGTTCGAGCCAACGCGATTCAACTGTATATACAAAAGGACTGAACACTTTCTCGGGCACCGACAGGTTTCGAGCCAACGCGATTCAACTGTATATACAAAAGGGTTGAACACTTTCTCGGGCACCATCAGGGTTCGAGCCAGCGCGATTCAACTGTATATACAAAAGGGTTGAACACTTTCTCGGGCACCATCAGTGTTCGAGCCAACGCAATTCAACTGTATATACAAAAGGGTTGAACACTTTCTCTGGCACTGACAGGTTTCGAGCCAACGCGATTCAACTTTATATACAAAAGGGTTGAACACTTTCTCTGGCACTGACAGGTTTCGAGCCAATGCGATTGAACTGTATATACAAAAGGGTTGGGAACAAGTTATCCAACTCTAGGCCATGACTCTGGTATGACCAGTGACTTGGCCTAGGGCATCATCATCAGTCACCAACTGGAAGAGAAACTCTGGGTATTATGGAAGATTTGTAGGCAATCGGCTGTTGAGATGTTCGTACAGGGTAGTCACGGATGCTTTCCATTATATCTGTAACGAGCAGAGTAACTTCCCATTTTCTTCATTCACATTAAGGATGAGGGGCGGTAGTGTTTTATATTCATGGTGTTTATGTTTATTGAAAGGTTGTGTGTAGCAATGATAGCTACATACAATGTATGTCACTATTGTCATTGACATTAAGAGTGAGGGTAGTATTTTATATCCATGGTGTTTATGTTTATTGAAAGGTTGTGTGTAGCAATGTTAGCTACATACAATGTATGTCACTATTGTCATTGACATTAAGAGTGAGGGTAGTATTTTATATCCATGGTGTTTATGTTTATTGAAAGGTTGTGTGTAGCAATGTTAGCTACATACAATGTATGTCACTATTGTCATTGACATTAAGAGTGAGGGTAGTATTTTATATCCATGGTGTTTATGTTTATTGAAAGGTTGTGTTTAGCAATGTTAGCTACATACAATGTATGTCACTATTGTCACTGACATTAAGAGTGAGGGTAGTATTTTATATCCATGGTGTTTATGTTTATTGAAAGGTTGTGTGTAGCAATGTTAGCTACATACAATGTATGTTACTACTGTCACTGACATAAGAGTGAGGGTAGTATTTTATATCCATGGTGTTTATGTTTATTGAAAGGTTGTGTGTAGCAATGTTAGCTACATACAATGTATGTTACTATTGTCACTGACATTAAGAGTGAGGGTAGTATTTTATATCCATGGTGTTTATGTTTATTGAAAGGTTGTGTGTAGCAATGTTAGCTACATACAATGTATGTTACTACTGTCACTGACATTAAGAGTGAGGGTAGTATTTTATATCCATGGTGTTTATGTTTATTGAAAGGTTGTGTGTAGCAATGTTAGCTACATACAATGTATGTTACTATTGTCATTGACATTAAGAGTGAGGGTAGTATTTTATATTCATGGTGTTTATGTTTATTGAAAGGTTGTGTGTAGCAATGTTAGCTACATACAATGTATGTTACTATTGTCATTGACATTAAGAGTGAGGGTAGTATTTTATATCCATGGTGTTTATGTTTATTGAAAGGTTGTGTGTAGCAATGTTAGCTACATACAATGTATGTTACTATTGTCACTGACATTAAGAGTGAGGGTAGTATTTTATATCCATGGTGTTTATGTTTATTGAAAGGTTGTGTGTAGCAATGTTAGCTACATACATGTACAATGTATGTTACTATTGTCACTGACATTAAGAGTGAGGGTAGTATTTTATATCCATGGTGTTTATGTTTATTGAAAGGTTGTGTGTAGCAATGTTAGCTACATACATGTACATGTATGTTACTATTGTCACTGACATTAAGAGTGAGGGTAGTATTTTATATCCATGGTGTTTATGTTTATTGAAAGGTTGTGTGTAGCAATGTTAGCTACATACAATGTATGTTACTACTGTCACTGACATTAAGAGTGAGGGTAGTATTTTATATCCATGGTGTTTATGTTTATTGAAAGGTTGTGTGTAGCAATGTTAGCTACATACATGTACAATGTATGTTACTACTGTCACTGACATTAAGAGTGAGGGTAGTATTTTATATCCATGGTGTTTATGTTTATTGAAAGGTTGTGTGTAGCAATGTTAGCTACATACAATGTATGTTACTACTGTCACTGACATTAAGAGTGAGGGTAGTATTTTATATCCATGGTGTTTATGTTTATTGAAAGGTTGTGTGTAGCAATGTTAGCTACATACATGTACAATGTATGTTACTACTGTCACTGACATTAAGAGTGAGGGTAGTATTTTATATCCATGGTGTTTATGTTTATTGAAAGGTTGTGTGTAGCAATGTTAGCTACATACAATGTATGTTACTATTGTCATTGACATTAAGAGTGAGGGTAGTATTTTATATTCATGGTGTTTATGTTTATTGAAAGGTTGTGTGTAGCAATGTTAGCTACATACAATGTATGTTACTATTGTCACTGACATTAAGAGTGAGGGTAGTATTTTATATCCATGGTGTTTATGTTTATTGAAAGGTTGTGTGTAGCAATGTTAGCTACATACAATGTATGTTACTACTGTCACTGACATTAAGAGTGAGGGTAGTATTTTATATCCATGGTGTTTATGTTTATTGAAAGGTTGTGTGTAGCAATGTTAGCTACATACATGTACAATGTATGTTACTATTGTCACTGACATTAAGAGTGAGGGTAGTATTTTATATCCATGGTGTTTATGTTTATTGAAAGGTTGTGTGTAGCAATGTTAGCTACATACAATGTATGTTACTACTGTCACTGACATAAGAGTGAGGGTAGTATTTTATATCCATGGTGTTTATGTTTATTGAAAGGTTGTGTTTAGCAATGTTAGCTACATACAATGTATGTTACTAATGTCACTGACATTAAGAGTGAGGGTAGTATTTTATATCCATGGTGTTTATGTTTATTGAAAGGCTGTGTGTAGCAATGTTAGCTACATACATGTACAATGTATGTTACTATTGTCATTGACATTAAGAGTGAGGGTAGTATTTTATATTCATGGTGTTTATGTTTATTGAAAGGTTGTGTGTAGCAATGTTAGCTACATACATGTACAATGTATGTTACTATTGTCACTGACATTAAGAGTGAGGGTAGTATTTTATATCCATGGTGTTTATGTTTATTGAAAGGTTGTGTGTAGCAATGTTAGCTACATACAATGTATGTTACTATTGTCATTGACATTAAGAGTGAGGGTAGTATTTTATATCCATGGTGTTTATGTTTATTGAAAGGTTGTGTGTAGCAATGTTAGCTACATACAATGTATGTTACTACTGTCACTGACATTAAGAGTGAGGGTAGTATTTTATATCCATGGTGTTTATGTTTATTGAAAGGTTGTGTGTAGCAATGTTAGCTACATACAATGTATGTTACTATTGTCATTGACATTAAGAGTGAGGGTAGTATTTTATATCCATGGTGTTTATGTTTATTGAAAGGTTGTGTGTAGCAATGTTAGCTACATACATGTACAATGTATGTTACTAATGTCACTGACATTAAGAGTGAGGGTAGTATTTTATATTCATGGTGTTTATGTTTATTGAAAGGTTGTGTGTAGCAATGTTAGCTACATACATGTACAATGTATGTTACTATTGTCACTGACATTAAGAGTGAGGGTAGTATTTTATATCCATGGTGTTTATGTTTATTGAAAGGTTGTGTGTAGCAATGTTAGCTACATACAATGTATGTTACTACTGTCACTGACATTAAGAGTGAGGGTAGTATTTTATATCCATGGTGTTTATGTTTATTGAAAGGTTGTGTGTAGCAATGTTAGCTACATACAATGTATGTTACTATTGTCACTGACATTAAGAGTGAGGGTAGTATTTTATATTCATGGTGTTTATGTTTATTGAAAGGTTGTGTGTAGCAATGTTAGCTACATACAATGTATGTTACTATTGTCACTGACATTAAGAGTGAGGGTAGTATTTTATATCCATGGTGTTTATGTTTATTGAAAGGTTGTGTGTAGCAATGTTAGCTACATACATGTACAATGTATGTTACAACTGCAGGGTTCGAACTTAACGACAGCACCAATGGCAACTTCCGTCTTTGAGATATAAATTGCTGTGCATCAGAAGCATAACCAATGGCACTAAAACTCCTTAATGGCAGCAGCATTAATACATCTGGTGTACATGTCAGTATTCAACATTAATACATCTGGTGTACATGTATCTGTCAGTATTCAACATTAATACATCTGGTGTACATGTATATGTCAGTATTCAACATTTGTACATCTGGTGTACATGTATCTGTCAGTATTCAACATTAATACATCTGGTGTACATGTATCTGTCAGTATTCAACATTTGTACATCTGGTGTACATGTATCTGTCAGTATTCAACATTAATACATCTGGTGTACATGTATCTGTCAGTATTCAACATTAATACATCTGGTGTACATGTATCTGTCAGTATTCAACATTAATACATCTGGTGTACATGTATCTGTCAGTATTCAACATTAATACATCTGGTGTACATGTATCTGTCAGTATTCAACATTAATACATCTGGTGTACATGTCAGTATTCAACATTAATACATCTGGTGTACATGTATCTGTCAGTATTCAACATTAATACATCTGGTGTACATGTATCTGTCAGTATTCAACATTTGTACATCTGGTGTACATGTATCTGTCAGTATTCAACATTTGTACATCTGGTGTACATGTATCTGTCAGTATTCAACATTTGTACATCTGGTGTACATGTATCTGTCAGTATTCAACATTTGTACATCTGGTGTACATGTATCTGTCAGTATTCAACATTTGTACATCTGGTGTACATGTATCTGTCAGTATTCAACATTAATACATCTGGCGTACATGTATCTGTCAGTATTCAACATTAGTACATCTGGTGTACATGTATCTGTCAGTATTCAACATTAATACATCTGGTGTACATGTATCTGTCAGTATTCAACATTAATACATCTGGTGTACATGTATCTGTCAGTATTCAACATTTGTACATTTGGTGTACATGTATCTGTCAGTATTCAACATTTGTACATCTGGTGTACATGTATCTGTCAGTATTCAACATTAATACATCTGGTGTACATGTATCTGTCAGTATTCAACATTAATACATCTGGTGTACATGTATCTGTCAGTATTCAACATTTGTACATCTGAAATATGTCCACATGCAACAAAATAACCGTTCAGTCATATTTATTTGTTGCAAAGGTTACTTTTTTTAAATGCTGTAGAAGGGTTAAAACTGACGTTGGTGGGTCATTTCACTCGCGGCAATTCAAAAGAGAAAAAGCTGTGGTTGACAAATTTTTAAATTCAAGCCCTGTATTGTCATTTATACACCCTTTAGAGGCTAGTGGAACAGCCCTAAGTTTGATACCGTTTCTTTCTTGCGCCGTTTCCTCCCTCGCTGCTCTGGTTCATGGCTTCTCTCCGGTAACGGTAGAATGACTCCACCTCTCCCCGTGCGTGTCAGCACGACCTCTTCACCGTCTGATTCTGGTCGCACATCAGTGGATGTTACGGTTGGCCGAGTTTCCTTCATTTTCCTCGCTTCCTCCAGTTTAGACTTCAGTTCCTGGGCCATAGACTGCAAGCAGTACAAATAGTAAAGTTTGTTTTGTTTAATAACACCACTAGAGCACATTGATATTTATTAATCATCGGCTATTGGACGTCAAAGATTTGGTAATTTTGACATATTGTCTTAAAGAGGAAACCTGCTATATCTTTTATATGCACCATCCCACAGACAGGATAGCACATACCACAGCCTTTATATACCAGTCGTGGTGCATTGGCTGGAATGAGAAATATCCTAATGGGCCAACCGACGGGGATCATCTCAAACTGACTGCACATCAAGCGAGCACTTTACGACTGGGCTAAG
>NC_054710.1:48156937-48214437 GCF_016097555.1 Gigantopelta aegis
TAATAAAACCAGTACAACCAGAGGGGACTATGGGTTTTGTCTTGTCTGTCTGTCTGTCTGGCCCACATATAGTAATACAACCAGTACAACCAGAGGGGACTATGGGTTTTGTCTTGTCTGTCTGTCTGTCTGGCCCACATATAGTAATACAACCAGTACAACCAGAGGGGACTATGGGTTTTGTCTTGTCTGTCTGTCTGTCTGGCCCACATATAGTAATAAAACCAGTACAACCAGAGGGGACTCTGTCTGTCTGGTATAGTTGTACAACCAGAGGGGACTTTGGGTTTTGTCTTGTCTGTCTGGCCCACATATAGTAATAAAACCAGTACAACCAGAGGGGACTATGGGTTTTGTCTTGTCTGTCTGTCTGTCTGGCCCACATATAGTAATACAACCAGTACAACCAGAGGGGACTATGGGTTTTGTCTTGTCTGTCTGTCTGTCTGGCCCACATATAGTAATACAACCAGTACAACCAGAGGGGACTATGGGTTTTGTCTTGTCTGTCTGTCTGTCTGGCCCACATATAGTAATACAACCAGTACAACCAGAGGGGACTATGGGTTTTGTCTTGTCTGTCTGTCTGTCTGTCTGGCCCACATATAGTAATACAACCAGTACAACCAGAGGGGACTATGGGTTTTGTCTTGTCTGTCTGTCTGTCTGGCCCACATATAGTAATAAAACCAGTACAACCAGAGGGGACTATGGGTTTTGTCTTGTCTGTCTGTCTGTCTGGCCCACATATAGTAATAAAACCAGTACAACCAGAGGGGACTATGGGTTTTGTCTTGTCTGTCTGTCTGTCTGGCCCACATATAGTAATAAAACCAGTACAACCAGAGGGGACTATGGGTTTTGTCTTGTCTGTCTGTCTGTCTGGCCCACATATAGTAATAAAACCAGTACAACCAGAGGGGACTATGGGTTTTGTCTTGTCTGTCTGTCTGTCTGGCCCACATATAGTAATAAAACCAGTACAACCAGAGGGGACTATGGGTTTTGTCTTGTCTGTCTGTACAACCCAGAGTCTGTCTGGGTCTGGCCCACATATAGTAATAAAACCAGTACAACCAGAGGGGACTATGGGTTTTGTCTTGTCTGTCTGTCTGTCTGGCCCACATATAGTAATAAAACCAGTACAACCAGAGGGGACTATGGGTTTTGTCTTGTCTGTCTGTCTGTCTGGCCCACATATAGTAATAAAACCAGTACAACCAGAGGGGACTATGGGTTTTGTCTTGTCTGTCTGTCTGTCTGGCCCACATATAGTAATACAACCAGTACAACCAGAGGGGACTATGGGTTTTGTCTTGTCTGTCTGTCTGTCTGGCCCACATATAGTCTGTCTGGCCCACATATAGTAATACAACCAGTACAACCAGAGGGGACTATGGGTTTTGTCTTGTCTGTCTGTCTGTCTGGCCCACATATAGTAATAAAACCAGTACAACCAGAGGGGACTATGGGTTTTGTCTTGTCTGTCTGTCTGGTATGGTATAAGAATTAACGTGCACATTCTGAGCAAGATGTTTTAGTGCATGCCTGTCATGGGCACAGGTGTCGGCCTGATGCCCCTCCGTCCAGGACAGGAAAGGTTGGGGGGGTGGGGGGGGGGTGGGGGGGGGAAGGAGGGACCACCAGCAGCCCGACCGGGATCAGTAGCAGGCTGGGGGATGGTTTGGGTGCTATGGAATTTGGAATATCTCGTAGGATTAATGCCAAACTATTTCTAACCTCGTCTCCCATCAACTCAGCTCGGATGATTCTGGCTCCTGATAAACTATTTCTCACCTCATCTCCCATCAACTCAGATGATCCTGGCTCCTGATAAACTATTTCTGACCTCGTCTCCCATCAACTCAGCTCGGATGATCCTGGCTCCTGATAAACTATTTCTTACCTTGTCTCCCGTCAACTCAGCCTGGATGATCCTGGTTCCTGATAAACTATTTCTTACCTTGTCTCCTGTCAACTCAGCCTGGATGATCCTGGCAGTGAAGGATCCTGGCTCCTGATAAACTATTTCTTACCTTGTCTCCCGTCAACTCAGCCTGGATGATCCTGGCTCCTGATAAACTATTTCTTACCTTGTCTCCCGTCAACTCAGCCTGGATGATCCTGGTTCCTGATAAACTATTTCTTACCTTGTCTCCCGTCAACTCAGCCTGGATGATCCTGGCTCCTGATAAACTATTTCTTACCTTGTCTCCCGTCAACTCAGCCTGGATGATCCTGGCTCCTGATAAACTATTTCTTACCTTGTCTCCCGTCAACTCAGCCTGGATGATCCTGGCTCCTGATAAACTATTTCTTACCTCGTTTCCCATCAACTCAGCTCAGATGATTTAATTCTTACCTCATCTCCCATCAACTCAGCTCGGATGATCTTGGCTCCTAGTTCATTCATCTCCTTCTCGGACAGTACCACAACCTGTGGTTGGGTCGGAGCAGTCTCTACTTCATCTTCATCAACACCGTCATCGTCACTACTGCTGCTGCTGCTGCTGCTGGACGGACTGGGAGAAGTGTCTTTACGAAAAAAGTTAAAAGTTTGTTTTATTTAACGACACCACTACAGCACATTAATTAATTAATCATCAGACACTGAGTGAAAAACATTTGGTAATTTTTACACATAGTGTTTAGAGGATGCCAGCTACATTTTTTATAGTAACAATGGATCTTTATATTTATATATACTAGTAATTGCTACGAAGTTAAAGTTTGCTTTTGTTTAACAACACCACTAAAGCACATTGATTAAATAATAATCGGCTGTTGGATGTCAAACTTTTGATCATTCTAACATAGTCTTAGAGAAAACCTGTTACACATTTCAATCAGCAGCAAGGATCTTTTATTTGGAATTTCCCACAGAAAGGGCAGACCTTGGATATACCAGTGGTGGTCCACTGGATGAAATGAGATATATCCCAGTGGGTTTACTAACATGGAGTGATCCTAGACTCACCGCACATCATGTGAGTGCTTTACCACTGGGCTACAGCCTACCTTGAAAATATCAAATACAGACGTTTCTCAAACTTGTCACAATGCACATAAAACCAGGGTACAAAGACTCCACATGAGAACTGCAAGCAACAACCTCTTAAAATTGCAAGAACAGTAACACTCTTTTGTTTACCAGTGCTTGCACTAGACTAGTTTTGCACCACCAATTTTTCCTTTTCGTATTAAATTTAGAACATCATACACTTTGCAACCGGTCATGTAAAATGAAATGCGTAATCTGTGCATCTATAAATGGATTACTCAAACCTACAATTTTCCAAAGACTTGTACCATATTTGTTTTGACGTAAATTTAATATTTTACTCACTACATGATCTCGACCTATGAAGTGACCTCTCCCTTTCTCGTAAATCTCTGTTCTCCGACTTGTTATTCTCGCCACTAGAGACGTTCACATCATCTGAAGGTTTTCTGAATCCTGGTCGTTTCCATCTTGGCTCTTCACGGCTTGAAGCACCACCTGACCTTGACCTTGATGATGACTCGGGCATATCACCTGGCTTCATAAACCTCCGCCGTGAGGATTCAGAATGTCTCGAAGGATCCGATTCTGATTCCTTCGGCCTCACAAACCGTCTTTCATTGTCCCTCCCATGTCTTGACGTTTCATCCGAATAACTGTCAGGTTTTATAAACTGTCTCCTTCTAGAACTCTCCGGTCTTCGTTCGTACTTATCTCCCTTGTTTTCATTTCTAGTACTGTCATAGTTTTCATTTCTGAGAGACTGGTCAACATGTGACCTTAAACTTGAAGACTGATCTCTATGAAATTCCCTTTTTTTATCATGAGCTCTCATGCTTTGATCTCTAGTCTTGTCGTAATTCTCCCTTTCATGACTTTTTTCACTTCGAGACTGATCCACAGGTGACCTTGACCTCCTATACTGACCTCTATCTGACCGTGACCTTTCTCCGTCTGGAGACTGCGACCTGGAGTGGTTCTTATTATTATCATGTGATCGTTTTTCTGTTTTATCGTATCTCTTTCGTCTCAATCTCTCTTCAGCTTTTTCAGCTTCGTGAATCATCTTCTCAAGTTTTTTCAAAGACTGAACAATTAAATACAATTTTTGTGGTTTACTCATTATCACATAATTTCAATACTTTGATATATTTAAATGGATTATCATTATTAATATTTTTTAATCACTTCCAGGTACTCTCCACCATAAAAAAAGAAGAAGAAAAAACCCGGTAGATACAGGATTTTTGTAGGAAAATATTTTCTCTTCACCCAGAAGTAGCTCTCATACACACTAACATATATTTTTAATTTCATCTTCCTTACAACTTATATATAATATTTTCCTTGCTATATGACCTTGACCTTTGGCATGACCTTTGCTTTTCTCAGCACTTTCTTCTCAAACTTGTTATTTTCACCTTTAGAAAATAAAACAAAAAGTGACACCACTCACACCAAATCTCTCGGCCGCCACATCCTCCATACTCCGCCCTTCATCATCTGCTTGCTGTTTACACCGCTCGTACCGCTTACGTAACCATGACAACCCACTGTCGCCGACACCGACGAGATGTATGGATGATTTGGCTGGTTTAACGTTGTCCTCTGGTAGACCGGTGCCACCATCCTTCCAGTATGGATTTAGTTCCCTTGTATGTTGGCCAATCTGTGTAAAAAAAACCCGAAATATTCAGGCTCTAATCTAGAACTGAAAAAGTAGGAGAATTGACTTCTTGCTTCCTAAAATAGTCATATTTTCACAGAATTTTAGCCACTGAAAACAAAATTCTGGTTAGGTTACTGCAAATGTATTGTTAGACTTAATAATAGCAAGTTCTTATTTTGTCAAATCAACTTTTGGAGTGGCTGGAACAGACACCGCTCAGTGGCAGAGTGCTCGTCTGAGGTCCGATAGATCACAGAATTGATCATCCTCTGTGGGTATGTCAGGCCCATGCCTATAAAACCTTACAGTCTAGACTTCTTTAATAACATCACATGTATGCAATTTGTATAACATTGTCATGACAATAAAAAAAAAATGTTTGATTTAACTATGCATTGAACAGATTTTAATTATGGTTATATGGCATCGAATATATGGTTAAGAACCTCAAAGATTATTAGAGGAAACTTACTGCTGTCACTCAATGGGCTACTCTTTTTCTGATTAGCAGCAAGGGATCTTTTATATGGATCATCTCACAGGAAGGAAGGAAATGGTTTATTTAACGATGCACTCAACACATTTTATTTACAATTATATGGCGTTGGACATATAGTTAAAGACCACACAGATATTGAGAGAGGAAAGCTGCTGTCGCCACTTAATGGGCTACTCTTTTTCATTAGCAGCAAGGGATATTTATATCCACCATCCCAGAGACAGGATAGTACATACCATGGCCTTTGTTACACCAGTTGTGGAGCACTGGCTGGAACAAGAAATAGTCGATTGGGCCCACCGATGGGAATCGATCCTAGATCGATTGCGCATCAGGCGAGTGCTGTACCAGTGAGCTACGCCACGCTCCTGGATCATCCCACAAAGTCATGACATTGCGCATCAGGCAAGTGCTATACCAGTGAACTACGCCACGCTCCTGGATCATCCCACAGAGTCATGACATTGCGCATCAGGCGAGTGCTGTACCAGTGAACTACGCCACGCTCCTGGATCATCCCACAGAGTCATGACATTGCGCATCAGGCGAGTGCTGTACCAGTGAACTACGTCACGCTCCTGGATCATCCCACAGAGTCATGACATTGCGCATCAGCCGAGTGCTGTACCAGTGAACTACGTCACGCTCTCCTGGATCATCCCACAGAGTCATGACATTGCGCATCAGCCGAGTGCTGTACCAGTGAACTATGCCACGCTCTCCTGGATCATCCCACAGAGTCATGACATTGCGCATCAGGCGAGTGCTGTACCAGTGAACTATGTCACGCTCCTGGATCATCCCACAGAGACATGACATTGCGCATACCAGTGAACTACGTCACGCTCTCCTGGATCACATTGCGCATCAGCCGAGTGCTGTACCAGTGAACTACGTCACGCTCTCCTGGATCATCCCACAGAGTCATGACATTGCGCATCAGGCGAGTGCTGTACCAGTGAACTACGTCACGCTCTCCTGGATCATCCCACAGAGTCATGACATTGTACCAGTGCATCAGATCATCCCACAGAGTCGAGTGCTGTACCAGTGAACTACGTCAGGCGAGTGCTGTACCAGTCGTCACGCTCTATGATCATCCCACAGAGTCATGACATTGCGCATCAGGCGAGTGCTGTACCAGTGAACTACGTCACGCTCTATGATCATCCCACAGAGTCATGACATTGCGCATCAGCCGAGCGCTGTACCAGTGAACTACGTCACGCTCTCCTGGATCATCCCACAGAGTCATGACATTGCGCATCAGGCGAGTGCTGTACCAGTGATGATCATACAGAGTCATGACATTGCGCATCAGGCGAGTGCTGTACCAGTGATCATCCCACAGAGTCATGACATTGCGCATCAGGCGAGCGCTGTACCAGTGAACTACGTCACGCTCCTGGATCATCCCACAGAGTCATGACATTGCGCATCAGGCGAGTGCTGTACCAGTGAACTACGTCACGCTCTATGATCATCCCACAGAGTCATGACATTGCGCATCAGGCGAGTGCTGTACCAGTGAACTACGTCACGCTCCTGGATCATCCCACAGAGTCATGACATTGCGCATCAGGCGAGTGCTGTACCAGTGAACTACGTCATGTTCTATGATCATCCCACAGTCATATGACATTGCGCATCAGGCGAGTGCTGTACCAGTGAACTACGTCACGCTCTATGATCATCCCACAGAGTCATGACATTGCGCATCAGGCGAGTGCTGTACCAGTGAACTACGTCACGCTCTATGATCATCCCACAGAGTCATGACATTGCGCATCAGGCGAGTGCTGTACCAGTGAACTATGTCACGCTCTATGATCATCCCACAGAGTCATGACATTGCGCATCAGGCGAGTGCTGTACCAGTGAACTACGTCACGCTCTATGATCATCCCACAGAGTCATGACATTGCGCATCAGGCGAGTGCTGTACCAGTGAACTATGTCACACTCTATGATCATCCCACAGAGTCATGACATTGCGCATCAGGCGAGCGCTGTACCAGTGAGCTACATCACGCTCCTGGATCATCCCACAGAGTCATGAAATTGCGCATCAGGCGATCGCTGTACCAGTGAACTATGTCACACTCTCCTGGATCATCCCACAGAGTCATGACATTGCGCATCAGGCGAGTGCTGTACCAGTGAACTACGTCACGCTCCTGGATCATCCCACAGAGTCATGACATTGCGCATCAGGCGAGTGCTGTACCAGTGAACTACATCACGCTCCTGGATCATCCCACAGAGTCATGACATTGCGCATCAGGCGAGTGCTGTACCAGTGAACTACGCCACGCTCCTGGATCATCCCACAGAGTCATGACATTGCGCATCAGGCGAGTGCTGTACCAGTGAACTACCACGTGATCATCCCACAGAGTCATGACATTGCGCATCAGGCGAGTGCTCCAGATCATGTCATGACATTCTCACGCTGGATCATCCCACAGAGTCATGACATTGCGCATCAGGCGAGTGCTGTACCAGTGAACTACGCCACGCTCTATGATCATCCCACAGAGTCATGACATTGCGCATCAGGCGAGTGCTGTACCAGTGAACTACGTCACGCTCCTGGATCATCCCACAGAGTCATGACATTGCGCATCAGGCGATGCTGTACCAGTGAACTACCAGATCATCCCACAGAGTCATGACATTGCGCATCAGGCGAGTGCTGTACCAGTGAACTACGTCACGCTCCTGGATCATCCCACAGAGTCATGACATTGCGCATCAGGCGAGTGCTGTACCAGTGAACTACGTCACGCTCTATGATCATCCCACAGAGTCATGACATTGCGCATCAGGCGAGTGCTGTACCAGTGAACTACGCCACGCTCCTGGATCATCCCACAGAGTCATGACATTGCGCATCAGGCGAGTGCTGTACCAGTGAACTACGTCACGCTCTATGATCATCCCACAGAGTCATGACATTGCGCATCAGGCGAGTGCTGTACCAGTGAACTACGCCACGCTCCTGGATCATCCCACAGAGTCATGACATTGCGCATCAGGCGAGCGCTGTACCAGTGAACTATGTCACACTCTCCTGGATCATCCCACAGAGTCATGACATTGCGTCACGTCAGTGCAGTGAACTCTCCTGGATCATCCCACAGAGTCATGACATTGCGCATCAGGCGAGTGCTGTACCAGTGAACTACGTCACGCTCCTGGATCATCCCACAGAGTCATGACATTGCGCATCAGGCGAGCGCTGTACCAGTGAACTACGTCACGCTCCTGGATCATCCCACAGAGTCATGACATTGCGCATCAGGCGAGCGCTGTACCAGTGAACTACGCCACGCTCCTGGATCATCCCACAGAGTCATGACATTGCGCATCAGGCGAGCGCTGTACCAGTGAACTATGCCACGCTCTATGATCATCCCACAGAGTCATGACATTGCGCATCAGGCGAGTGCTGTACCAGTGAACTACGTCACGCTCCTGGATCATCCCACAGAGTCATGAAATTGCGCATCAGGCGATCGCTGTACCAGTGAACTATGTCACACTCTCCTGGATCATCCCACAGAGTCATGACATTGCGCATCAGGCGAGTGCTGTACCAGTGAACTACGTCACGCTTTATGATCATCCCACAGAGTCATGACATTGCGCATCAGGCGAGTGCTGTACCAGTGAACTACGCCACGCTCCTGGATCATCCCACAGAGTCATGACATTGCGCATCAGGCGAGTGCTGTACCAGTGAACTACGCCACGCTCTATGATCATCCCACAGAGTCATGACATTGCGCATCAGGCGAGTGCTGTACCAGTGAACTACGCCACGCTCCTGGATCATCCCACAGAGTCATGACATTGCGCATCAGGCGAGTGCTGTACCAGTGAACTACGCCACGCTCCTGGATCATCCCACAGAGTCATGACATTGCGCATCAGGCGAGTGCTGTACCAGTGAACTACGCCACGCTCTATGATCATCCCACAGAGTCATGACATTGCGCATCAGGCGAGTGCTGTACCAGTGAACTACGCCACGCTCCTGGATCATCCCACAGAGTCATGACATTGCGCATCAGGCGAGCTGCTGTACCAGTGATCATCCCACAACTGACATTGCGCATCACGCTCTCCTGGATCATCCCACAGAGTCATGACATTGCGCATCAGGCAGTGCTGTACCAGGCGAGCGCTGTCATCCCACAGTCATGACATTGCGCATCAGGCGAGTGCTGTACCAGTGAACCTGCTCCTGGATCATCCCACAGAGTCATGACATTGCGCATCAGGCGAGCGCTGTACCAGTGAACTACGCCACGCTCCTGGATCATCCCACAGAGTCATGACATTGCGCATCAGGCGAGCGCTGTACCAGTGAACTATGTCACGCTCTCCTGGATCATCCCACAGAGTCATGACATTGCGCATCAGGCGAGCGCTGTACCAGTGAACTATGTCACGCTCTCCTGGATCATCCCACAGAGTCATGACATTGCGCATCAGGCGAGCGCTGTACCAGTGAAGTACGCCACGCTCCTGGATCATCCCACAGAGTCATGACATTGCGCATCAGTCGAGCGCTGTACCAGTGAACTACGCCACGCTCCTGGATCATCCCACAGAGTCATGACATTGCGCAACAGGCGAGCGCTGTACCAGTGAACTACGTCACGCTCTCCTGGATCATCCCACAGAGTCATGACATTAAAGTCTCAGACTGTAAACATTTGATAAGCACCAAGCCAGGACAACAGTTTAAAGTTTGATGTGTATGATCTTTTACATGCATGTTTCCACTGAAAGGGTTTCTACCACAAAGAGAATGAAGGGTAAAATTACATAGACTAAAATCTTGGAAATTAAAGAAACATTCCTGAGTTTGTTGCATTATAAGATGTTTCCGGCTTATAGAATATTTCTACAATTAAACTTATGTATTAAATATATTTTCTTGTTTTTAGAATATCAGTGTCTGTATATTCAATGTGCTTCTGGTCATCTTAATATTTGTAAGAAGCCCAAACTGTCTTAAAATAATGTTGTACGTATGAAATTTTTTATTTCAGGAAATAAAATGAAATTTAACCTAGTACAAATATTAGAATGATCAGAAACACGTTTAATATACAGTCACTAATATTTTATGTAGACAAATATATTTGATATGTTATTACAATCACTAAAAAGTCTCTGTTAATCGATAACATCTTTAAAATTGCAGCAAACTCAGGAATGTCTGTTTAATGTATACATACATTTTATACTTTTCAGATAGATGATAAAAAGTACTAAGAGAAAGTCTGTTTAAAATTTGTCAAAGCACTTGAACTGCAGTGTCCAGTCCAAACCCGTAAGCACCTAGTAGGGGAACTTACAGTCGGTCTGTTTTTATTACACACTGTCACATTCCTTTCTTTCAGGAAGCCTACAAGACAGCACATACCAAAGCCTTTGATATACCAGTTGTGGGACACTAGTTAGGATGTGAAAATTCCAATCAGTGAATAGGTCCACTGACAGAATTCGATCCTCTGACCAAAGCACCATGGGCCAACGTTCTACCGATTCAGCTAGATCCAGCCCCCGACAACAGGATGGACGAGACCTAGCTCAGTGGTAATCGCTTGATGCGTGGTCGGTTTGGGATCGATTCCCGTCGGTGGGCCCATTGGGCTATTTCTCGCTCCAGCCAGTGCACCACGACTGGTGTAACAAAGGCCGTGGTATGTGCTACCCTGTCTGTGGGATGGTGCATTTAAAAGATCCCTTGTTGCCAATTGAAAAAAGTAGCCCATGAAGTGGCAACAGTGGGGTTTTTTTTCTCAATATCTGTGTGGTCGTTAACCATATTTCCGACGCCATATAACCGTAAATAAAATGTGTTGAGTGTGTCGTTAAATAAAACATTTCCTTCCTTCCTTCTGACAAGAGGATGGATAGATGATAAGTATTACTTTTTCTGCTGCAGCTTTTTTCTCCATCTCGTCTTCCTTCTTCTTTTTCTCTCTTATTTCTTTCTTGCAGATCGTTGGCAAAACATCGAGAGGACACTCCATCCAACTTTCTCTCTGAAACAAACAAAACACGTTCTTATTACTAATACTGGAGGTGGGAACCAGTGGGAATTTCATCATCATCAATGACTTGTAAGTTGTGTTTTTCAAGTTTGTTGTCAGACAGAAATTCCTATCTCTTAGATTAAACTGATATTGTGTTGATAGTGATGAACAACAAAGGGCCTGACATGAATAAATAATTAGATTCAACTGATATTGTGTTGATAGTGGTGAACAACAAAGGGCCTGACATGAATAAATAATTAGATTTCCATTACCTTCATTACAACATAACATCATCACATTGGTCAAAACGTAGCCACGTGAGTTTGTTCATTTCTCGATGAACGTAAACATTATGTTGTCAAGGAATGCCATATCTGATGGCGTCATTTTATATGGGCAATTAACTTGTCTTATTCACCGTTATTGTTTAGGGACCAAAAATAATTTAACATAGAGTGTGAACTTCAGGTGTTATTATTTATTAATAAGTATGATTCAAATTTAATTATAAGTATTGTCTGTTATTTCTTTTACGTTCATCTGGGTATGAACGAAACAAATCATCCGCAAACCTATGTGAGAATGGTTTCGCCAATTCACACAGTTTGCGGATGATTTTTTTTCCATACCCTGATGAATGTCAAAGAAATAACAGACAATCCTTAAATATCATTTATTAAAGGGACATTCCTGGATTTGCGGCAATTTTTAAGATGTTATCGACTAACAGATACTTTTTGACGACTGTAATTACATATCAGATATATTTTTCTGCATAAAATATTAGTGGCTTCATATTAAACGTGTTTCTGATCGTAATAATATTTGTACTAGGTTAAATTTCATTTTATTTCCTAAACTTTTATTTTTTCGTACATACAAAATTATTTAAAGACAAAATCCAGTTTGGGCTTCTTACAAATATTAAGACGACCAGAAGCACATTGAATATACAGACACTGATATTCTAAACAAGAAAATATATTTAATATGCAAGTTTAATCGTAGAAATATTTTATTAGTCGGAAACATCTTACAATGCAACAAACTCAGGAATAATCTATATATTTCATGTTTTAAATGACAAACTTCAACTTGTATCATGTATTTTCTTTATTTGCAAGAAGCCTTTCTTTAAGGTTAACTTTATAATAGAGTTAAAAAGGACAGAAATGTTTTGCTAAGTTGTAGTCAAATATCGAAAGATGATAAAATGTATGTTTCATTTCCAATAAAGGTTATTTCAATTTTATAATAATTATGAAAATGTCTGCATTAAAATTGGATCATCAGCTACATGTAACTTGCTTAAATAACGATGAAGTTTGTGCAATTTCCCCCATTTGTTTTGTAGTGTATGAATAATAAGAAGTCATTCTAAATTGCTAATAAAGCTTGGAATGTTCAATATAGATGTTTCGAGGCTGTGGCACTTACATGAAAGTAAAAGTAGGGATAACATTTTTCATTTGTTATTGGGAATACATTTCTGGTTGTGTCCATCATCCACAGACCCAGTCTAGTATTGGTGTTACCTGTAAGGTTGGTCCTATGACTGGTTTACTAGCGGTCTAGTATTGGTGTTACGTGTAGGGTTGGTCCTATGACTGGTTTACTAGCGGTCTAGTATTGGTGTTACCTGTAGGGTTGGTCCTATGACTGGTTTACTAGCAGTCTAGTATTAGTGTTACCTGTAGGGTTGGTCCTATGGCTGTTTTACTAGCAGTCTAGTATTGGTGTTACCTGTAGTCTAGTATTGGTGTTACCTGTAAGGTTGGTCCTATGACTGGTTTACTAGCGGTCTAGTATTGGTGTTACTTGTATGGTTAGTCCTATCACTGGTTTACTAGCGGTCTAGTATTGGTGTTACCTGTAAGGTTGGTCTTATGACTGGTTTACTAGTGGTCTAGTATTGGTGTTACCTGTAAGGTTGGTCCTATGGCTGTTTTACTAGCGGTCTAGTATTGGTGTTACGTGTAGGGTTGGTCCTATGACTGGTTTACTAGCAGTCTAGTATTGGTGTTACCTGTAGTCTAGTATTGGTGTTACCTGTAAGGTTGGTCCTATGACTGGTTTACTAGCAGTCTAGTATTGGTGTTACCTGTAGGGTTGGTCCTATGACTGGTTTACTAGCAGTCTAGTATTGGTGTTACCTGTAAGGTTGGTCCTATGGCTGTTTTACTAGCAGTCTAGTATTGGTGTTACCTGTAAGGTTGGTCCTATGACTGGTTTACTAGCAGTCTAGTATTGGTGTTACCTGTAGGGTTGGTCCTATGACTGGTTTACTAGCAGTCTAGTATTGGTGTTACTTGTAGGATTGGTCCTAAGGCTGGTTTACTAGCAGTCTAGTATTGGTGTTACCTGTAAGGTTGGTCCTATGACTGGTTTACTAGCAGTCTAGTATTGGTGTTACCTGTAGGGTTGGTCCTATGGCTGGTTTACTAGCAGTCTAGTATTGGTGTTACCTGTAGTCTAGTATTGGTGTTACCTGTAAGGTTGGTCCTATGACTGGTTTACTAGCAGTCTAGTATTGGTGTTACCTGTAGGGTTGGTCCTATGACTGGTTTACTAGCAGTCTAGTATTGGTGTTACCGGTAGGGTTGGTCCTATGACTGGTTTACTAGCAGTCTAGTATTGGTGTTACCTGTAGGGTTGGTCCTATGGCTGGTTTACTAGCAGTCTAGTATTGGTGTTACCTGTAAGGTTGGTCCTATGGCTGGTTTACTAGCAGTCTAGTATTGGTGTTACCTGTAGGGTTGGTCCTATGGTTGGTTTACTAGCAGTCTCAGATTGGTGTTACCTGTAGGGTTGGTCCTATGGTTGGTTTACTAGCAGTCTCAGATTGGTGATCTGTCCCTGATGAATTACACAAAGCTGAACTCTTTTCTACCCACTGCGGTTCTTTAGCTGAGTCCTAAAAATAGTATTTTTAAACTCAAATCTGACATAAAAACAAGAAACAAATTTCAGCAAACTTTCTCTTCAGTATTTGTTACAATTGTTTTGGGGTTTTTTTTGCTGTCTAAATAAATAAACAGCTAGAGTAAAACACATACAGCCAAATTTAGAAAGCCTGTTTTTGTCTTACATCTTTAAACCACCTGTGATTAAAGAAAAACAGGCTTTGCAAATTTGGCCCATATCATTCATGTTTTACCCATGTTGTCTTTTAGGTATTAAGAGTACATGTCCAAGTAAGTTCCTTCAAGTTGTTTCAGATATTATCAATGTGACAAAAAACAGGCAGGACCAGTAGTCTAAAGTGACGGGGATAGCACAGGGGTAGGGGCAAATTACAAAAGAATCATGGCATTGCAATATAGTATTTTCTCCAGCTAGAGAGAACAGGTTTCTTTTAATGTACAAAGAGCACTCTCTCATATTGGAGGGGGATACAACTGCTCTCTACTGCAGCCTACTTGTTACATGTAAGTATAGTCCTGGAAGCTAATGGCCGGTTACACATTAAATACTTTCATACATGCATGTACGTATTTCAATCACCTCTACAGAATTTTTTTTTTTATTTGGCTTTATTTGCATAAAAACCAAAATCCAGCAAGCGAAAAAAGCATATATAAGCGAAATACTATAATTAGTAACTTCCTTCACTACCCCACCTGACAACAGCCAGTGTTACTCACAGAATCACCGTCGCTGGATGAAGCTTGCTTCTTGTGTTTTTTGTGTTTTTTCTTCCTTTTCTTCTCTTTCTTGTGCCGCTCTTTTGTCTTCTTGTGTTCCTGTGTTAGTGAGAAATAATCACATCAACAAGGTACATGTAACATAATCACATCAACAAGGTACATGTAACATAATCACATCAACAAGCTACATGTAACATAATCACATCAACAAGCTACATGTAACATAATCACATCAACAAGCTACATGTAACATAATCACATCAACAAGGTACATGTAACAATGTTCTGAAAAATATTATGATAGATCAGCTTTTTCTCCTCCACATTAATGCTATTTTTTTCATTACATTCACCTCTTCAGGTTGAGATAAAATATTACGTACATATACTCTTTAAACTAACATATTAATAAATAAAACAAGATTTTAATATAATTCATTTAATTTATTCATTGAAGAAAAAAATTATTGTCTGCCTTTTTTTTTCTAGATCATTTACCTGTACATGTAAGGTTGGGTTCCCAAAATACACTGATTTTTTTTAGGCCTAAGCAAAGTTATTTAATGCACACCTGTTCTTCTGACTGGATTCTTTTGTCCACCGATGACAACATCCAGGTGTCCTCTCCGCGAAGTTTAGCTTCTTGCGCTCGCCTTTCTGTCTGTTCATATTTCGTTTTAGCCTAAAAAAACCCAGAAAATACAAAGTGAAGAAAGTGTTGCCAGGATCTGAAGAAAAACAACATTTGTTTATTAACACCTCTGTTCACTATCGTTACTTAGCATCTAGCATTTGTTATTTTAACACTGGGTTAACAGTGAAAGAGTTAAAGTTAGTTTAACATGTTTACACATGATTTGTTTTTTAAGAATGCCGCTAGCCCTCACAGGAGCTATGGCTAGTGCCCTATGCATTATAGTATTTCCACTTAGTGACTACACCAGACCAAACATCCACTAGCAGGGTTTCTGCTAGAGGGTAAAACGGGTATGCCGCCATACCCACATTTTTTGGCAGATTTGGGGGGGTTTTCAAGTTAACCTGTTAACAAAATTAAGTACCCGTATCATTACTGTATGATTTTCTTAACCCATTTTTTTGCGCATTCCCACAGTTGACTGTGGTTGCATTCAATTCAACAGCGCCATACCCAAATATTTCATTCTGGCAGAAACACTGACTAGCCAGGACAAAGAGCTATTGCCAAATTCACCAATTACAAATTTTAGAAACAATTGGGAATTTTATTTTAATTTGATGAAATAATGTAATAATCAATATTTTGTCACAAAAGAACTAGGTTCTTACAATTTTTTAAGTTTAATCAATAATGTGGCAAATTTTTTTGCTCATCAAGAGCAGCTCTGCCCTTAAATTAATAAATCAGTCGTGTTGCACTGGTTGGGCAGTAACTGGCCTCGGTGGCGTCATGGTTAGGTCATCAGTCTACAGGCTGGTAGGTACTGGGTTCCGATCCCAGTTGAGGCATGGGATTTTTAATCCAGATACTGACTCCAAACCCTGAGTGAGTGCTCCACAAGGCTCAATGCCATGGGTAGGTGTAAACCACTTGCACTGACCAGTGATCCATAACTGGTTCAACAAAGGCCATGGTTTGTGCTATCCTGCCTGTGGGAAGTGCAAATAAAAGAACCATTGCTGCCTGTTGTAAAAGAGTAGCCTATGTGGTGACAGCGTGTTTCCTCTAAAAAACAGTGTCAAAATTACCATATGCTTGACATCCAATAGCTGATGATAAGATAAAAAATCAATGTGCTCTAATGGCGTCATTAAATAAAACAAACTACAGTTTTTTGGGGTGGGCAGTATTAGAACTACAAATTTATATCTAATATCAAATAGAGTAGGTATATGGCATATGGCTGTCTTTCCTATGGAAATGTATACCTGTTAAATTAGCTACAGAATCAAATATAAAATCAACGTTCATATTGAAGATCATAAATCACCTATAGTTTGTCCCATTCTGCAAAAATAAAAAAAATTGTAAATAATTTCAGTTTGGTTTAACTTAAGAAGAAAAGTAAATGTGTTTTGGAAATAACAAATAAATAGTATTTTTTGTGTAAAATTTAGCAATCAATGGGATCAGAAATAAATAACTTGTAGTAAATTTCATAGTGTGAAAAAAGGCATTCCCTGTAACAGTCCAATGTGGGAAGGACTATAAAAACAAATGAAAGTTTGTTTTGTTTAACGACACCACTAGAACACATTGATATTAATCATCAGCTATTGGATGTCAAACATTTGCTTTTGATTTGGTTATTCTGACATATGATATATTGTCAACATCCCTAACTGTGTTATGGCAACTTATGCTCCCAACTCCATTCACTTTGTTTTTTCATACACGATTCGTGCACTTAAAATCTGATTTGTTGTTGTCTGCTTGTCATTCATTTGTGAGGCTTTTCTTCACAGTTCTAGAATATTTACATTAACAATAAAGTTTAAACAAGTAAGTATCTAAATACAAAACTTTACAAACCCCTAAAGCCATTAATTTTACTAAGTCGTTTTTGTTTATTCCTTAAAATTACCTATATCTCACATGATTCGTAGAAATTGACTTAAAATGGAGGAAGATGAATTCACATTCGGTGCGTGTCACATAACCTCACATGTGTCAGATCAACAAGGCCAAAGCATTTAATTTTTATGATTTTTAACACCCCTGTTGGTAGTACTAAACCAAATAACTTCCGGCTGGGTCAAAGTTCGAGGTGCAACCAACTTTTGATAGAGAAGTGAACACCACAAGTCCTGTGTTTGGTTATAAGTGTGAGTGTGTTGGTTGTAAAAAATAATAGTTTCATCTGGGTAAAAAAAATTAGCAATTTTATTTCATGTTGTACCAATGTGTCAAGTAGCCTTGTGTTTGAAACATGTATGGGGTACCTGTAAAAAAAAGTACTTGAATTTTGTGCGAAACTAGGGTAGTCATAGACGCTACCCGTTATCTCAGAAACGAGCAGCTTGACCCCCATTTTTTTCTGATTCACTTTAAGTGTAAGGGGTGGTAGTATTTATATCCGTGGCGTTTATGTCGGTTGATACGTTGCAGGTAGGAGTTTTAGCCACATATGTTACTATTGTCATCTATGGGATTTGATTTGGTAGTATACACCCTGTTGTTAGAATTTGTTTTCAACTGTTATATTCAATCTGCAAAAGGTATGCTACATTTTTGTGCTTCTATTGTAGTGAATAGTATTCATAATCCATTCATAACAATGATAAATAATTTTGAGTGTACAAATTGTGTTAATTAAGAATCAATTCATTAAAAAATTATATTTTACAAACTATTCACTGGTATGAACGTAATGCCTATCAGTATTGACAACAAGTGTTAGCGATGGGTGTTGGTATAATGTGGCCCGGACAAGAACGCTTGAGAAATTGAATTTCTGATTTAAAAAAAAAATTAAACAAAGTGTTCGTCAACTGTGTATAATTAAGAAACATATATTTTTTCATATACATGTAGTGGCCTTAAAAATGGAAAATGACGAACCGCTCATGCGCTGTACGACTCTTTGCAAACGCATGCGCCTGAACGCAGTTACAAACATCGCACTCTTTCCAGGGCTCACCCTGGATCAAAAATACCTGGATCAAAAATACCTGTAGCCAAAATATTAGCCAAATTGAATTTTTATTAGCCATATATATTGAAAATGCTTTAGCAAAAATTGTTTTACCTAGTACTGTATAGAGTATTTATATATGAATATGAAAACTGCATCTTTTTCAGCTAATTGTGTACAAATTGGAATAAATCAGAATAACAAAACCATATTACCTGATCAAAATCAAAGACAGCAATGGGGGTAGGGGCAGTTAATATATTACTTTGATTTTTAAGTGTGTGTGTGTGTGTGTCGGGGGTGGGTGATGCATTATCTTCAGAGTTGGAAGACAGTACCCCATACACCCACACCTACTTCTAAGGCCTATGACATTAAATTAACAAACATACAGAAATATGGGGGTGGGTGAATGTTTATAAAGGGTGTTGTTTTTTCTTTCTTCCTTTTTTTCCCCAAATAAAAATTTTAGAGCTTTTTTTTAAATAAAGAGCTCATTATTTCTTGAAATAGTTACATGTATCTTTATGTTAGTTTGAATTGCTTCTTCTTTTTTTTGACATTTTTTTAAGAAACCCATCAATTCCCAACCCCCACCAATTTCATAATTTGTGCCATGTTGTTGCTGTTGATTTCAGCGTTGTGTTAAATGCTTGTGATTTCTGCTTGTAAAGTACCTAGGCTAAGAATGCTAACTTCACAGCATATTCCATTTATATATTTTTTTAAAATTAAAAATTAATAAAATTAAAATTTATGGTCTTTATAAAATCCAGCTAACTTATTAAATTGCACCTCACAGTCTTACAAATCTATATAGATCTAACAAATATGATTATTGTAAACTAATTTTATTCAGTGTACGTTTAACTGCTATTTGTATAAATACTGCATGTTAATTTTCCCCGCGATCGCGACCTGCATGCGTGCTCTCGACCATGAGTACGAAATTAACAAAGACAAAGAAATAACCGAAACTGCAGTTAGGTATTCATTGATGTGGACAACTATTGTTTTTCTACAAATTTACATCAAGATTTAATGTTGTGTAATCGTATTGTTTAATGTCCGCAACTATGTCTCTTGACACGTGGGTGTCAGCTGACTCTGAAATGTGACGTATATTCGTGCCGAGATCTGTCCTCAGTTCAGCCAACGAACATTCTTCCTAATGTTCGTGAACTATTTGATTGGTGTCCATCGTGTCCATTTGGTTTAACGTGAAAAAAAGAAAGAAAGAAATGTTTTATTTAACGACGCACTCAACACATTTTATTTACGGTTATATGGCGTCAGACATATGGTTAAGGACCACACAGATTCTGAGAGGAAACCCGCTGTCGCCATTACATGGGCTACTCTTCCGATTAGCAGCAAGGGATCTTTTATTTGCGCTTCCTACAGGCAGGATAGCACAAACCATGGCCTTTGTTGAACCAGTTATGGATCACTGGTCGGTGCAAGTGGTTTACACCTACCCATTAAGCCTTGCGGAGCACTCACTCAGGGTTTGGAGTCGGTATCTGGATTAAAAATTCCATGCCTCGACTGGGATCCGAACCCAGTACCTACCAGCCTGTAGACCGATGGCCTGCCACGACGCCACCGAGGCCGGTCTGGTTTAATGTGAAGCACACAAACCAGTCTAGTGAACATTTTGTTTTCACTCGGTCTGGCTGAACTCAGCCCTTTGGATAGCCTACATGTCTTTCGGTCCTGAACTGGCATGTAAATTCAAATTGACACGCATTGTCGGTCTGTTTTTATTACTTTAGTTCAAAGACTTTACAAAGTTAAAATAACAAGTTACAGACTTTGATTTCATACAAGTTGAATGCATGCAGTTAAAATAAATAACCTTCATTAGGCCTAAGCTGTATTCTGGATGACACGGTTTCTCGTTACTGGTCGCGAGATCGCTATTACGCTAATTGAATATTTGGTATTATTATTATTTATGTTTGAGATGTTGGATAGATTATGTAACAGTTTGTTCACATCAGAAGATTGAAAATGGTTTAGCCAAAATTTTAGCCACTAGCAAAAAAATTTTTTTTTAATTAGCCAATGGCCAATTTGGCTACCGAAAGCGAGTCCTGCTTTCCTGTTTACCGGAGGGTGTTTCACTTTTATTTACTAGAATGGATTCGTTTTACGTCAACATTGTTGATGTTTTACGTTAATTGATTGCAATCTATTTTGTTTCACGTATTGTTGCTGAAAAATGTATAACAGTATTTCCGTAAATATCGTATTCATGTTTTTGTTGTTACAATGTTAGGTGAACGCAGTTTGGGACGTCAATGGTAGTCTTAGAGAGGAAATCCACCACATTTTTCCATTAGTAGCAAGAGGTATTTTATATGCACCATTACACAGCAGAATAGCACATACCAGCCTTTGACATTCCAGTCGTGGTGCACTGGCTTGAACCTACCGACGGGGATCAATCCCAAACTAACATCAAGCTACTAAATAAGTAAAACTTAAAGTAAAACAAATGTCAAATGAGTTTAATGACGTCCACTGCTGGGGAGGACTTTAAATGACTTGTAAACATGATAGCTTTTTCGTTTGGTTCTAATTATTAACCGTGTGTTATATACAAACTATTGTCTGTACTCACCTTGTCAATAATATTCTGCCTGGCTTCTCGAACAACTTGTTTTTGGTTTTCAATTACAGTAGAGCTGGTAAAATTTACAAAAGCCGCCATTGTTAAAGGGAGATAATTCTCCTGGAAATGTATTCTTCGTACCTACTTTTATTAAGCACCACATTCAGAGTCTAGAGATCGTCACCGGCCTCGGTGGCGTCGTGGTTACCGTTAAGCCATCGGACATAAGGCTGGGTGGTACAGGGTTCGCAGCCCAGTATCGGCCCCCACAAAGAGCGAGTTTTAACGACTCAATGGACTAATTGGATATAAACACGAACATAATTTGAAATGAAATGAAATGGAGCTCGTCGCGGTGCGACGTGTTTGTTTCGCTTGTGCACACACTGCACGTTCTTTCGCTTGTTCCACTTGGGAATCCTCCTTTGGTGTTATTGACACGTTTGTTTTTTTCGTGACTCGGTATGATGGCCATTTTGCAGAACGCTACGGTTGTTCGCGTTTAGTCTCTCCCTGCCCTAGCAGCACTCTAGATAAGATGAAATAAGAAGTGGGGTCGACCCCTACTACTCTTTTCTGGACTTTACTTTGTTTCATATTAGGGCAAGAATTCCGATCATTCCAGCATTCAGTATATATTCAGGCTTTGGGTTAGGGTTAGTGTTAGGGTTCTCAAGAAGTGCATTTCCGCACAGCACTACACCTTCCACATCTAATGAACGTCAATCTAGGGGTTTTCTTGACGAGATGCAGCCCATCTCATCCCTACTAGCTGTGCACTTTAACGGTCATAACGAGGCCACACATGTGGACATACAGACGGGACTTTTAAACTTTTAGACCTTCGTTCAAACATTTATGTCAAAATTACCCTTTTTTTTCGATATTATTAAACAGTCCGATCATATCTTCTTTCTCTCATTTATTTCTGGACTGTCCTTCTAAAATGCACTAAATTATATAAAGATTTGGTTGAACAGTCGATTCCTTTTTATTTTTGGCTAGTTAACTTTTTAATTAAATAAATATTATCTTTTTCACTTAGGCCTATTGCTAGTCCAACATTCTGTCCATTTCCAATTCAACCCCCCCCCCCCCCCCCCCCTTCTGTCCAGGACCCAGTCACTGGCTAAATCAGAGATTTTGCCAGGGAGAGACGTGCTTTAATCTTGATTGGATAGGCACGTTAATGTTATCCAATTCAATTAAGCACCAGTTTTCAATGACCCAATGTCCAAAAGCTTATAGCCTGATATGTTATGTAACATTATAACATGTTCATGATGGTAGCATCATTATTAGCACTACTAGTTTATGTTTATGTACATTTCTGTATGATGCATATATGGAAATAAATGATTTGAATTGAATTGATATATGTGTCTGACGCACAATAGAGCACCGCACGACTGAACAGTAGGCAATAGGCCGTGTAGTGTAGTGTAGTGTAGTGTAGTGCTGTTAGCTATGTATAGCACGACGGCGCACAACAGTACGATCCATCGTATGCACATGCTCGTATTTAATGCAGTTTGTATATATGTTGTAAACTAATATACACGCGTATAATATAGCTATTCAGTTACAATGATACAATGGACGAATACAATATCTTAGTAAGCCTGTGTGCAATGGATAAACATGTTTAATATCGTGTTGAATTAATACTTAAATTATTTTTAAAAAAATATATTATTAATATAAACCTGTAAATATGTCACTAACCACAAACAACTAACCATCTGTCCTAGACAGACAGCCCAGATAGCTGAGTTATGTGTGCCCTGGACAGCGTGCTTGAACCTTAATTGGATATAATCACGAACATAAGATGAAATGAAATGAAACAGAGATTACAACTTCCAAGGGTTTCAGGGTCGTACGCAGGAAATTTTGCAAGGGGGGAGGGGGGTCGAGGTGTCTGGGGGGTCTGGGGGGTCTGGGTGGCCCTCCCCCCGAAAATTTTGAAAAATTGACCCCTTCTAGGGCTATTCTGAGGTGTTTTCTGCTGGCTAGCCGTGCTGCTTTCACAGGAATGTAAAAAATCGGGATATGAATTTTTTTTTCGCCGTGAGCGGGGGGGGGGGGTCGACCCCCAAACCCCCCCCCCCGCACACGCGCCTGGGTTTGTTTGTTATTTATATGTATTGTATTATACCTTCCCTTTTTTCTCCTAGGGGCGGGACGTAGCCCAGTGGCAAAGCGTTCGCTTAATGTGCGATCGGTCTGGGATCGATCCCCGTCGGTGGGCCCATTGGGCTATTTCTCGTTCCAGCCAGTGCACCACGACTGGTATGTCAAAGGTCGTGGTATGTACCACCCTGTCTGTGGGATGGTGCATATAAAAGATCCCTTGCTGCTAATCAAAAAGAGTAGCCCATGAAGTGGTGACAGTGGGTTTCCTCTCTATATATATATCTGTGTGGTCCTTAACCATATGTCTGACGCCATATAACCGTAAATAAAATGTGTTGTGTGTGTCGTTAAATAAAACATTTCCTTCCTTCCTTTTTCTCCTTTGAATTCTATTTAATTTTTTGGGACGGGACGTAGCCCAGTGGTAAAGCGCTCACTTGATGCGTGGTCGGTCCGGGATCGATCTCCGTCAGTGGGCCCATTGGGATATTTCTTGCTCCATCCGGTACACCACGACTGGTACATCAAAGGCTGTGGTATGTGCTATCCTGTCTTGGATGGTGCATATAAAAGATCCCTTGCTGCTAATCGAAAAGAGTAGCCCATGAAGTGGCGACAGCGGGTTTCCTCTCTCAATATATGTGTGGTCCTTAACTATATGTCTGACGCCATATAACCGTAAATAAAATGTGTTGAGTGCGTTGTTAAATAAAATATTTCCTTCCTTCTATTTCCTCCTATCGCTCAACTTCTTCAGTTATCAGTTGTCGGCCTCTACTTTCCGGTCCTTGTCTTTCCAAATGCGACAGGTATCTGCTTTCTTGCGGTCATTCGTGTAACACACTTGCCATTTCTCATTAAATGTGGGTTTAAACTGACCCATCACTTACTTTGGCGTACCCAGTGTTTTATATTGGAGGGGGGAGAGGGAGCAACCCACACATGTATGTACAATGTATGTATTTATGTATGGATATCTATATATTGTACGTATGTCGAGGATGACTGTTACATACATAGATGTTAACGCACTAGCGCAGTGGATAATTAAATCCTTTCTCGCCTCACAAATTGTCAGGGCTATTTTGTCTCATGCCGTTGCTGGGACTCGAACCTGTGGCACCGAATCGCCCGCAAATTGCAGACTAACCACGATGCGTTCTGAGCTATCGAGGAATCCATGATAGATAGATAGATAGATAGATAGATATTCTTTATTTCCTCCATAAAATGAAGATTATTAAATAGTTTACAAATACAATAACAAATAGAGAGGACATAATACAGCCCCCACTGATCATTTGTGGCCATGCCACCTACCTCTTTTTCTTTTTCCAACCACCTTATGTGAGTGGCACCGTCAATATGAAATCCTGGACCCTGAGCGTTTAGTATTGATGCACAGGTCTCAATTAATAAGGACAATGATGAATAAATACTAACACCATTTGAACCCCTAGTTTAATCTACGCTCACGACAAATGCTGACAGTGTCATACATTCCTAAATTTTTCAAGTTTGAATATTTTAAAATAAATAAAATACATGTAAAATAAATTTTTTTTTAATATTACAAGCAATAAAATATGTTTTTTTTAATACAAATCTGCTTATTTTAACTAAAATTAAAATAGTTGTAACCCACTCCATTGTCCGAGTTACCACAAAAGGTACCGTATTATAGTTACAGGCGCTACATTTCGCTGATTTTACATTTATTTATGACAAATGATTACAACTAACCTTTTTTAGGATATCGTAACAAATCTGATCAAATCGGCGACTCCACAGAATCTGATATCTGTAGCTAGTAGATACGGCCGTCAGACACAGATGCGTGACGCATAGACAGCAAACTTGTCGGCAACATCGTCATGCATAAAGTTACAGAGAGTTCTCCTGAAATGAACGCGCCTAAATTCCGTTAGCCGCCGTAGTAGTACTGGTAATATGTTCAACCTAACAACTATGTGCCACTTGATTATATGAGTTTTAGACAGGATTGAACCCAATCCAACCCTAGTTGACACATGTCCAAGACCACTCCTCCTCCAACCCACCTCTAGTTGACACATGTCCAAGCCCACTCCTCCACCCATGCCTAGTTGATACATGTCCAAATCCATGCCTCCTCCAACCCACCCCTAGTTGACACATGACCAAGCCCACTCCTCCTCCAACCCACCCCTAGCTGACACATGTCCAAGCCCACTCCTCCTCCAACCCATCCCTAGTTGTCACATGTCCAAGCCCACTCCTCCTCCAACTCACGCCTAGTTGATACACGTCCAAGCCCACGCCTACTCCAACCCAACCCTAGCTGACACATGTCCACGCCCACTCCTCCTCAAGCCCACTCCTAGTTGACACATGTCCAAGCCCACTCCTCCTCCAACCCACCCCTACTTGACACACGTCCACGCCCACTCCTCCTCCAACCCACTCCTAGTTGATACATGTCCAAGCCAACTCCTCGTCCAAACCATCCCTAGTTAACACGCTCAAGCCCACTCCTTCTCCCACCCACCCCTAGTTGATAGACATCCAAGCCCACTCCTCCAACCCTCCCCTAGTTCCATTAAAAATGTCGGTCATTATTTATATATATACTACTCAAAAGAATTTAAGGGTCAGACGATATTTTCGACATTATTTTCTGAATGTCAATTATATTAGCTAGACCATAATGTCACGCATGGTATTGTTCCATTTTGATGAAAGTGGGTCTAAGCAACCCATAAATGAATTAAAATCCACTGTCATTGACACTGTCGACTAGTTCTAATGGCGAAAACATGCTTACATTTGCATGTAAATTAGGGCGAAAGCGAAAGGTCTGCTAAGTGCCCATAACTTGCTTTTTCACAAAGCGCTTCATTTGCACGCTTTGCACGTGTATTCCATGTTCCCAGTGCTGAATTTCCGTATAATTGGAGCTTGCGTTCGTGTACGGTGCACACTCCAAATTCGACAATGGTACGACTTAAACTGACTATCGAAGATCGAGGAAGGGCTATTGCTTGGCTCCAGGATGGCAATACGCAAAGAAATGTTGCTCTGAGACTTGGTGTCAGTCAGAGTGTCGTTGGTCGACTGTGGCAACGGTACCAAGCAACGAATTCTGTTCGAAATCGTCCACGTTCCGGAAGACCCCGAAGCACTACAAATAGAGAGGACCGCTACATCACCAATATGGCTCTACGTCAACGCACAACCACTGCACCCCGATTACGTGACAATCTGCGGACTGCGACTGGAACTCGAGTGTCTGATCAAACCATACGCAATCGTCTGAGAGCCAATAATCTACGCTGCCGTCGCCAGGCTGTTCGACCACCACTCCTACCACGTCACAGAACGGCCAGACGTCACTGGTGCACACTTCATCTGCGGTGGCAACGTGTTCAGTGGGGTCGAGTGATGTTCACTGATGAGTCCAGGTTTAGTCTCCAGTTCAACGACGGTCGGGTTCGTGTCTACAGACGTCCTGGGGAACGCTTCGCTGACGTTAACGTTAGACAACGTCACCGGTTCGGTGGTGGCAGCGTCATGGTATGGGGCGGCATCTCTATCCACCACAGGACCCCCTCTATGTGGTGGATGGCAATCTGAATGGAATCCGCTATCTGAATGAGATTATCCGGCCGTTGGTTCTCTCAGGCCTTCAGCAGATTGGCGGCGGGGCAGTTCTGCAGGATGACAATGCCAGACCCCACCGCGCCAGGGTGGTAACGGACTTTCTCAGACAACAAGGTATCGCCAGGATGGATTGGCCAGCATATTCGCCTGACTTGGCCCCAATAGAGACGCCTGGGACGAATTAGGCAGGAGAGTTCGGGATAACCATGCCCCTCCGGCCAACCTTCATGATCTGGGTCAACTTCTTATCTTATGGCAGAGTGGCAGGCCATTCCCCAAGAGTTCTTCAGACGTCTGATCAACAGCATGAGGCAACGATGTGTCGAGTGTATTCGCGCCAGGGGTGGATTCACACACTATTAAACGAATGTTCTAATGTGTAAAATCCATGTTTGACAACCTTCAACTTTGACAGCATGTCATGTGACTTTCTTGTATACAGTGACGTTTATTTGTGGGTTTTTTGTAAATATGGAACAATAAATAAAAAATTTGGTGTAGTTTACATCATCGATCTAATACACTCTGAAACTTATTTGGTTATAAATTTTTGACCCTTAAATTCTTTTGAGTAGTATATATAAATAAACCTTATCCAGTTTTAAACTTATCTTCGACGGGTTAGAGTAATTCCTCGCATAAATGGAAATATGTGTGGGCGGGTATTAAACAGCATAGACAAAGCTAGAATATTAAACATGATACTAGAAAATACGCTGTGTTCGTATACAAAAGACTATATGAAGTTCCGTGTATGATACGAAATATTGTATTTTTAATGCAACATTTAACAACACCTCTGATAACAAAAACAACGAAAAAAACAAATAAACAAATGTAGATGTGCTTCATTAACATATGAGAGAGAGAGAGAGAGAGAGAGAGAGAGAGAGAGAGAGAGAGAGAGAGAGAGAGAGAGAGAGAATAAAAAGATGAGAAAAACTCGTATAGCCCATGTTAAATATGTTATGGTTATTTTGTCTTTATAAATTGGATGTCATGCACAGATCCGCCAGATCGCCAAGTTCTGAATTTTGACTCTGGTTTTGTACTGATGAATATTCATCAGTCTGACTTATGTCTGTAGTACAGTCATTGTTCGATTTTGCCCTGTACAGTGGAATGTATAAATGGGGAGGTAACTCCGAATCTTTATTATAATCACCATGTGGATTAGCATCTGGATTATGCCGAAATTCGTGGGAAGGTAACTCTTGATGTTTGTTAAAGTTCAGTTGCATATGTATGTCTGCATCAGTTGGATATTTAGGAGCAGGTATCTCCGAATCATTGGGATATTTATGAGAAGATAACTCCGCGACTCTGCTATTGAAGCTTAAGTTCGTGTGATCAACACTGGTCTTGGTTTGGTACTGGGCTTCAAGCATTTCTTGTGGTTTAGGTGTGAAGGTTTGAGAATACAGATTAGGAAAAGAAAGATTGCCACTAGCCGAGTTTTCGGCGGCTCGTGAATCAACGCTTTCTTTACCATCTTGTTTGGAACTGATGCCATGGTGTAAGAAAGAATCTCCGTGTCGTTTCATATGTCCCTTCAGAGAATTAGAATGTCTGTATTTCTGTCCGCATATCTCACACGAATAGGGGAAGCTGTTTTCATGGATTCGCTTGTGCCGCTTCAGATTCCTGTGGTCCGTGAATCTGGACCCGCACTCACTACACATAAAGGGTCTCTCCCCCAGGTGGATCGTCCGTCTGTGGGACTTCATGCTCTGGATGTGGTTGAACGCCTGGCCACAGAAGTCACAGAGGTACTCCTGGAGCTGGTAGCACGTGCGTCTGTGGCTGGCCAGGCCCGCGTGCTGGGAGAACGTCTTCCCACATTTGTCGCAGACGAATTCTCGATTGGTGTTGTGGATCTGTAAGTGCCGGCGCAGGAAGTCGTACTTGTACGTCTTGTACGTGCAGTTGGGCTCGTCACACTCGAAAGGGTTTGGGTTGTTGTGTCTCGTCCTGCAGTGTTCCCGCAGCCCCTTCTCGGTGTTGGCGACGCTGTCGCAGTAACGACACTTGAGGTGGAATTCCTTCGAGTGCGCCGTCCTCATGTGGCGGGTCAGGTTCGACTTCCGGATGTAGCTGAGCTCGCACTCCGGACACCGGAACAGCATGTGCGCCTCCTCGGACTGCACGTGCTTCTTGAGGTCAACCTCAGCGTCGAACACCGCATCACAACCAGGGCACTTCAGCTTGCCTTGCTCGTTTCTACGTCGTCGCTTCGACTTAGATCTTCGACCTAAAAAAGCCAATTTAGGTGATGTCATCGCTACACCTTCGAATTTCATTTCGCCGAGGTCGATGACTCTATCTTTGTTGCCATATAGAGTCTTGCTGACGTATGACGTTGGTTTGTATTCAGGGTCGGTATCATCAACCATCATTTCCACGCCAGACGTGCTATCCTCGTCATAGTCTTCAGTCTCTGATCCTGATTCATCAAAGTCTTCAGCTGTTTTCCCAGAATGACTTTCCATGGTGGAATATTCATCAGCTTCCACATCTTCCTCTCTCTTGATTTCTTTCTGGAGTGATGGTATGCTTTCGTCGCTGTCTTTCTCAGTTACAGAGTCGCCATTTTGAATGCTTTCTCCGTCACCGTATGACTTGAGTGGGATTTTCTTGTTGGAATATTTTCTTCCTTTCATTTCTTTCCTGTGAAGTCTCTTTTTTCCCAAATTTAGTTTACGCACCTTATTCTTCATTTGTCGTGTTTTGTGAAATGCTTTCTCGTTTCTTTTAATACTATTTTCTGCACTTTTATCACCATAGTCCAATTTCTGGGACGAAACTATAATGGGCCCGTTTGATGGGTTTTTCTGATATTTATCTAAATAGCCACGAATAGCCAAACATATGTCCTTCATACCCAGCCTCCTTGCCGCCATAGCAACGCCTTCCGCATACTGCATATCTACACACAGAACTCCAGTGTAGGCCATTTTAATGAGGGGATCGAGATCCGATAACTCCATGTCCGGCATGTTGAGGTATCTGATGGGCTTCTTCTTGGGCAGTTCTTCCAGGGTGGGACTGACGGCGAACAGTACGGCGCTGTGGACGTTGATCTCGCCGTCCTTGAACTTGATGACGAGGTCGCAGTGCTCTCCCCTGAGCCACTGCTGGTAAAGCTGGTTGCGCAGGTTCTCACCGTGATCCTCCAGGATGTGCACGAAGTTGGTGGCCACGTTCTGCTTGTCGTCATCGTTAGTCATCTGAAAGAGCGGCACAATCATTAGTCATCTAAAAGAGCAGCGAAATCATTAGTCATCTGAACGAGCAGCGAAATCATTAGTCATCTGAACGAGCAGCGAAATCATTAGTCATCTGAACGAGCAGCGAAATCATTAGTCATCTGAACAAACAGCTAAAAACAAATAATTAGGCTTCTAGATTATGGTAGCCCCACTCCCATGGCTAGTGATATTTAATGTTGGGCTAGTATATAACTACTATTGCCATGCCCGACGGCTAGTGAATTTTATTTGGTCAAATGTTGTAGTTAAGTCTATTTTGTAAGTAAGAATATCCTGGTCCACCCCCCACCCCCACCCACCAATGTTAGTGTTTTTAAGCTCTATCTCCCTCTTTAGGTGACATATCTGATTATTACTATTATTACTATTGTGGCTAGTAAATGCTTTAAATCACTGATCCCATGGCTAGTGGATTTTTAAAAAGTTCTAAAAACCCTGATAATTAATTTCTCTTAAAGACAGAGTCACACGGTAGTTAACCTACTTAAGTGAGGGATTTATCCAGGCATACTGTGTTATCAAACATAGGCCATTTCCAAAAGAAAGTGGCACTGTGTAAATTTGTTTTTGTCTGTTCTGATAAATTAATTTAGCAATGGAGCTTTGCATTAGTCAGTGGCCTAAAAAAAACCCAGTCAGGACTTTAGGATACATCAAACTCCAGGCGATTAACGTTGTGTCCAAACTACATATATGCCCAAAATAATGACGCCCAAATTAAGTACAAACATTCCGATCTCAAACACATTGATTTTTGTTTATTAATCATCGATTATTGAATGTCAAACCTTTAATAATGCCGACACACGGTTTTCGAGGAAACCCGATAGATTTTGTTCCATTACCAATAAGGTATCTTTTACACGCACTTTCCCTCGGACAGGACAGCACATACTAATTGTATGGTACAGGTTGTAACGGGAAAACTCCAGGGAATGGGTCCACCGAGGGGATTCGATCTTTCGACGTAAGAACCTCAGGCGAGTGCTCTGCCGACTGAGCTAGATCCCACCCTTGTCCCATTATAGGTAGAATCCACACAAATTACTGGACTTGTAATATACACTGTATTTTTTGTAGAAGTTCCTCTTCAGCTAGGGCGGGATTTAGTTCAGTCGGTTGAACTTTCGCCTGATGTGATTTCGTCGCAGGATTGAACCACCTCGGTGGATCCATTCATCTGATTGTGTTTTTCTCGTTCCAAACAGTGCACCACAACTGGTCATATGAAAAATGTAGCGGGTTTCCTCTGACGACTACGTGTCAGAATTACCAAACGTTTGACATCCAGTAGCCGATGATTAATTAATCAATGTGCTCTAGTGGTGTCGTTAAGCAAAACAAAATAAAAATCTTCAGCTATTTATATATTAATTCAGAATCATTTATTCACTCATTCATTTATTCATTCATTTATATTTATGGGAGAGGGTGTGTGAAAAAAAGTCCTTTAAACATTTTTGATGCTTGATATACCGTATTTCTAGTGTCCTAAAACAGAAAAAAAAATATATATATATATATATATATATATATATATAAAAAATATTCCAGCCCCGTCGGAGCCCCCATTAAAACAAATGGATGAAAATATAGCATTTAGTTTACTAGAGTATGTCCTTATATGAAATAAACTATAAATGAACATATGGCTACGAAGCCATAAATTATGTAATTAAATTAGATACAAATGTATCGGTAGTATAGCCGTAGGTTGGGTTGGGATGGGGTGTTGGGGATTCGTTCGAACCCAACCACGCGTAATATGCCCCCACCCCCACCCCCCGTTGAGGCTAAAACATTGTTATAGTGCAATGTTAGGTTATTCATATAGGGTCCGCTAAGTTCATATTCGACAGGCCTCCCCACCCCACCCCATCCCAAGGTTCCCACCGCGCTACGGCCCTGGGTATCACGTCAGATATGACAGTTAGGCTGCTGGTTGAATTAATAAATATTTTTGAAAACAAATTAAATGCATATACTTAATTTGTCTCTGTGAAACCGGCCTCGGTGGCGTAGTGGTTAGGCCATCGGTCTACAGGCTGGTAGGTACTGGGTTCGGATCCCAGTCGAGGCATGGGATTTTTAATCCAGATACTGACTCCAAATCATGAGTGAGTGCTCCGCAAGGCTCAGTGGGTAGGTGTAAACCACTTGCACCGACCAGTGATCCATAACTGGTTCAACAAAGGCCATGGTTTGTGCTATCCTGCCTGTGGGAAGCGCAAATAAAAGACCTCTTGCTGGTAATCGGAAAGAGTAGCCCATGTAGTGGCGACAGCGGGTTTCCTCTTAACAATCTGTGTGGTCCGTAACCATATGTCTGACGCTATATAACCGTAAATAAAATGTGTTGAGTGCGTCGTTAAATAAAACTTTTCTTTCTTTTTTTTGGTCTGTGGGAAAGGCAATTATATTGTTGGGCAGTTTAGTACGTTAAATGCAGTGCGACTCGACCTTTGAATGCACAAAACTGTCTCGTGGCGTCGTGGTTAAGCCATCGGGCATAAGGTTGGTAAGTACATGGTTCGCAGCCCGGTACCGGCTCCCACCCAGAGCGAGTTTTAATGTAACGACTCAGTGGATAGGTGTAAGACCACTACACCCTCTTTTCTCTCACTAACTAACCCACTGTCTTAGATAGACAGCCCAGATATTTGTAATGTGTTCCCAGGACAGCGTGCTTGAATGAATGAATGAATGAATGTTTAACGACACCCCAGCACGAAAAATACATCGGCTATTGGGTGTCAAACTATGGTAATGCAAATAAATAAAGTGATGATCAACATCAATATAAAAATTCAAAACTTAAACAAAAACAGTGTAAAAAACTGTACAAAAACACAAATGTCACAGAATTTTACGGATACTGAATTTTACTCAAAACTTCAATTTTGTGCTGTATTGGCCATTCTCAAAGAGAATGTTACACCCCTGCACCACGGTGAGGTTACAGCACACGCAGGGGCAGCGTGCTTGAACCTTACTTTGATATAAGCACGCACATAAGTTAAACTAAAATGCAATGAATGTACGTACGTAGGGGCGGAACCAGGGTTTGTGTGCTAAGGATGCGCAGCGAGTCAATATGCGTCGACAAATCTGGTGATTTTTCCGACGTCAGTGTTATTTTAAATACTGTAGGTGCCATTTTGTTCGCACGCCTATCGTTAGAACAATTTTGCACCGGTCTATACATGGTTTAGTAAAAACACCACAGGGATCGAAATTGATTTTGTGGAATAAGAAGCAATATCTGCTTCTGAACTTTTTACCCTGAAGCAAATAATCGAATGAGAGATTGATTGAGAGAACTCAAAAGCAGTGATGGAAAAGAGTCTTGGAATTCCTTTTCTAATTTCTAATTCTTACATACACGTTGGTGAGAACGGTGTGTTATTTTTGATAACACATGTCTGTTTACACATGTACGTGTGTTAACAATTTCAAGACATACGACTGGCTGCTCCTAGGTAATGACCAGGTCACCACTGCGGATGCCATACATCCAATGAAAACTGAGATGGAAATCGATTACATTGTGACGTATAGTTAAGCTAACAATTATGGGTCTGTGCGACAAAGTTAGTTACAAGTGCAATGGCTGTAAATAACTTTTAATCGAAAAAGACGTTAAAACCTCCTTTTTTGACGATGTGTAAGAAATAGAATAATACATTCGTGTCCGTTAGATACCATTTATCTCATAAATCGTTGTTTAAAAACATATCAAACTCGCTTTCGCTCGTTACATACATTTTAAAACAACTCGTTGTGAGATAAATGGTATCTAACGTCCACTCATATATTATTCTGTATGTACATTACCGAGAATGTGTAATGTCTATGTGAAATACTTCAGACTAATATATAAAAGCATGATTCTTATTAGGGAATTCGTGATATGAACTGAAAAGCAAAATCTGTTTGTGAAAGTAATTATAAGAAAGCAAGTCGTGCATTTTCAGTGGTTTTGCGACGTCTAATTCACAAAGGTCTCTTAGGCTCTGCTAGACAACAAAGCATCCTCTTTGCAGATCTTTTAGCATTGCACTGCGAGATCGCAAAGTTGCGAGAGTTTAGTGAATTAGGCCCAGTGCTCATGGGTCAGACAGGTTTCCCAGAAACATGAACAATGCAGGGGTGGGTCTAGACTATGGTGAGTGAAGTTTATATGGGTCAGACAGGTTTCCCAGAAACATGAACAATGCAGGGGTGGGTCTAGACTATGGTGAGTGAAGTTTATATGGGTCAGACAGGTTTCCCAGAAACATGAACAATGCAGGGGTGGGTCTAGACTATGGTGAGTGAAGTTTATATGGGTCAGACAGGTTTCCCAGACAAATTTATTGACATTTTGTTTGCTTAAGCAGGAAGGTGTTTCGACCCCACAAAACGCTCCCCTGCACACACGATCGCAAGGAAGCACTGTTAAAGTGTTAGATACCGAATAGAAGCAGACCTACGTAACATTTAAAACGTCATTTAATTATATCAAATCGATAAACATTTATTAATATTCTTTGTTTGCGATGATGATTATTATATTACATGGTATTAGTGGTGTATGTGGTGACCGGCCTCGGTGGCGTCGTGGTTAGGCCATCGGTCTACAGGCTGGTAGGCACTGGGTTCGGATCCCAGTCGAGGCATGGGATTTTTAATTCAGATACCGACTCCAAACCCTGAGTGAGTGCTCCGCAAGGCTCAATGGGTATGTGTAAATCACTTGCACCGACCAATGATCCATAACTGGTTCAACAAAGGCCATGGTTTGTGCTATACTGCCTGTGGAAAGCGCAAATAAAAGATCCCTTGCTGCCTGTCGTAAAAGAGTAGCCTGCGACAGCGGGTTTCCTCTAAAAACAGTGTCGGAATGACCATATGTTTCACGTCCAATAGCCAATGATAAGATAAAAAAATCAATGTGCTCTAGTGGCGTCGTTAAGTAAAACAAACTACTTTTTAAAAACTTTTTGGTGTGTATGTTATGGTAGCAGCAACAACAGTAATAGTAGTAGTAGTAGTAGTAGTAGTAGTAGTAGTAGTAACAACAGCGTTAACAGTAATGGTAGTAGTAGCAGTATGTTATGCATCGAGAAAAAATTATTTAAAAAATGTTGCATTTATCAGCATCTGTAATTATGAATTTTATTGTAGAATGCTAATTTTTTTTCTATAAAACAGTTTTCAAAAATGTGTGTCAAAATCCCCCTCCACATATTCACTTCCTTTCGTCACCCCCCCCCCCCCCCCCCCCAACCACCACCCCCGGAAAGTAACAACGGCAATAGTAATAATTATTATTATTTAAAAATATGGTCGATAGATACTTAAAACATTTTTTCTGTAATACTATGATATGTCATTATAATTCATGTAATTCAGATCTATGCTGAGAGTAGGCCTATTTAAAAATCATTTATCATCTAGATGTAATACTGAATTTATAGTTTTCAAACCCTCTATGGGCCCCAGTGAGCTTTGCTTCTGCATACATTATCGTAATTTCTTGTTGTGGCTAGCAATGTCGGTCACGACACGATACAATGTTTTTTCAACCATCACTAAAATTCTGTAACTGTTTTATTGTTTTATTACACAATGAAACACCAAGAAAAATCTTTCACTAAAGCTTACACTTGATTTGAAATAATAATAATCATAATGGTTTATTTTGAACTGCCAAAAGTGCCATGGAATGACTAGCTAACCCCTTACAGCCCACCAGACGTTACGAATTAACACCTTTACTGCGGTGTCACAATCCCAGTCTCGGATCTGTAATATTTGTGAACTGGAAATTAAATACTTACTGTTGTGCACGCAGACATGTAGCCTAGCAACCATCCGCACGTGTAATCGAGCGTTTCAGGAGCATTTCATTGCAAGTAACGGATAAATACCACAAAAATGGCGGAGACCCGCATCTTTGAATGAGTTGGACATTTGGGTTAGCAGAGTTATTTCCCCTTGTACATTGTTGCGTATGACTATTTACTGTGCACGAAAGCTTTCAAAAGACTGGGCATGAATGTCTGTTCCGTAATAAAGGTAGCGAAAGGTTTTGTATAGGCAAACAATAATCGATAGCCAGTCAGCAGCAGGATTGGTGACATGAGAACTATAAAGTACATACAACATATTCGTACATCAGCAGCCGCCATTGTACTGTATATATAGGCTTGTAAAAAATAAATGTTTTTATTTAACGACGCACTCAACACACTTTATTTACGGTTATATGGCGTCAGACATATAGTTAAGGACCATACAGATATTAAGAGAGGAAACCCGCTGTCGCCACTTCATGGGCTACTCTTTTCGATTAGCAGCAAGGGATCTTTTATATGCATCATCCCACAGAGTCGACAGACAGGGTAGTACATACCACGGCCTTTGATACACCAGTCGTGGTGCACTGGCTGGAACGAGAAATAGCGCAATGGGGCCACCGACGGGAATCGATCTCACACCGACCGCGCATCGAGCGAGCGCTGTACCACCGGGCTACGTCCCGCCCCATATATTCTTGTAAACCCCTTAGTTTGGTGTTCTGAGTGAATAAAAGTTCTGTTCTGCATTAAAATAAGTTCTAGCTGTTTGTCAATATGGGGATGAAATTCAAATTCAAAAGGAACGCCACGTCTCAACACGACGGTTATCTTTATTCAGTGACGTAGCGAGGGGGTGGGGTGGGGTGGGGTGGGGTGGGTGGAGCACGGGGCAGTGTCCCCTATTCCAACTTCTTCTTTTTTTCACTGTATTAAGTTTTATAAAATCATATATACATGTATACATAGTGTGGGTTGCCCCCCTCCCCCAATAGTGGGTTGATCCCCCACAATATAAAATCATATATTCTTGCCGTGGGAGACACATTGTTAAGTTCGAGCCCTGTGTAGGATGTATAATAGGTTCATGGTCCTTACAATTCAATCCTTCTTACGTTCATATAGTTCTAACTAATTGTGTACTTGAAACTTGATCGGTTGCTGCCAACCGATTATAACCAATGATCGATAATCACATTCCAACTGATTCCCAACACAAATGGTATGTGCAGTCCTGTCTGATGTGGGGAAGTGAAAATAAAATATGCCTGGCTGTTAACGGCAAAACAATGTAACCAGTTTTTGAAGATTATGCGTCGGAATTATCAAAATTTAATGTTTTCACATCCAATAGCCGATGATTAAATAAAATGTGCTCTAGTGGTGTCGTTAAACAAAACAAACTTTTTAATGTGTCGGAATTATCAAAATGTAATGTTTTGACATCCAGTCTATCTCATGGTCCATTCCATGACGTGGTGAGGTAGCTTGCATGTCTCAGTGACTCGGAGAGCTATGCCAGCTGGAGCATCGGCTCCTGGTAGGGTCAGCCAAGCTGGACTTGTCAAAGGGTAGAGACTAGACTAATATGGACCGGGCAGACAGAGGACGTGAGTCAAGAAAGACAATTGTCTAGGAGAAGCAAACTCCAAAATTAAAACTGGGCTGGAGATGCTCAGAATCCTAGTAAGGAAACTCTCCTAGGAGAAGGAAAACTCCAAACTCAAACCAAGTCCACTGAAGTCAGAGTACAGAAGCTATGCATCAGCATTAGTGTGGAAACCGAAAGGAAATGTCTGTACATGCACCAAGCTCTATGATCGATCACTGACATCCAGTAGTCAATGATTAACTAATAAGTGTGCTCTAGTGATGTCGTTAAACAAAACAAACGTATTGCTATTATTATTTAAAATAATAAAAATAACACAAGCCAAATACTTATTAAATGTTTAATGACAACCCGTATAACTATAATAACAGACAACATAACTAGTGTAAGGTAACTACAGAAGCCGAACAATCCACTACTTGCTAGAGAATAACTTTGATCTAACACGGGTGAGACCTGTTGGTTTAATAACAAGTATATACTATTAGGCTCATACATAAATATGCACGTCTAACAATAATATACTAAACAACAAAAGAAACGCAAATTACGGTTAGGATCGGTTTGTAATTACAATAGGTTTACGTGATTAAAATCGATCAATTTGGTGAAATGATAATCGTTAAATCAACACGTAAATCTCCTGAATATCAATATGTGTTAATCCTTCTTTAAAGCGACAGATCCTAGTTTTTAAACAATAAGGCATATTTTCCACCTAGACCCTAGTTTCAACCCGTCAAAATGAACACTAAGTTTGGTTAATTTACAAACCTGTAACAAATTTGGATACAACAGAGTGAAACAAAAGTCTGTGACGTTGAGATACTCTTAAAAATAAGACCAAAACGCGACCCCATAACCGTTACTTCTCAGACGCACGTGCGTTTTCAAAAATATGAAAAATGCATTTTGTGGTATTAGAAACACCTGGATGACCAGAAACACTTCGGTTGTACGTAAATGGATAATCTAAATATTAAAATTTTAGTAATGTTTGATTTCAGTGATCATAAACGGCTCTGTTAGTTAGAAATAGGCGTTAGTGTTTAAAAACAAGGGTTTGTCCCTTTAATAAAACAAAATTGAATGTTACAACTTAAGCTACAAACGATATTCGCGTTACCTATGTTGTTCAGTATACACTAGAGTTTAAAAGCCGTATACAACTGTGTACAAAAATACTAACACACGACTTTTAATAAGGGGGAAAAAGTAGGTTATTCTATAAATAAAATACCCCATAAAAACAACCTTCCTCAATATGCGCCCCCGCCCAATAACAAAATAACAAACGTAAAGATTCGTTCTTACGATGCGATATGCTGTAACGATTTGTAACTCGTGACTTCATTGGTCGAGATAGTATATGATTATGATGATTTTAACATGTAATTGCTTGGATGATTGTTGATGATATATCTCTCTCTTTTTTTGTATCTGTTTTGAGCAGATCTTTCCGATAAACTCGTAGTGAGCCCAGTACATACGTGCTTGAATATTTGAGTGAACGTAAGCACGTGTTGATTGGTTACTTTCATCCTGGATTGAACACGCGTGCTGACAAAGGTCAGAACATAAGAAGGACAAATCGCGTGTCCTTGCAAACAGTTTGTCCCAGTTAGCACATCAAATGCTTACTCTGTCCTATCCTATCGTCGTGCTTTTGTTCAATTAAAGGGACACGCCCTAGTTGTTAACCATTACGCCGTTGTTTTTCGCTATTAAACCCATTTTTTTCACAAATAAAATTGCACTTTACTTACCGTTTATTATTTAGAATATACTTTTCCATTCACCTGAAGTGTTTTTTGGTAATCCTGGTAATCCTGGTGTTTGTAATACCACAAAATGCATTTTTCGTATTTCATAAAATGCCACGGGCCTCTGAGAAAAAACCGTTGAGCAGACAAGGTCTAATCTATTTTTAGAGGGGATATTCCCATTTCAATGTCACAGACGTTGGTATACCACGTGACCGTTATCATTTCGGTTCGGTTTCTTTTCTCGTGCACGGTTTGCGCAATCAACATCCGATTTCTTGTCGTTTGCTTGTTGTTCATTTGTGAGATTTTTCTTCACAGTTCGTGAACATTTTCAGTAACAATAAAGTTCAGACAAGTAAGTATCTCAATACAAAACGTTACAAACCCTTAAAACCAATACTTTTGCTAAGTCTTACGATATCTGGAGAGGGGATACAACCAGAACAGAACAGTTGGAACATGTCCAGGAGAGGTGAAAGGAACGCACCCCAAGTCTGTGCGCACTCTGTGAAATTTGTCGTGACGTAGGCATTGTTGTGCTTCGAGCGACATCTACCGGTGACATCAGAATACAATATTTCAAAATTATTTCAAGCAATTGGGACATGGGGATTCCGATGGTATTTATCGATATAAAACCTGCTTTTTCACTTCATTTGATAAAAACGTGATCTAAGTGTGTTATAGGTTTGTAGATTAACCAAATTATAATTTATTTTCGCTGGATGGAACTAGGGCGTGCGGCTTTAAGATCCAAGCACGCGGCACATCAGTACTTATTCTGTCCTATCCTGTCGTGTTCATTATGTTCATTTGAGATCCAAGAACGCGGCACATCAAATACTTATTCTGTCACATCCACTTTTAGTGCTTATGTTCAATTAAGATTCAAGCACGCTGCCCTGTTCACGCAATTTAGCTGCCTGGAACATCTAGAATGGATGTTAAGGGATTAATATATAGTAAATGTTATACTCTTTTGGATCTTAATAACAGATAATAATAACAGAAACAAACTAATAAGATATATCAGATTTGATGCTAATATCATATTTTTAGGTATTTTTGTCATACATCATCACTATATTAGGAAACACAATTTATGAAACTTCTACAATAACACCTAGTCGTAACTACACTAGTTAACGACAAATGGACGATAGCCATAGCCTATATTGCAAAACTACACTCCATGGTTATGTCAAAATATACCAAAAAGTAGCCGGTATGTACACGTAGGCCTACTTAACAATATGTGTAATATAAAAGTAAAGGACTTTAAAGCAATCAACACGTTCTGCATTAAAATACAAATGTTAAAAACAAAATGAAAACACTATAATTTATTGTTTGTATTCTCTATACTCTTTAAAAAAGATGCCTTACAGTACGAGTGTGTCGTACACGAATATTCACGAGAATAGCCAATTGTGATAAGACAACATTACGATTTTATCGGTTGCCACGCAATCGGCTATTTTCATATGAAGCACTCGTATCGTGTGGCGTCGCCTTAATAAAAACGCAACGATTACGATTCCCAGCTTGTACGTGTACGTGTACGTGTAAGTATAGCAAAAGGAACACGTGCACAAACTGTAGCTAATTTGGTCGAAACATGTGTCTGCTATGATTAGTGCCATTGTACATGTCTAAAGAAGGTGTTCTATTAAATATTATATGTTTATATGTTTTTGCGGGGAGTGGGGCGTTCAGCAATTACGTATCGCAAAATTTGGCATTTTTATACTCTTTCCCCGCCAGGGGGCGGGACGTAGCCCAGTGGTTAAGCTCTCGGTTGATGTGTAGTCGGTCTGGGATCGATCCCCGTCGGTGGACCCATTGGGCCGTTTCTCGCTTCAGCCAGTGTACAACGACTGATATATCAAAGACATTGATTGATATGTGTTATCCTGTCTGTGGGATGGTGCATATAAAATATCCCTTGCTACTAATTGAAAAATGAAGCGGGTTTTCTCTCTAAGATTATATGTCAAAATTACCCAAATTTAATGTTTGACATCCAATAACCGCTGATTAATAAATCAATGTTCTCTAGTGGTGTCGTTAAACAAAACAAACTTTAATTTTAACTCTCCCTGTCATGTAACGTTTTGTAAACCAAAGGACATTCCTCCTTTAAAGTTACGTAATGCTCCTTAATATCTCCCCGCCCCCACCCCAATCTCGACTGATTTTCCTGTCATTATGACATACTTTTACCAATATTATTATATTTTGCGTTTATATGTCTGTGTTTGTAATAAATATTAGAGAGAGAATCAATCATCTATTAAAAACCAAATTCGCAATGATTGGCTGCATTTTACTATATAAATGAAAATGAGACAATTGTTAAAACATCGTTACAACTCCTCTTTTCCCCGTTACGTTTCGTAACAACCCATGATAATACTTCCCCCGCCCCTAGAGCGTTACGTAATTGTTGAACGCGCCCTAGACAAGAATACCAAACATAGTCAGACTTTCTGCCAGAAAATAAGTTGAGGGTAAGTAATAACCACAAAACATATCATAAACTTGTATCCCTATTAGGTGGTTATGAGTGTCAAATCGTTTAAAACTGGACACTGTATTTCAAGTATTTGACACATTTTAAACAACAGTTCTCTTCGTACCCTCTGACAAAATCCCCGCTAGTAGTTGTAAGAGGATCAAGAACATTGAAGCAACAAAACATCTCCGACATGTTAGATAAGTGAAGGTTTGAAAAAAAACTATCCTAATTCTATAACTACTAGTACTGAGTACATGCACGTTCTGATGGAAACACGTCAACTCCAGATCGTTTATATTCACCGGGGAGTAATACGTTACATTGTGTCTCCTGGCGCCTTTAAAATGAAAGCAAAAGTAAAACGTTAAAGTGGCATGGTCATGCAATTTGTTTTATTTTTGTTTGTTTCCACCCACGATTCTTGGAGAAGCCACGGTTTACGCAAAGTAACAGCACATTACAATTTTGATATTTTCGAGTAAGATTATGCGTGGGTAGATTAGGTTGCAGTTATCAATCACACAAAACAATTTTTAGATGCCCCGCCCCCTCACCACACACACACACACACTCCCCTTCCCCTCTGGCGGAATGTGGCATCGTTAGTATATGAAAATGTACCTTTAATAGTCACAAATAGATTAAAATGACAATTATTTTTAGAAATAATAACAACACTATACGATATATCGCACGACTTTAAATGGAGAGGTTATACGCTATTTTAAAACTGAAGGGTTAAAGGTACTTAATACATGTAATTATTAGTGATTATATGTTCGTATTAATTATATAACCATGCCACTCTAACTACGGTACTCAAGAGTTGAACACATATGGATATGTATGAATCACAGGAGAGAGCCTTGTAAGTTGGATAACTTGTGCCCAATCCTTTGGTATATTATATGTAATACAATATGTTTCAATCAACATACACGAATAGCAGTTTATATATAGCACGCATTAAGGCGTTATGCTAGTGTCAGACTGTCAACTGTCACGACGAAGTTGACCAACTCGATAGTTGTGTTTAATTTCCCCAACTCCCAACTTCCGACGGGTGCGCTCAGATTAACAATTAATTAGTCGTAGGAGTTGTATACGACGAGAATCGAGGTGTAATAGCGCACAGACTAGCAACTGGACACTCGTAGAAGTCGTGAGAGCAGAAAGTTGGTCAACTTTGTCGTGGCAGTTGGTAGTATAATCCTAGCATTAGCCAAAAACATGAAACGCGACATAGAATTAAATGACTACAATACATCGTGCGTAATATCGACAACCGTCAAAAGGAAAACAGCAGCGTAATTAATTTAATTGTATATGTTTAAATACATGCAGGTATATCTTTAAAAACAAAGTGACAGTAATTGTAACACGAAACAAACTAGCAGTCACAAACATATGACTGAAAAAACCAGAGACATAATAGCAAAACAGATAAGCTTCCATGTATGTATATAATTTTCTTTTTTCTTTTTTCTTCATGTTTTAATAATAATCATTTTTAAACAGGTGAAAAAATGTATATGTCTAACCTTGATTGGTGACGTCATACTAACACTACATTAACATACGTAAATACATGTATTATGAATCTAATAGCTGCATCTATGAAATATTAACAATGTCGACAATAGCTATACAAGTACTTGTATGTTAACAATGTCGACAATATCTGCACAAGTATTTGGATGTTAGTAATGTCGACAATAGTTGCACAAGTACTTGGATGTTAACAATGCCGACAATAGCTGCACAAGTACTTGGATGTTAGCAATGTCGACAGTAGTTGCACAAGTACGTGGATGTTAACAATGTCGACAGTAGCTGCACAAGTATTTGGATGTTAGCAATGTCGACAATAGCTGCACAAGTACTTGGATGTTAGCAATGTCGACAATAGCTGCACAAGCATTTGGATGTTAACAATGTCGACAATAGCTGCACAAGTACTTGGAAGTTAGCAATGTCGACAATAGCTGCACAAGTACTTGGATGTTAACAATGTCGACAATAGCTGCACAAGTACTTGGATGTTAGCAATGTCCACAACAGCTGTACAAGTACTTGGATGTTAACAATGTCGACAATAGCTGCACACGTACTTGGATGTTAATAATGTCGACAGCAGTTGCGCAAGTACTTGATGTTAGCAATGTCAACAAATAGCTGCACAAGTACTTGGATGTTGGCAATGCTGACAATAGCTGCACAAGTACTTGGATGTTAACAATGTCCACAACAGCTGCACAAGTACTTGGATGTTAACATGGTGCATCGATCTGGTAGCTTTAGAACATGTCACATAACATTCTTAGAATTATTTTCATATGAATCTATACGAGGGAATTCATGAAGCTAATGGTTGAGTGAAACAATTCAGTTTGATCGTGGCTTGATAGAAATAGCTGCAGCGCTTATACCACTGGATGATGTAGTCATTGTTGATCGTGGCTTGATAGAAACAGCTGCAGCGCTTATACCACTGGATGATGTAGTCATTGTTGATCGTGGCTTGATAGAAACAGCTGCAGCGCTTATACCACTGGATGATGTAGTCATTATCATTTTGAGGTGGGACGTAGCCCTGTGGTAAAGCGCTCGCTTGCTGCACCACGACTGGTATATCAAAGTATGTGCTATCCTGTCTGGGGGATGGTGCATATAAAAGATCCCTAGCCACAAATGTAAAAAAATGCAGCGGGTTTCCTCTCTAAGACTATATGTCAGAATAACCAAATGTTTGACATCCAATAGCCGATGATTAATAAATCAGTATGCTCTAGTGGTGTCGTTAAACAAAACAAAAAACTTTCAAATTTTCATTATAATTTTACCCTGGTGCGACCCCAGTACTTCTCAGCCTTAATTCCGATGACTTGGTTATTAATTATCAAAGAAGCATCTTTTTGAAAGTTAAAAGTAATGGTTCATGGATCGAATTCTCTCAGTGGAGCTTGCTTTATCTGTTACATGGCTGTAAAGAATTACCCGATTCCATAGTCATGTTGTTCATTATCAGGGATCATTTGACTGGATGCAACCATTTGGTACATCAATATGGTGGTGTACTTTTGAAGCATTCAACTGATGGTTCGGATGATTCCGTGATCTTTTCAATCCATTCGGAACTCTTCGGTGGTGTTTACTACTAAAAAATTGGACACACATTTTATAGTTGTCAAAGTTAGACCTATACTCTTAGTTATTATTTTATAATAAGACAAGTTGTCAATAATCATAAAGTAAACGATCTTTGTCATTTGAGAATTGTGTGTGTGTGTCTTTGTTCACAGGGACCTCGGGCGTTATTTAATAAATAATAATAAATAAATAAATACACACCAAAGTATTCCGAATGTTTCCGAACCATTAACAATTTTCGTCAATCTCTAAATACGACACATTTGGATAATATTGAGTAACAATATACTTGAATACTAACTCTTGAGAATAACAGTTACATTATCCACTAATAATTAATAACTAGAACAATTAATAAGTAACAGTATCCACTACTAATTAATAATTAGTACATTTAAATAAGAAACAAAAAACAAAAAATGAAGATTTATAAAATGAGGTATTAAAAATTGCAATATTAATTCCTGAAATGAATCCTGAGATATTTAATATAATAACGCACTTTATAATTAAATAATTATATCCAGAATCAGAAGAGTCGACTGCGTTCAATTGATTCATTTGATTCAAATGATTCATTTAATTAATTTGATTGAAATGATTCATTTAATTCATTTTTGATTGAAATGATTCATTTAATTCATTTCTGATTGAAATGATTAATTTCATTCATTTCATTCAAATGATTCATTTGATTTTTTTGATTACAACGGCTCTGGTAAAACATAACAAACAATCAACTAACTTATTTTTTACACATGTTTAAAATAATTCTGCTTTAAAACAGTGTAACCATAGTGGTTACTCATATTTTTCTGATCTCCAATATCTTAACGAAACCCCCCTACCCCTATGTTTTGTTTAAAATCCCCCCCCCCCCCAAAAAAAAAAAAAAAAAAACCCCACAACAACAACAAAAAAACACCCAACCTTACAGTGGCTATGGGTTTGTTAGCGTATACCCTAGATTAAGAATATGCCCCGAGTAACTCGCTCAAAGACAACCTTTCGCAGGTTTGAATAAAAGTAACATACTGCTGTCATTTTATTTGTAAGTCTGCCATGATAAAGAAAATATGGCTAACAACACTGCAAGAGCGTAGAGTCAACAATTTGAGATAATTAACATACATTTTAGTTGATTAAATCAATCAACAAATTAGTCTTTCTTGCGTGATGTTTGTGACGTCAACTCTTTCAATATTCCTTTAAGTTTGCATTGTACCAAAACAAGAGAGTTCCGTGTTAAAATTCCATAAATGGTATGTGACTCTCCCCCAATCCCATCACCCATTTTGTTTTCTTTTGCAAGCAGAGTTTAAAGCGTAACACGTTTTGTTGGTGTACTGGCTGGCTGTGTTGACACGTTGACATTATCGGCAATAAGAATTCATTTGGTACATTGGAACCTTAAAAGGTAGCGATAACTTTCGTTACTCGTGTAACCTAGAATAAGAGTTACACTGCCAGTTTGGATTAAAACTCTTTAAAATAATAATAATAATAATAATGAAAAAAAGAAATGGTGCTGCCATTTTTCTTTGTAAGTCCGCTATGGTAGAAAACACGACCACTAACAACCCTGCATAAGCGTCATGTTAACAATGTATATTAATTAACACACATTTTAATCTTTACAATCATCACCAAATTAATAAATCTTCTTCTTATTTAGCAAATTACGATAACATTCATTAATTCATTTCAACTTATTTTCGTGCTTATATCCAATTAAGGTGCAAGCACGCTGTCCTGGACAGACAACTCGGCTATCTGGGATGTCTACCCAGAGCAGTGGGCTAGTGGTTAGTCGTTAGTTGTAAGTTATTAGTGTTTAGTTATGGTTAGTTGTTAGTGGTTAGTGAAATAATAGTCGGTGTAGTGGTCTTACACTCGCTCGTTGAGTCGTTAAAAACTCGCTCTGGGTTGGAGCCGATATCAGGATCCGAACCATGTACCTACCAGTCTTGACTCCGGTGGTTCAACCACTACACCATCGATGCCGGTAAATGTACGATAACATAACGTCAAGGGTCTATATATAATAACAAATAGATATTACTTTTTAAAACCTTTGAAATCAAAAGAGAAATCAAATGGTTTGTTTTGTTTTGTTTTGTTTTTTTTAAATCTATAACAACATTAAGGATCATAAAAATATATATTCAACAGCAAGCAAAATACATTATGCAAAATTTAATAATTTTAAACAATCTACATTAGAAAGAAAGTTAAATTAACAGAACATTCAAAATGACATCTGATATAAATATAACAGTAAAAATGAAAACTGGGAACATCGTTGCCTGTCGGTTTTAATTTGGAATGGTCTTTACAGGGCCGTATCCGAGAAGATAGGTGTGTGTGTGGGGCTTTTGCCTTGAGATCAGTTTTTTTTAAATGCCGTTTAGTTCAGCTGGAGAAAAGGTCGTAATTTCTGTTTACTACCACCCCACCCCCTGGTTATTTTAATCCCCTGCTTTTAACAGCTGCCTTGGAGACAGGTATCCGACCAGACCCCCTTAAAAGTTTTATAAACACCGACCTCGATTTTAATAACCGCTCTTTCCACAATTTGTACATTTTGAAACAGTAGACTCGAATGGTACTCTACCATAGGCAAGATAATAATATGTGTAATTTTATATTTGTAGCAACCAACGTTGACGATATGTTGCTATTTATGGCACCACGTAATGTTTTTGTTGTTTGTTTTTTTTAACTAAAAATAGACCAGCTTTAATGAACTCGTGTGTTTTTGTTATTAACCACACACGAGTGTCGTCGCCATTTTTTTCTTTCGATTTTTAATGTTGTTCTTGATATAACTTAAAATCTCAAAATCCTAATTTCTCACAGCTTCATAGTAGCTAGCCTGCTGTGGATAGACGCTAATGTAATAACGGACCCTATCCTATTAGCATTAAGCTACACTAACATAATATAATATTAGAAATATATTGCAAGGTAAAATTGACGTGTCTTCAGCAGGGCTCGAAATTAACGACGTAACCGACGGCAACTGACGTAATTGAGATGTGAATTTCGAAAGCTCAGAAGTTTTACGAGAGGCAATTTTTTCAATTTTATGTTTATTTGTTATTGGCTTAAACTTGTTGTTGGCAGGCCAACATTGCCGTAGTTGAGCATTTTGTCTACGGCAAAAACCTTAGAAAATTGCCGTAGGTAAGACATTCGTAATTTCAAGCCCTGCTTTAATGGGTGACAAAATTATTTTCCTGAAGATAAACTTGAAACAGCAAGAGCTGCCGTGACCTGATGATTTGGCCTGCATAGTGAAGACAGTCTGGACTCACGCTCGGCTTATCTTTCTTGCCTCACCAGATGGCTCTTGTGTACGTCATCAGCACCAGCACCAGCAGAAGAAGAGACGTGCCAGATTTTACCTGTGAACATTTCGACGTACCTGTAATCAGAGATTTTTTTATTACAGAGATAATTAAATGTCGCCTTTTAGTAATTTGTTTTTTAAAATTCAACCAACGCAGACGCGGATCCAAGAGGAGGATGCGGGAAGGGGGGAGGAAGAGGTGTGTACCAAAAATTGCAATCTAATTAAAATTAGCTCCACTGGTTAATTACTAATACCTGTGGATCTAACAGCACCCCGTTGGAGCTCATGTCCAGTTGACCTTTCATTCGACCAATCAAAATCTTACTTGCAAAATGATGCCAGTGATTTGAAAAGAATTTGAAAACACTGTCCCGAATAAAGTTATAAAAGGCGAAGTGTGGTTAGTCGATATTTAAATTATTATTTGTAGACGAAATGTCACCTTGACATGGTTGTCCACGCAATGCTGTTAGATCTACTGGTATACCAGTAGAGCTAATTTTAATCAGATTGCAAAAATTGGAAGTGCCCCAAAATATCCACTGTTTAGTAGATTAATACAACGCATCATTGGTTTTAAGTGGGGAACGTATAATTTGGTTAGCTGTCTAATTCTGTGAAAGATTGACAAACAGGATAATAAACGAGTTACCAGTTATTATCAAATGTATGTGAAATTATTTCACGAGGGACATAAATTGTTATATTACTGGTACCGAATTTGTTATTCTATTTATTACCCCAGCTATTTGGTTTAAAAAAAAAAAAAAAACCAGAAAAAAAAGAGAAAAAAGCCTTTATTTTCGATATAGCCTTCATCGGCTACACGTCCATGTATACTCTTCAAAAAAAGAAACGCAAAAGGGTACAAATGGGTTATAACTCCGATTTTATGTTTCCTACCGGTTCATGCTTTGTGAATATAAGGTCATTGCATGTCCCAAACACATTCCCACGGTTACATTCGATAAAACGCAGCTACTGTACAATAAAGTTCCAAAATGTGAATATTCGCAAAAACGCAGCCACGTGCAAACCATGTCACCACTGCACGTGCGTTGTCTGCACGTGCAACATGAACACCGACAGTATAAAAGTGCAGGGTGTTCGCTTGCCTGGCCTCTGTATCTGGCCGACAGTTGACAATCCTGGACATGCCACGTCTCACTGAACCGCAGAGAAACAATGCCATCGGCCGACTAGACGCAGGCGAATCCAGAACGGCCGTTGCCAGGGCATTCCATGTGTCCCCAAGCACCATCTCCAGACTGTGGGACCGTTACCAGCAACATGGATCAACACGTGACCTCCCTAGATCCGGACGACCACGGGTCACTACCCCCGGGCAGGACCCCTACATCCGGGTACACCACCTTCGGGAACGATTGACTACTGCCACCTCCACAGCCGCAGCAATACCAGGTTTGCGCAGGATATCCGACCAGACCGTACGGAACCGCCTACGTGAGGTAGGAATTCGTGCCAGACGTCCAGTTCGAGGTGTCATCTTAACACCACAACACCGTCGACTCCGACTGCAGTGGTGCCAGATTCATCGACAATGGCCTCAACTGCGATGGAGACAGGTGTGGTTCAGTGACGAGTCCCGATTTCTGCTCCGACGTCATGATGGAAGATGTCGCGTGTATAGGCGTCGTGGTGAACGTTATGCGGCAAACTGCGTGCAGGAAGTGGACAGATTCGGCGGGGGTAGTGTCATGGTGTGGGCAGCCATCTCACACACTGGCAGAACTGACCTGGTCCACGTGCAGGGCAACCTGAATGCACAGGGCTACATTGACCAGATCCTCCGGCCACACATCGTTCCAGTTATGGCCAACGCCAACGCAGTGTTCCAACATGACAACGCCAGGCCTCACACAGCACGTCTCACAAGGGTTTTCCTACAGAACAACAACATTAATGTCCTTCCTTGGCCATCGATATCACCGGATTTGAACCCAATTGAGCATCTATGGGACGAGTTGGACCGACGCCTCCGACAGCGACAACCACAGCCCCAGACCCTGCCCGAGCTGGCAGCAGCCTTGCAGGCCGAGTGGGCCACCATCCCCCGGGACGTCATCCGTACTCTGGTTGCTTCAATGGGCAGGCGGTGCCAGGCAGTTGTCAACACACGCGGAGGCCACACCCGGTATTAACTCCAGATGACCTTGACCTTGGTGGTGTGTCCTATCACTTACTCACAATGGACTAGAGTGAATTGTGAACAATCCTGCAACATTTGGTAATTATCGGACTCACCATTCAATAATTAAATCAATTCTCCAAATGTTACGACAATGTGGTTTTGCGTTTCTTCTTTTGAAGAGTATATATAGAAACGACGTAAACTACTTTACTGTTCTGGGTATTGCTTTAACTTTGTATTTTATTTTCGGTTCACAGATAATTTTCAAAACCCAAAGTTCTATATATTCTGTTAAAAAAAAGAAAAAAAGAAGAAGAAAAATATATATAGTAGTGTATGTTAAACCAATGCATGATAATTTCTCAGTGAGAAATTATGATTTTTATTTTCCCCGTTATGAATGCCTGCTGGGGTAATAAATATAGACAATGCATAAGATAAAGGCGACGCCACACGATACGAGTTCCTCGTACGAGAACGGCCGTTTGACAAGACAAATATTACGACTTTATCAGTTGCTATATCCGGTCGGTTCTTTTAACGTTAAACGTTTAAACGTTACACCCCTTCCCTCAATACTGGAGGTGCCCTTTGAAAACGTTGCACCCCCTCCCTAAATCTGCCATTAGCATAATTATTCAATATAGTATTTGTGCACAAGACTGATTTTAAAACAAGATATGATACACTTCTGAGGGTATGCGGCCATGATTAACTGTCTAGTGCTTTGTTAACAGATGACGACTAATCTTGTCAAAGTTACATGGTTCCACATCCGTTTGTAGGAAGACTGCCACTAGAATATAAATATTAACACAGTGTATTTCTGTCATAAAAAAAATCATGTGATGATTGTCATTGTGAATGATATCACTAGTGTAGCCTGGAAATTATTTAGCAACAAAAGAGCGAAAGCAATAGGAGGGGGAAGGAATGGGGGCAGAGGTAGAAAAAGAAATACAAAGACAGGCAGACAGACAGACATTAAAATAGAAAAAGAAATACAAAGACAGGCAGACAGACAGACATTAAAGTAGAAAAAGACAGACTTTTATTTACAATAACCATCTAACTAGACAGAACACCTCTAATACAACGTTTCCGTATTAAAACGACTTGTTCATAAGGACGGGGACCCCAGCAACACTTTCTATAGTGATCTTTCATTCTCGATGAAAGGTCAGAAAGATAACGTTGGTTTTGCTCAGATCAGCTGTCCCAACGAACCAGAACACACGGTAAGATCAGCTGGGCTCATGCTTATAAAACATTAGTCTAGACTCAAGATTTCAATGACGTCACATGTATTATACAATTTGTACAGAGTTACCATGGGATTAACCCTTGCAATCCCGTGACCCTTCTTTGACCTTACATCTAGAGTATAATAGAATAACCTAGACTTGAAAGAGTTAAAGTCTCAGACATTAGTAGTCTTGAGTCTAAACTCTAAAAGTGTTATAAGCACGGGACGTGGACACAGATAACATATAGACCTCCTGCCCCGGAATTGGTCACTCGTGTTCCCAGAGACTAAGTCCGGGTTGGGCGTGCCTGAACCTTCGGGATATTGGTACGTAAAAAGAGTTCCCTTCCTTATAGATTTTGCTCAGATCGTCTGACTGCCGGAACATACAGTAAGATCTAATTTTAGTCCGACTGGAAAGTAGTTAAAGCAACTTACTTATACATTCTGTGTCTTCCACGGCAGTGTATCCGTCTCGACACTTACAACCTCCTGTAGTCCTCTCCCAGTCTCCATCTCGGGTGCATGTACTTTTAGGATCGAACGCGAGTTCCGAATTGGGAACGCATTGCCCGATAATAACCTGGTCGTCCAGCAAGGCGAACGTTTGACGGAATGTTGCAAAGGCCTTCGTGGTGTTAGAGCAGAACCGGGTGAAGATTCGGACCGACATCAGCTTGGTGCACGATCCGTTGTCTTGAAATCCCACCGATAGGTAGGGTTTTTTCGTTTTTAAAGAAATAATTGTCGATATCTCGTTAATCACTAACGTAGCTTTGGTATCTGTGGAAAGAAATAGACAATAGGTAATACACATACACGCGTAACTGTGGTGTCTGTGGAAATAAACAATAGTTAATACACATACACACACAGCTGTGGTATCTGTAGAGATATATATACACTAGTTAATATACATAAACACGCAGTTGTGGTATCTATAGAGATAAACATACAATAGTTAATACACATACACGCGTAATCGTGGTATCTCTAAAAATAAATTGACAATAGTTAATACACACACACACGTAGCTGTGGTATCTGTAGAAATAAATAGACAATAGTTAATACACATACACACGTAGCTGTGGTATCTGTAGAAATAATTAGACAATAGTTAATACACACACACACGTAGCTATGGTATCTGTAAAAATAATTAGACAATAGTTAATACACATACACACGTAGCTGTGGTATCTGTAGAAATAAACATACAATAGTTAATACACATACACACGTAGCTGTGGTATCTGTAGAAATAATTAGACAATAGTTAATAAACATACACACGTAGCTGTGACATTTGTAGAAATAAATAGATAATACACATACACACGTAGCTGTGGCATCTGTAGAAATAATTAGACAATAGTTAATACACATACAGACGTAGCTGTGGTATCTGTAGAAATAAATAGACACTAGTTAATACACGTACACACGTAGCTGTGGTATTTGTAGAAATAAATAGACAATAGTTAATAGTTTTCTGAATTCTGCTTTAGAACATGCACAAGTTAACAACGATCTTAAACGTTACAGGATTGGTTTCACTTCAGTGTTGGCGGCAACTTTATAGAATGCGTGGTCACGGCTGTATTTAGCGGACACACAGGCATGCATACAAAGAACACACACACAAACACACACGCACGTACACACGCGCGCACACACATATGCCTACACGCGTGTACACACACACACACATACACACACATACACGCCATACACCAATAGATACACATATATACCCCCCCCCCCCTTGAAAAAGCACATACACAAATAACAAGAAACCCCAGACAAAAAAAATCAATAAAAAAAAATCCAAAACCCTCAAATAAAACAAAACAAAACAGAAACAGAAACCCCAATCAAACAATTAAACAAAAAATGATTTTAGTATTGAATTCCCCGTAATAATGCTGCCTCCTGGAAGATCCCTCACCTGTCACAGTGACGTTGTTTGTCAGCGTTAGCAGTTCCTTCCACGGCGCGTGTAGGGGCACGGGAACGACCGAGGGGCGTTCCAACTCGTGGTAGTACACGCCCAGCTGACAGACCGGAACTACGTCACTGCACGGCTTGATGGTGTACTGCAACTCCAGCCAGAGATGAGCGCTCCCATTGGTCGGAACGCCTGGCGTCGTCACCCAGCTATTGGCTCCCTTCCTGTTGACGTCACAGATACTGTAAAAACTGATCAGTTTCCGGTTTTGCTTGTGTAGATCTTCTTGCCACTGAAAAATAGTTGGGTCATGTGTCTGTTTAGGTGGTGTCGTGGTTAACCCATCGGACTACAGGCTAGTAGGTACAGGGTTCGCAGTCCGGTACCGACTCCCACCCAGAGCGAGTTTTAACGACTCAATGGGTGTGTGTAAGACCTCTACACCCTCTTCTCTCTCACTAACCACTGACAAACTAACAACTAACCAGACAGCCCAGATACCTGAGGTGTGTACCCAGGACAGCGTGCTTGAACCTTAATTGGATATAAGCACGGAAATAAGTTAAAATGAAATGTTTAGGAAGGAAGGATGAAATGTTTTATTTAACGTCGCACTCAACACATTTTATTTACGGTTATATGACGTAGGACAAATGGTTAAGGACCACACAGATATTGAGAGAAAACCTGCTGCCGCAAACACAATGGCTTACTCTTTCCTACTACCAGCAAGGGAATCTTTATATCTTTAGTTACTCCTGTTGTGGATCACTGGGTAGTACGAGAAATAGTCCAATGTGCCTCTCAACAGGGATCGATCCCAGACCGACCACGGATCACTCGAACGCTTTACCAGTGGACTGAGTCTCGCCCCATGCGTCTATTAAAGGCAGGTATAATGCTAATAGGTACTGGGTTCGCATCCTGGTACTGGCTCCCACCCAGAGCGAGTTTTAACTCAGTGGATAGGTGTGCAGTAAGACCACCACGCCCTGTTTTCTCTCACTAACCACTAACCATCAACTCACAGACAGCTCATGTGTGTATTTTCTATACGTTTCATTTCTATACTCAAAGACGTATTTCCGTACACATAACTGTATTGTTGTACACATACACCTATTTCTCACCTATGTCTGTATATATAAAAACTTCTTTTTTTTCTTTTTTTTTAAAAAAACAAGTTCATTACCCCAGAAACAAATATGATAATGTCAAGGACCCCATTTATAAAATGTTTATGCATTAATACATGCATATCCATGTATATTAGTACTGTTGTAATATGCTATAATTAGTATATGATATATATATATATATATCAATATTATTCATATTTTATAATATGACTGTAACGTAGTGTTATCAGGGCCCCATTCCTGGCACTATCAAAAAGACGAAATTTTGTACAAAAGAATCCAACAGATGTTTCTACAAAACCTTGACACAGATACACGAATACACGAATGTATCCGAGGTAAACGTCACAATCAGTGTTCGACTGGTACCAAAGTGAACCTACTTACGCCAGTCTGTTTACTCGTAGCCATGAACGAATCCCAGTTGAGGTTACCGAATGTCGTCGAATCTAAGATCACATCTGTGGAGACAAAATATATGACTATTAGTACAATCATATCTCTCTCTCTCTCTCTCTCTCTCTCTCTCTCTCTCTCTCTCTCTCTCTCTCTCTCTCTCTCTCTCTCTCTCTCTCTCTCTCTCTCTCTCTCTCTCTCACACACACACAAGACAAGACAAGACAATATAAGACAATATTTATAGGCGTACATGGGAGGTGGGGGACAGGTTGGCTCTTGCCCGAATAAAAAGAAAATGCCCGAATCTGTATAACAACAGTTATTCATATTAGCATTTCTACCACACAGTTATAGAGAGTTTGAAACGACTCACTACGTATTTTTAATTTCGAGGGCAGAATGATGGAAATACATGGTAAAAAGGTCTCACGTTTGCACGTTTCCCCCGAATATCTCGATAGTTTTTGCCCGAATTTGAGGTTTTGCTTCAGCACTAAGAGGCAGTTGTCCCCCTGTCCCCCTGTTTTGTACGCTTATGACAATATTTATTGCAACCATTGTATGTGTACACTGGTTAAGGGGGAAAATATAACTAGTTATAACAATAACAACACCAACACAACAACACATACACACACACACACACAACGTGCATTGGCCTAGGTGGGGGAATTACGCTATGAAACCTGATACTGGCTCCCACCAAGACAAAAGCGGGTTTCAACGACTCTGTGGGTAGGTGCAAGACCACTACACAAACTTCTCTGTCACTAACCACTAAGTGGCACTAACACATTGTTCTGGACAGAGTCCAGGGCAGCGTGCTTGAACTTTAAATGGACATAAGCATGAAAATAAATTAAAATGACTGAATCACAGGCTATCGGAGCGCTGGCATCTCCTGTGATTTAATCAACTTCTGCACGGAATCTCTATTCACCGACACTGACCACAAAAACATCTATTTCCGATGGATACTATTTCTAGACAAATTAATAATATGTTGTCAAGGTCGAGATTACATTTGACCAGTCAGGTTAAAAGAGACTGAATGACTTCTAACCGTGGTTGTTTTACACGGCGCCTAGAAAAAGGTCTGTATAACTGAACGGGGAAACTGGAGAACCAAATGTTTGCCAGCTACTGTGTCGGCGTCGTAGAATCCCTACCTTAACCACAATTAATTATTTGACTATAATAAGGACCCTTGACCTAAATTCTCGTCTAATAACGGTAAGCTAGCAGTCTGCCATAAACAAAACAAACAAAAAAAGAAAAAAAGAAAAAAGAAGAAGAAAGTTTGTTTTGTTTAACGACACCATTGGAACGCATTGATTTATTAATCATCGGCTATTGGATGTCAAATATTTGGTAATTTGACATATAGTCTTAGAGAGGAAAGCCGCCACCATTGTTTTCCATTAGTAGCAAGGGATCTTTTATATGCACAATCTGCCATAAACATTAGGAACAAATTATGTGAATCAACAGAATTTATGATCTCTAATAAGTATTAATTTAGGTCTCTTCTCTCTAAGGTGGAATACACAGAGTATACCATAACAATGGAGTGGTATTAATTATTTCCGTTTCCGTTTCCTAATTGGTCCCTGCGGCCTGTATGCTTTATCTCAGGACGTGCCATCAATGATAATTCTCTATTGATTTTTACTGTTACACACATAATTGTACGCTTTGACTGGGGGAGTGGAGTGGGTAGCCTTATAAATGTCCTGCCCTGTCTATAGTGTAAAATGTGGTCAGGTGTTTTTAAATAAAGGGCGGGACGTAGCTCAAAGGTAAAGCGCTCGACTGATGCGCGTGTCGGTTTCTTGCTCAAGCCGGTGCACCACGATTGGTATATCAAAGGCCGTGGTATGTGCTATCCTGTCTGTGGAATGGTGCATATAAAAATCCCTTTCTGCTAATGGACAAATGTAGCGGATTTCCTTTCTATATTCCGTCCTATTTTTACAAAAAAATGTGGTGTGGTTTTTTAAAAAATAATTTCAGTTTGGTTTGATGTATGAAGAAAAGGGAAAGTGTTTTGGAAATAACAGAAAAAACCCAAAACTATTTCTGTGTGCAATCGGCTCAGATATAAATAACTAGTAGTAACTTCCGTAGTGTGGAAAAAAAACCCAAAACTATTTCTGTGTGCAATCGGCTCAGATATAAATAACTAGTAGTAACTTCCGTAGTGTGGAAAAAAAAACCCCAAA
>NC_054710.1:48219437-48246937 GCF_016097555.1 Gigantopelta aegis
AATGGAAGCAAACTAAGGACTGACCCTTTAAAACACGCAGAAACCCGACGCCCCTATGCGAAACAAACCTCAGGGGCCGACCCAGGAAATATTTTAGGGAGAGGACCAAGAGCAAGAGGGCACATGAAGAAACTACCTGAAAAGGACACCTCATGACTGGACTCGAGAATAATCAAACTAAAGCAACAGATTTAGGGAAAACAAATGTGTATTTTAGACACAGTAGCTGGTCGTCGATGATTGTCGAAATATTACACACAGTCATCTCCCCACTACAACATATAAACAAAGGGGAGGGCTAAAGGTCACTCGAGCTAGGATTACACTAGCTATTAGGCCTATGTGTCTTTTTCTGAATAAATCGCTAACCAGATGGTTCTAGACGGCCTACTTTGTTGCCATGCGCCTTAATTAAAACGGATGCTCCCTTGCCATATTATACCTTTATCATCATATCCAGACAAATAAATCAATGCAGTCTTTATGTTCACAACAATACATTTAATTCTAGAATAATATTAGTTTCTCTTTACTGTAAACGGAAATGCGGTCTCGTCATTCCTCGGCATATCTCGGTATTTCCGATTGATCACGAACTGGGACCGCGTTAAGTCGAGTTTATTGTTCTAAGCTGCTTACCTCCAACACACGGCGTAAGAAGAATCATCAGTAGTCATCTAGATCTTCCTTCACAGACCAAACTACTGAACAATTACACACAGGCCCGTTTTTCTTCTTTTTTTTAGTTATTGTTTTATTATAGCTCTGCGGAAAATCAATAGCCATGACAGCGGTGCTACTAAACACAGGTCGGGATCATTTGTTGGCGGGAAAAACGCGTGTTGGAGAACAATGGCGCGAAACGGATGTAGTCGCAGACGTCAGGAGTCGAGGGATTACACGAGTGAAATGTATACGTGAGACGTGACTGACTAGCGACTTGTAGTGTTACAGTTCCACGAATACATATAGTCCCCGTGGACGTCGAGCTGGTTCTTAAAGATGGGTCGAAGTTACAAAGCGTTACGTCTTAGACGCGCGTAAACTACATACATTTACTACACCTGCGTTTAAAAGGACACTCCTGAGTTTGCTGCACTATAAGATGTTTCCGACTAATAAAATATTTCTACGATTAAACTTACATATTAAATATATTTTCTTGTTTATAATATCAGTGTCTGTATATTCAATGTGTTTCTGGTCGTCTTAATATTTGTAAGAAGCCCAAACTGGATTTTGTTTTCAAATAATATCGTACGTACGAAAAAAAAAACATATATGGGAAAAAAAGAGAAATTTAATCTAGTACAAATATTAGAACTATCAGAAACACGTTTAATATACAGCCACTAATATTTTATGCAGAAAAAACCCCATTTGATATGTAATTACAATCGTCGATAACAACTTAAACAATGCAGCAAACTCAGCAATGTCCCTTTAAGTAAAACCAAACCCAAAACAGGCTTCGTAAATTCGGCCCCGAGTCGTTAAAGACGTCGGCCGACCCACTTAGAGAAACGACCAGAGACCTCGCATGACGTGCCCTGATCGAGGATCGAACCCTCTCCATTGATCCACTTAGAGAAACGACTAGAGATTTCGCATGACGTGCCCTGATCGAGGGATCGAACCCTCTCCATTGATCCATTCTCTGACTTTTTTCCCGTCCCAACCGGAAGGAAAGAGTAAGGGAAACTATTAACGTGCCCATATCCACCGAAGGTTCAGGCACGTCCATCCTGGGCACGAGTTCTGATATGCGCCAGATCTCCTGTCCAGGAGAGAAAGGGGATTTTAATTGAAGGGATACATTTAATTTAAAATACATTTAGTAAATTAAAAATATATTAATAGTAATCTATCGATCTAGGATCGATATTTGTCGGTGGGCTCATTGGGCTGTTTCTCGTTCCAGAAAGTGTACCACGACTGGTATATCAAAGGCCGTGGTATGTGCCATCATGTCTGTGGCATGATGCATATAAAAGATCATTAATTCACAAATGTAATGGGTTTTCTCTCTAAAACTATATGTCAAACTTACAAAATGTTTCACATCCAATAGCCGATGATTAATAAATCAATGTGCTCTAGTGGTGTCGTTAAACAAAACAAACTTTAAGTTTATCTTATGAACTAGATCCTTTCTGAGGTAAAACGTATATATATAAAAGAGTAGTGTTGGCAGTTACTGTAGCTAGTGGAAATTCCTCAATTAGCGCAGTTGGTAGAGCGCTGGATTCTCGTAATGAGAGTCCGTGGTTCGAATCCCCTCAGTGGAAGTTCATTTATCTGTTACATTTGAAGCCGACGTAGGTACTGGTTGTGGTCTTAACACAAAAATACAATTATAATCCAATCAGAACCCGCGACTCCCCGTAGTCCACAGCTTTGGGACGTAGCTTGACTTTGGTGTGTGTGTGTGTGTGTGTGTGTGTGTGTGTGCGTGCGTGTGCGTGTGCGTGTGTGAATCTATGTAGATGTGTTGGTACCAAATGCTCCAACTGGCAGTAGCTATCGAGCGTTTCCCTGTTATTTCAGTTGGCAGAGCGATGAACTCTCGTACCGAGAGTTCGTGGTTCGAATACCTCTATGGAATTTGATATATTTGTTACATAAATTAGTAGCCCGTGTAAAGGCAGTGGATTTGTTTTATTCTCCAAACGTCAACACCATACCGAGATATTATTATTAATCACTGAATCGGCAATAAAAACATATCACCCCATGCGATCATTTGTGGATCAGCCACTACCTACAAAACAAAAATAGATTTAAAAAAAAGGAGAATTATGGTTGTTCCATTACCTGTATCTAGCACTGAACTTTATAAAACATTTTAAATTAACGAATTACCATCGGGGATATTGTTCAGTGTTACTGCAATATCGATAGCTACTGTATTGTGTCGCATAATCACTATTAAACCGAACTGCTTTTAACTTCAACCTGCTCCCTATGAATTATTCATGTTCAAAGGGACTGGTGTAGAAACATCCCAGGTACCTGTGTTTGCCGTGTGAATTATGTTCTTGTTTGTCAACCCTGCCACCTAGCGACCAGTCGTAACAAAAACAAAAGTACAAAAAAACAATCGTGGCATCAAGTCTGTGGGTGATTGCTACTGCAGAAGTGCTTACGTGGCTTATATGGAACTAGAGCAGAATAAACGGATGCAAGTCGATTAACGTTAATGTCCATTTTTGTATTAAAATGCATATTGGGTTTACAGTGATATCGTAACACTAGAACTGATAGCTATTTCACAATGGTCGTTTCAGAATAGAGGTGACGGGCCGCATGCAAGGCAATTAGGTTTTTATTCCTTTTTTGCATAAAATGCTTATTAGGTTCTGAAAAAAACACCCCTGAAAGGCAAGGGCGGACCCAATAAATATATAAGGAGGGGACCAAACGGGAAAGGGCACTTCAATAAACCGTATTCCATTTTAAAATCGTATCTCCACATTGGGCAGAGTCGAAATGAGGTTAGACAAAGTTGTGAATGCTTCCATGATCCACAATCAAGTTGAGGACTGCCACTCTTAAGACTAGCTCAGAAAACCCAAACACAAAATAGAGCTCAATGAAATACTGGTATATACAGCTGTGATGGCATGCACTCATGAATCACTGTAAACACAGTGACAATAGCAGGTGTTCGCGAAAAGTTGAGCATATCCTGCACCACCATTGGCACGCGTCCATAGTTGAAATGTGCATGATTTTTCACCAGAAAAATTAAAAAAGCATGTAGAAAATGAAAATAGGATATTGCATCACACATCATTTTAATTGGTAATGCGTCATATTGTAAAATGGACAAAGCGTGTCTGCCATAACGTTTGAAGGCTTCCAGGAGTCCTTGGGTGTTATAACCCTGATCAAACAACTTCTTTACCAGAAAGATATGTCGGTCTTTAAAATCGGCATATGACGAGCATGCCTTAATTAAAGCCGCACACCATAGTTCCATCCAGCGAAAATAAATTATAATTTGGTTAATCTACAAACCTGTAACACATTTAGATCACGTTTTTATCAAATGGAGTGAAAAAGCAGGTTTTATATCGATAAATACCATGGGAATCCCCATGTCCCAATTGCTTGAAATAATTTTGAAAGTTAGTATTCTGATGTCACCGGTAGATGTCGCTCGAAGCACAACAATGCCTACGTCACGACAAATTTCACAGACTTGGGGTGCGTTCGTTTCACCTCTCCTGGACATGTTCCAACTGTTCTTTCCTGGTTGTATCCCCTCTCCAGATATCGTAAGGCTTAGCAAAATTATTGGTTTTAAGGGTTTGTAACGTTTTGTATTGAGACACTTACTTGTCTGAACTTTATTATTACTGAAAATGAACAACAACAAATCGGATGTTGATTGCGCGAACCGTGCACGAGAAAACAAACCAACCAAAATGATAACGGTCACGTGATATACCAACGTCTGTGACATTGAAATGGAAATATCCCCTCTAAAAATAGATTGGACCTCGCTTGCTTAACGGTTTTTTCTCGACAGAACGTCTTGTGAAAAAATGCAAAAAATGCATTTTGTGGTTTTACAAACATCAGGATTACCAAAAAGCACTCCAGGTGAATGGAAATGTGTATTCTAAATAATAAAATGTAAGTAAAGTGCAATTTTATTTGTGAAAAATGGGGTTTAATAGCGAAAAACAACGCCGTAATGGTTAACAAATAGCCGTAACTAGGGTGTGTCCCTTTAACGTATATTAGAAGTTGCGAAATACAGACACAAAAAACCCAAAACCTAATCAGAAGGAAACAAGTTGGTAGAAAAGGGGGATCTTGAGATATTTATGGCAGACGGGTTCCGGTGGTCTCGTCTTTTGGATTCGCCTGTGAAAGCAATGTTTGTTTAATTAACCGGCCTCGGTGGTGTCGTGGTTAAGCCATCGGACTACAGGCTGGTAGGTACAGGGTTTGCATCCCAGTACCGGCTCTCACCCAGAGCGAGTTTTAACGACTCAATGGGTAGGTGCAAGACCACTACACTCTCTTCTCTCTCACTAACGACTAACAACTAACAGCTAACCCACTGTACTGTCCTGGACAGGCAGCCACGATAGCTGAGGTGTGTGCCCAGAACAGCGTGCTTGAACATTAATTGAATATAATCACGGAAATAAGATGAAATGAAAATTGTTTAATTATACTCCAGCGCATTTTCAACTGCGGTCACGTAGGTCTTATATATACAATACTAACAGTAGTAGTAGTTGTTATTGTAGCAGTAGCAGCAGCAGCAGCAGCATTAGTAGTAGTAGTAGTAGTAGTAGTAGTAGTAGTAGTAGTTGTAGTTGTTGTAGTTGTTGCAGTAGTTGTAGTTGTTATTGTAGCAGTAGCAGCAGCAGCAGCAGCATTAGTAGTAGTAGTAGTAGTAGTAGTAGTAGTAGTAGTAGTAGTTGTAGTTGTTGCAGTAGTTGTAGTTGTTATTGTAGCAGTAGCAGCAGCAGCAGCAGCATTAGTAGTAGTAGTAGTAGTAGTAGTAGTAGTAGTTGTAGTTGTTGCAGTAGTTGTAGTTGTTATTGTAGCAGTAGCAGCAGCAGCAGCATTAGTAGTAGTAGTAGTAGTAGTAGTAGTAGTTGTAGTTGTTGTAGTTGTTGCAGTAGTTGTAGTTGTTATTGTAGCAGTAGCAGCAGCAGCAGCAGCATTAGTAGTAGTAGTAGTAGTAGTAGTAGTAGTAGTAGTAGTAGTAGTAGTAGTAGTTGTAGTTGTTATTGTAGCAGTAGCAGCAGCAGCAGCATTAGTAGTAGTAGTAGTAGTAGTAGTAGTAGTTGTAGTTGTTGTAGTTGTTGCAGTAGTTGTAGTTGTTATTGTAGCAGTAGTAGCAGCAGCAGCAGCATTAGTAGTAGTAGTAGTAGTAGTAGTAGTAGTAGTAGTTGTAGTTGTTGCAGTAGTTGTAGTTGTTGCAGTAGCAGCAGCAGTAGTACTAGTAGTAGTAGTGACAGCAATAGTAGTAGTAGTTGCTGTTGTTGTTGTAGTAGTAGCAGCAGCAGCAGCAGCATTAGTAGTAGTAGTAGTAGTAGTAGTAGTAGTAGTAGTAGTTGTAGTTGTTGCAGTAGTTGTAGTTGTTATTGTAGCAGTAGCAGCAGCAGCAGCATTAGTAGTAGTAGTAGTAGTAGTAGTAGTAGTTGTAGTTGTTGTAGTTGTTGCAGTAGTTGTAGTTGTTATTGTAGCAGCAGCAGCATTAGTAGTAGTAGTAGTAGTATAGTAGTAGTAGTTGTAGTTGTTGTAGTTGTGCAGTAGTTGTAGTTGTTATTGTAGCAGTAGCAGCAGCAGCAGCATTAGTAGTAGTAGTAGTAGTAGTAGTAGTAGTAGTTGTAGTAGTTGTTGTTGTAGTTGCAGTAGTTGTAGCAGTAGCAGCAGCAGCAGCATTAGTAGTAGTAGTAGTAGTAGTTGTAGTTGTTGTAGTTGTTGCAGTAGTTGTAGTTGTTATTGTAGCAGTAGCAGCAGCAGCAGCATTAGTAGTAGTAGTAGTAGTAGTAGTAGTAGTAGTAGTTGTAGTTGTTGCAGTAGTTGTAGTTGTTGCAGTAGCAGCAGCAGTAGTACTGTAGTAGTGTGACAGCAATATAGTAGTAGCAGTAGCAGCAGCAGCAGCAGCATTAGTAGTAGTAGTAGTAGTAGTAGTAGTAGTAGTAGTAGTTGTAGTTGTTGCAGTAGTTGTAGTTGTTATTGTAGTAGCAGCAGCAGCAGTAGTAGTAGTAGTAGTAGTAGTAGTAGTAGTTGTAGTTGTTGTAGTTGTTGCAGTAGTTGTAGTTGTTATTGTAGCAGTAGCAGCAGCAGCAGCATTAGTAGTAGTAGTAGTAGTAGTAGTAGTAGTAGTAGTTGTAGTTGTTGTAGTTGTTGCAGTAGTTGTAGTTGTTATTGTAGCAGTAGCAGCAGCAGCAGCATTAGTAGTAGTAGTAGTAGTAGTAGTAGTTGTTGTAGTTGTTGCAGTAGTTGTAGTTGTTATTGTAGCAGTAGCAGCAGCAGCAGCATTAGTAGTAGTAGTAGTAGTAGTAGTAGTAGTTGTAGTTGTTGTAGTTGTTGCAGTAGTTGTAGTTGTTATTGTAGCAGTAGCAGCAGCAGCAGCATTAGTAGTAGTAGTAGTAGTAGTAGTTGTAGTTGTTGCAGTAGTTGTAGTTGTTGCAGTAGCAGCAGCAGTAGTACTAGTAGTAGTAGTGACAGCAATAGTAGTAGTAGTTGCTGTTGTTGTTGTAGTAGTAGCAGCAGCAGCAGCAGCAGTAGTAGTTGTTCAACAGCAGCAGCAGCAGCTGTAGTAGTAGGAGTACTGGTGTAGTAAATCTGTCATACACATATACACAGTGTTAACTTCCTACGGGAGATTGGTGACTGTTAAGTTCACTACTCGTACCAGTCTCGGATGTTTATATCGATGGACTGTCCACTGCACCGGACGAAGATGATTACCAGTGTATCGATCTGGGAGACAATCTGGCCTTTTGCCCCCGGGTCTTCCTTGTTGGGTTTCGTCTGCACCAAACTCGTGGGCTTGATCAACGTCCCAGCGTTAGATTTACAAATTATCTTTAAATGTTCACTTGAACAGACTGGGGAAGCCCTTTTGGTAATGTAAATCAAATATACCAGGTTACGTATTAGGCTTGTTTCTGTTACAGTTTTGTATCTGGGACATAGTCGTGCGGGCTCCCATTTTTGTAGGGGTGGGGTGGGTGGTGAGGTCCGATGGGGTGGGGGTGGGCAGGCTGATTTTTGCCCGAATTAAACGAAGATGTTCGAATTTGGATAACCACATTTATTCATATTAACATTATTTCCAAACAGCTATATATGGTTACAGACGAATCTCTACATGTTTTGACATGGATTACAACTAATATTGTGGGTAGAATGATGAAAATACACGGTGAAACTTTTTCAGGCAAGTTCATTTTGCACGACTAACTCTATCTTTTTCGCTCGAATTTGAGGATGATTTGCTCCAACATTGCTCCCCCACCCCCGCCGTCTCGTACGCTTATGATCTGGGGTGTGGTAGGTACAGGGCAGTTATGAGACGAGGCAGAGATGGTAATTTTGGTGATGAAAATTCTGATCTTTATATTTTCTAAATTCCTAAGATGCATCGTCGTAGGATCGAACCACCTCAATGGACCCATTCTCTGATTGGGGGTTGTCCCGTTCCAACCTGTACACCACGACAGGTATATCTCTTCTTGTCTGTCTGTCTGTCTGTCTGTCTGTCTCTCTCTGTCTCTCTCCCCTTCTTTCTCTCTATGTTTGTCGATCTCTGTCTCCCCCTATCTCTGTCTCTCTCTGGGTTTTTTTTTTTCTTTTTTTTTTTTTTTTGGGGGGGGGGGGGGGCGGGACGTAGCCCAGTAGTACAGCGCTCGCTCGGTCCTATCTCAATATCTGTGTGGTCCTTAGCCATATGTCTGACGCCATATAACCGTAATTAAAATGTGTTGAGTGCGTCTTTAAATAAAACATTTCTTTCTTTCTCTCTGTTTTGGTTGACCCATTATCTCACTAAATTTCCCCTGTCCCAGTCAGTGCTCCATAACTAACTATGGTATATCAAATGCCATGGTATATGTTGTCCTGTCTCTGAGACTGTATGTACTATCAAATATTTGACATCCAATAGCCGATGATTAATATATCAATGTGCTCTAGTGGTGTCGTTAAACAAAAGTCAAAACGACGCCAATAGAGCGCATTGGTTTAATAATATTCGGCTATTGGATGTAAAACATTTGGAAATTTGAACATATGGACTTGGAGAGGAAATCCGTTAATTTGTTTCAATTAGTAGCAGGGGATCTATTATATACACCATCCCACAGACAGGATAGCACACACCACGGATATTTATATATCAGTCGTAGTGCACTGGCTGGAACAAAACATAACCCAATGGGCCACCGACAGGGATCGATCCTAGTCTGACTGCACATCAGGTGAGCGCTTTACCACTGGTCTACGTCCCGCCCTTCTTAATTAAGACACATTTTAACTTTTATCTCATGTATAATGTGATAAGATAACGGCGTATGTTGGTCACAGCTGGCACACAGTGTAATCACTATGTGCTTGTTAAGGCGGGTATTTGTGGGGGGGGGGTGAGGGTGGGGGGGGGGAGGGGGGGGGGGGGGGGGGGGGGGGGGGGGGGGGGGTAGTGGGAAAGGGTTGCGGGTGCGCGACTGAACGTAGAATAAATTAAATCTGGATATTGATCGAGCGAGCCGTCCACAGCTGAATGTAATTAGTGTATGGCAGTATTCACTGTCACCGCGTTTGGCGATGAAAGCGGCGTTAACTCTATGAATTATTGCGCGTTTACTTTGCGAATGGCCCGTCAATTGCCTTAATGTGCAGAACGGGTAATGTGCAGAACGCCGAGTTTGGATTCATCGTCTAGCAAGGCCGGGGTTCAGTTGTACCGTTGGGAGGGATCTAGCCTAGTGGTACAGCGCTCGCTTGAGACGCGCTAGGTTTAGAGTCGATCCCCGTCGGTGGGCCCATTAAGCTATTTCTCGTTCCAGCCAGTGCACCACGACTGGTATATCAAAGGCCGTGGTATGTGCTATCATATCTGTGAGATGGTGGATATCAAAGATCCCTTGATACTAATGGAAAAACATAGAGGGCTTCGTCTCTAATGCACACTGATTAAGTAATAATCGGCTGTTGGATGTCAAATATTTGGTAATTCTGACACGTAGTCATCAGAGGAAAGCCACTACAATTTTACTAATGCCGCAAAAGATCTTTTATTTGCACATTCCCACAGCCAGGAAAGCACATACCACGGCCTTTGACAAGTTGTGGTGCACTGGTTGGAACGAGAAAAACCACAATCAATTGAATGGATCTACCGAAGTGTTTCCATCCTGCAACGCAAGCACCTCAAGCGAACACTCAACCTCGGGTTTCTTCTCTAAGACTATATGCCAATATTACCAAATGGTTGACATTCAATAGCCGATGATTACTAAATCACCGTGGTGCCGTTAAAAATAACACTGTTTTCATGGTCTAGTGAGCCGCGGACTTTAGTTACTCTTTGTGATGGTACTGCATTTGGGTCACTGGTTTAACACGGGTGGGCACTAGGTTCGAATCCCGGCAGGTCTACCGACTTGAATGCTGAAGTTAGTTTGTTTTGTTGTTGTTGTTTCACTTGTTGCTGAGTATACCGATGATTTATGATTTTAAAGCAATATTAGTCATTAAACCTAGTCCTAGCTGGATCTAACACAAACACCAGGACGACACCAGAAATTAACCAGTTCCATGTTGAAAGTTGACAAAACTAATAACGAATTGTCATTCCACTGAAAGTGTCGCACCACACCACGTATATATCACAGATTGTCTATACGAAAGGAAATTCATGTTTGTTTAATGGGACTTTCTTACACACTTCGTTGGTGAGAACATCATGCGTCTTCATGATATCACACGCCAATAGCACACACGTGTTTAAAGACATACGCTTGGCTGCTTCTAGATGATAATGCGATTTTAGCGCTAAGACACATACACATACATGTACGTAAACTGCAAGCGCAAATGCTGTAAACAGGTTTTATTAGCTTTTTTTCACGATATGTAAGAAATAGAATACAACATTCGTGTCCATTAGATACCATTTATCTTACAACTCGTAGTTTAAAGGCATATCCAACTTGCTTTAACTCGTTAGATACCCTTTAAAACAACACGTTATAAGATAACTCATGTAGTATTCCCTATATAACACCTTTAAAACAACACGTTATAAGATAACTCATGTAGTATTCCCTATATAGCACCTTTAAAACAACACGTTATAAGATAACTCATGTAGTATTCCCCATATAGCACCTTTAAAACAACACACCTTTAAAACAACACGTTATAAGATAACTCGTGTAGTATTCCCTATATAGCACCTTTAAAACAACACACCTTTAAAACAACACGTTATAAGATAACTCGTGTAGTATTCCCTATATAGCACCTTTAAAACAGCACGTTATAATATAACTCGTGTAGTATTCCCTACATAGCACCTTTAAAACAACACGTTATAAGATAACTCGTGTAGTATTCCCTATATAGCACCTTTAAAACAACACGTTATAAGATAACTCGTGTAGTATTCCCTATATAGCACCTTTAAAACAACACGTTATAAGATAACTCATGTAGTATTCCCTATATAACACCTTTAAAACAACACGTTATAAGATAACTCATGTAGTATTCCCTATAGAACAACACGTTATAAGATAACTCATGTAGTATTCCCTATATAGCACCTTTAGAACAACACGTTATAAGATAACTCATGTAGTATTCCCTATATAGCACCTTTAAACCAACACGTTATAAGATAACTCATGTAGTATTCCCTATATAGCACCTTTAAAACAACACGTTATAAAATATCTCATGTAGTATTCCGTATATAGCACTTTTAAAACAACACGTTATAAGATAACTCATGTAGTATTCCCTATATAGCACCTTTAGAACAACACGTTATAAGATAACTCATGTAGTATTCCCTATATAGCACCTTTAGAACAACACGTTATAAGATAACTCATGTAGTATTCCCTATATAGCACCTTTAAACCAACACGCTATAAGATAACTCATGTAGTATTCCCTATATAGCACCTTTAAAACAACACGTTATAAAATATCTCATGTAGTATTCCGTATATAGCACTTTTAAAACAACACGTTATAAGATAACTCATGTAGTATTCCCTATATAGCACCTTTAAAACAACACGTTATAAGATAACTCATGTAGTATTCCCTATATAACACCTTTAAAACAACACGTTATAAGATAACTCATGTAGTATTCCCTATAGAACAACACGTTATAAGATAACTCATGTAGTATTCCCTATATAGCACCTTTAGAACAACACGTTATAAGATAACTCATGTAGTATTCCCTATATAGCACCTTTAAACCAACACGTTATAAGATAACTCATGTAGTATTCCCTATATAGCACCTTTAAAACAACACGTTATAAAATATCTCATGTAGTATTCCGTATATAGCACTTTTAAAACAACACGTTATAAGATAACTCATGTAGTATTCCCTATATAGCACCTTTAAAACAACACGTTATAAGATAACTCATGTAGTATTCCCTATATAGCACCTTTAAAACAACACATTTAAAACAACACACCTTTAAAACAACACGTTATAAGATAACTCATGTAGTATTCCCTATATAGCACCTTTAAAACAACACGTTATAAGATAACTCACGTAGTATTCCCTATATAGCACCTTTAAAACAACACACCTTTAAAACAACACGTTATAAGATAACTCGTGTAGTATTCCCTATATAGCACCTTTAAAACAGCACGTTATAATATAACTCGTGTAGTATTCCCTATATAGCACCTTTAAAACAACACGTTATAAGATAACTCGTGTAGTATTCCCTATATAGCACCTTTAAAACAACATGTTATAAGATAACTCGTGTAGTATTCCCTATATAGCACCTTTAAAACAACACGTTATAAGATAACTCATGTAGTATTCCCTATATAGCACCTTTAGACTAAGGTTATTAGTCGACTAACATATGGTAATTGCGACACTTGGTTTAGAGAGTGAGAAAAGTGAGAGTGAGAAAAGAAACACGATGCCATGAAATCTCTACTTCCTTTTCCCCTTGGCAGCAAAGAACCTTTTACACGTGTGCATTTCCCCATGCACGGGGTAACACATACCACTGCTTTGTAAAGTGTATTCGAAGACAGATAGCTGACTGTGATGCGAGATTCTAATCCGTTTGTCACTCTCTAAGGTTGGGAATAGTAGGACCATGACACGCGCGCCATCATGACTGCAAACCAATCGATCTGTTTACATGGCAATGAACAAGTGGGTTGCGCGATCGGCCAGAATAAGCGCGAAAACAAAAACGAGAAAACGTTAGTCTCCCTTACCTTCTTCCTTCCCCCAAGCAGACGACAGGATGACGAGCACCAGCACGTGCACCGATAGCAGCAGCTCCATCCGGTCAGCATTCGGGAGTCACGCGCACCCTAGAGTCAGCATTGGAAAGTGACGTCTGATCCACCCTCATCAGATACTGTTGTGGCAGATATCGGGCGAAAAGTAGGTCGCGTTGTAAGCATCGATCGGAAAGGTTGTCTGGAGATGGAACCGTCTGCCATTTACAGTGATGCTGACACCCCCCCTGCAGCTGTTAATCGATTGCGCCAGGGTAACGGAATGGACGGTCTGACGTGAGGAGATAAGGGGTGATGATTGAATGGGGATCGAAGTGCTAATTGAAGTTGTTGTTTTTTCTCTCTCTCTCTCTTTTTCTTGTTGTATGGTACATAACTCTTACAGAGTCGTGATTTGGTGTTTTGATATGGCAGGCTATAGAACATATGGACATAAATAGACAGAAATCATAGAATCTGATGTCTGTGTAATATGAATATTGTAGAAGACAAGTGCCATTTTATCTTGGTCTGCCCGTTTTACAGTACTATACGTTAAAGTTTTTTATTTAACGACACCACTAGAGCACATTGTTTTATTAATCATCGGCTATTGGATGTCAAACATTTGATAATTTGATTCGTAGTCTTCAGAGGAAACCCGCTACATTTTTCATTAGCAACAAGGTATCTATTATATGTACTTTCCCCCAGACAGGACAGTACATACCACGGCCTTTGATATGCCAGTCATGGTGTACTGGCAGGAACGAGAAATAACCCAGTGGGCATATATACAGAAGAGTTTATTTAGATAAAACTGCCACATCAACAACAACAACAACAACACAAATAACAAAAAACCCCGAACAACAACAGCAACAACAACAAAACAACAACAAAACAAAATCCCCAAAACAAACAACTACAATGTAACAAACAAAGCTACAAACAAACAAAACATCAAACAAACATTGTTGGTTAACATAAATTTGAACTTAGGATGGATGAAGTGGAAACTCTTCCCATCCCAGTTTTAAACACTGACATTGCTTTTCACAAACTTAACTAAGGATCATTTAATGTTTTAGCATTTTATTACGATACATCCAGTTAGTTGACTACTCTACATAATAAGTTTTGAAATTAGGTAAGCCTATTTGTCACGTAATGTATTTGGTCCATCGAAACACATGAATCTTTTCTAAGAAGTCCAGGAGGTCTGACGTAAAGCTAAGCCAGCATAACGTCATCATTTCCGTTCGTGTTTTCCCAAGCATAGCCTTCTTTAGGTGGGCATGGCGCTGTTCGTCTTTGATGCCGTTCTGCCTGACGTTGACCTTGACCTTCATGTATGGGTTGCGCCTGTGGTGGTTGCTGCTGTAGTTGCATTTGCGGGTGATGTTGCATCTGTACAGGGCGGTTACGATTAACTGAAAAAAGAAAAAAAACAAGAGACAACACAATAAACGAACAATAACACCGAACAACCTCATAACAGCAAGAAAAAGAAAAAAATCCCCCCCCCCCCCCCAAAAAAAAAAAACAATTAAAAAAAAACTTGCACTGGCGTAGCCATGGGATCACACCTCTAGTTTTCTCGCCATCTGTTACAGGGCACATCTCTTTTGTGTGTGCACGCCATCTGTTACAGGGCACATCTCTTTAGTTTCCTCACCATCTGTTACAGGGCACACCTCTTTAGTTTCCTCACCATCTGTTACAGGGCACACCTCTTTTGTTTCCTCACCATCTGTTACAGGGCACACCTCTTTTGTTTCCTCACCATCTGTTACAGGGCACACCTCGTTTGTTTCCTCACCATCTGTTACAGGGCACACCTCTTTTGTTTCCTCACCATCTGTTACAGGGCACATCTCTTTTGTTTCCTCACCATCTGTTACAGGGCACACCTCTTTCGTTTCCTCACCATCTGTTACAGGACACATCTCTTTAGTTTCCTCACCATCTGTTACAGGGCACACCTCTTTCGTTTCCTCACCATCTGTTACAGGGCACACCTCGTTTGTTTCCTCACCATCTGTTACAGGGCACACCTCTTTAGTTTCCTCACTATCTTGTACAGGGCACACCTCTTTAGTTTCCTCACCATCTGCTACAGGGCACATCTCTTTAGTTTCCTCACACTCTGTTACAGGGCACATCTCTTTTGTTTTCTCGCCATCTGTTACAGGGCACACCTCTTTAGTTTCCTCACAATCTGTTACAGGGCACATCTCTTTAGTTTCCTCACCATCTGTTACAGGGCACACCTCTTTAGTTTCCTCACAATCTGTTACAGGGCACATCTCTTTTGTTTTCTCGCCATCTGTTACAGGGCACATCTCTTTAGTTTCCTCACCATCTGTTACAGGACACACCTCTTTTGTTTCCACACCATCTATTACAGGACACACCTCTTTAGTTTCCTCACCATCTGTTACAGGGCACATCTCTTTTGTTTCCTCACCATCTGTTACAGGGCACATCTCTTTTGTTTCCTCGCCATCTGTTACAGGGCACATCTCTTTAGTTTCCTCACCATCTGTTACAGGGCACATCTCTTTAGTTTCCTCACCATCTGTTACAGGGCACACCTCTTTAGTTTCCTCACCATCTGCTACAGGGCACATCTCTTTAGTTTCCTCACCATCTGTTACAGGGCACACCTCTTTAGTTTCCTCGCCATCTTTTACAGGGCACATATCTTTTGTGTGCACACCATCTGTTACAGGGCACACCTCTTTAGTTTCCTCACAATCTGTTACGGGGCACATCTTTTTAGTTTCCTCGCCATCTGTTACAGGGCACATCCTTTAGTTTTACTCGCCATCTTTTACAGGGCACATCTCTTTTGTGTGCACACCATCTTTTACAGGGCACACCTCTTTAGTTTCCTCACCATCTGTTACAGGGCACACCTCTTTAGTTTCCTCACCATCTGTTACAGGGCACATCTCTTTTGTTTCCTCACCATCTGTTACAGGGCACATCCTTTAGTTTCCTCGCCATCTTTTACAGGGCACATCTCTTTTGTGTGCAGACCATCTGTTACAGGGCACACCTCTTTAGTTTCCTCACCATCTGTTACAGGGCACATCTCTTTTGTTTTCTCACCATCTATTACAGGGCACACCTCTTTAGTTTCCTCACCATCTGCTACAGGGCACACCTCTTTGGTTTCCTCACCATCTGTTACAGGGCACACCTCTTTTGTTTCCTCACCATCTGTTACAGGACACACCTCTTTAGTTTCCTCACCATCTTATACAGGGCACACCATCTGTTACAGGGCACACCTCGTTTGTTTCCTTTCAAACTGTTACACGGCTCACGGAGTATATTTGAACTGTTAGAGCGTACGACCAGATAAAAATTCGAGTGGCCGAAGCGCTCGAATCTGTCATTTATGTTCCCACAAGAAAACGTTGAAGGAAGGAAATGTTTTAATTAACGACGCACTCAACACATTTTATTCACGATTATATGGGGTCGGACATATGGTTAAGGAAAGTAAAGTTTGTTTTATTTAACGACTCCACTAGAGCACATTGATTTGTTTTTTTATCTTATCATCGGCTATTGGACGTCAAATATATGGTCATTCTGACACTGTTTTTTAGAGGAAACTCGCTGTCGCCACATAGGCTACTCTTTTACGACAGGCAACAAGGGATATTTTATTTGCGCTTCCCACAGGCAGGATAGCACAAACCATGGCCTTTGTTGATCACTGGTCGGTGCAAGTGGTTTACACCTACCCATTGAGCCTTGCGGGGAACTTACTCAGGGTTTGGAGTCGGAATCTGGATTAAAAATCCCATGCCTCGACTGGGATCCAGACGCAGTACCTACCAGCCTGTAGACCGATGGCCTAACCACGACGCCACCGAGACCGGTATATGATTAAGGACCACACAGATATCGAGAGAGGAAACCTGCTGTCGCCACTTCAAGGGCTACTCTTTTCAATTAGTGGCAAGGGATCTTTTATATGCACCATCCCACAGACAGGATAACACATACCACGGCCTTTGATATACAACTCGTGATGCAATGGCTGGAACGAGAAATAGCCCATGAGCCCACCGACGGGGATCGATCCTAGATTGACCGCCCATCAGCCGAGCGCTTTGCCATTGGGCTACATCCCGCCCACAGAAAATGTTGAATTTTAGAAAATGTTGAATTTTAGATAATCAAATACGGCATGTCCAGCTTTCTGAGCTCAGTAGCAGGGAAACGTTTGGGGATCATGTCCACCTTTCTGAGCTCAGTAGCAGGGAAACGTTTCGAGATCATGTCCAGCCTTCTGAGCTCAGTAGCAGGGAAACGTTTGGGGATCATGTCCAGCTTTCTGAGCTCAGTAGCAGGGAAACGTTTGGGGATCATGTCCAGCTTTCTGATCTCAGGAGTAGGGAAACGTTTGAGGTTCATGTCCAGCTTTCTGAGCTCAGTAGCAGGGAAACGTTTGGAGATCATGTCCAGCCTTCTGAGCTCAGTAGCAGGGAAAGGTTTGGAAATCATGTCTAGCCTTCTGATCTCAGTAGCAGGGAAACGTTTGGGGACCATATCCAGCCTTCTCAGCTCAGTAGCAGGGAAACGTTTAGGGTTCATGTCCAGCTTTCTGAGTTCAGTAGCAGGGAAACGTTTGAGGATCATGTCCAGCTTTCTGAGCTCAGTAGCAGGGAAACGTTTGAGGTTCATGTCCAGCTTTCTGAGCTCAGTAGCAGGGAAACGTTTGGAGATCATGACCAGCCTTCTGAGCTCAGTAACAGGGAAACGTTTGAGGTTCATGTCCAGCTTTCTGAGCTCAGTAACAGGGAAACGTTTGAGGTTCATGTCCAGCTTTCTGAGCTCAATAACAGGGAAACGTTTGAGGTTCATGTCCAGCCTTCTGAACTCAGTAACAGGGAAACGTTTGAGGATCATGTCCAGCTTTCTGAGCTCAGTAGCAGGGAAACGTTTGGGGTTCATGTCCAGCCTTCTGAGCTCAGTAGCAGGGAAACGTTTGGAGATCATGTCCAGCCTTCTGAGCTCAGTAGTAGGGAAACGTTTGAGGTTCATGTCCAGCCTTCTGAGCTCAGTAGCAGGGAAACGTTTGGGGTTCATGTCTAGCATTCTGATCTCAGTAGCAGGGAAACGTTTGGGGATCATGTCCAGCCTTCTGAGCTCAGTAACAGGGAAACGTTTGGGGATCATGTCCAGCCTTCTGAGCTCAGTAGCAGGGAAACGTTTGGAGATCATGTCCAGCCTTCTGAGCTCAGTAGCAGGGAAACGTTTGGAGATCATGTCCAGCCTTCTGAGCTCAGTAGTAGGGAAACGTTTGAGGTTCATGTCCAGCCTTCTGAGCTCAGTAGCAGGGAAACGTTTGGGGTTCATGTCTAGCATTCTGATCTCAGTAGCAGGGAAACGTTTGGGGATCATGTCCAGCCTTCTGAGCTCAGTAGCAGGGAAACGTTTGGAGATCATGTCCAGCCTTCTGAGCTCAGTAGCAGGGAAACGTTTGGGGTTCATGTCTAGCCTTCTGATCTCAGTAGCAGGGAAACGTTTGGAGATCATGTCCAGCCTTCTGATCTCAGTAGCAGGGAAACGTTTGGAGATCATGTCCAGCCTTCTGAGCTCAGTAGCAGGGAAACGTTTGGAGATCATGTCCAGCCTTCTGAGCTCAGTAGCAGGGAGACGTTTGGGGATCATGTCCAGCTTTCTGAGCTCAGTAGCAGGGAAACGTTTGGAGATCATGTCCAGCCTTCTGAGATCAGTAGCAGGGAAACGTTTGAGGTTCATGTCCAGCCTTCTGAGCTCAGTAGCAGGGAAACGTTTGGGGACCATGTCCAGCCTTCTGAGCTCAGTAACAGGGAAACGTTTGGGGATCATGTCCAGCCTTCTGATCTCAGTAACAGGGAAACGTTTGGGGATCCTGTCCAGCTTTCTGAGCTCAGTAGCAGGGAAACGTTTGGGGACCATGTCCAGCCTTCTGAGCTCAGTAGCAGGGAAACGTTTGGTGATCATGTCCAGCTTTCTGAGCTCAGTAGCAGGGGAACGTTTGGGGACCATGTCCAGCTTTCTGAGCTCAGTAGCAGGGAAACGTTTGGGGACCATGTCCAGCTTTCTGAGCTCAGTAGCAGGGAAACGTTTAAGGTTCATGTCAAGCTTTCTGAGCTCAGTAGCAGGGAAACGTTTGAGGTTCATGTCCAGCTTTCTGAGCTCAGTAGCAGGGAAACGTTTGAGGTTCATGTCCAGCTTTCTGAGCTCAGTAGTAGGGACACGTTTGAGGTTCATGTCCAGCTTTCTGAGCTCAGTAACAGGGACACGTTTGGGGATTATGTCCAGCCTTCTGAGCTCAGTAGCAGGGAAACGTTTGGAGATCATGTCCAGCCTTCTGAGCTCAGTAGCAGGGAAACGTTTGGGGATCATGTCCAGCTTTCTGAGCTCAGTAGCAGGGAAACGTCTGAGGTTCATGTCCAGCTTTCTGAGCTCAGTAGCAGGGAAACGTTTGGAGATCATGTCCAGCCTTCTGAGCTCATTAGCTGGGAAACGTTTGGGGATCATGTCCAGCTTTCTGAGCTCAGTACTAGGGAAACGTTTGGGGATCATGTCCAGCCTTCTGAGCTCAGTAGCAGGGAAACGTTTGGGGATCATGTCCAGCTTTCTGAGCTCAGTAGCAGGAAAACGTTTGGGGATCATGCTCCCCGCGGACCATGTTTTATATTTACATTTCGCCCCGTAACACGACTCACAGACAGTGTGGGTGCCCACACAAAAATAAGTGTGTCCTCCAATCTGAACAATTACGAAATATCCAGGGGGGGGGGGGGGGGGGGGGGGGGGGGGGCAGGGCGGTGGCGGTGGTCTGGAGTTGCATTACAAACCATTATTTATTAGAACAATGTCGGTTTTTTTTCTTTTTTAAATTAAATAGACATTCACAATATTTTATTTTTTATTACAGAAATTTCTTTGTTATTTACATCAAGTATTTGTTAACAACATTGAGAAACAAAATAAAACAAGCATTCTGAGAGTACTGCTAAAGCAATACATGCTCCCTAAGTCCCTGACCGCAGTCATGCTGGTCACGTGACGGTTAGAGTGAACTAACTTGGGGTGGAGTGGTGACGAGCTTCACGTGACTTTCGAGGACGTGTAAAGTCTAGCATATCCGACCGGGACGGGACGGAACACAAGCGAAGTGACAATGTAATTAAACATTCAAAACTAAATTTACAGTGAATAAATTAATCAAGTGCATAGGCGTAGTCTGGATGGGGTGTGTGTGTGTGTGTGTGTGTGTGTGGGGGGGGGGGGGGGTGATACACACATACACACACACGTACATATATACTCTGTCAAAAAAGAAAAAGAAACGCATAGGTGATAGGGAAAGAAGAAAAGTGTTTGATTTTACAAAATAATTTTTTTTGGTACAATGCTGCTGCATGCCCAAATGCACCCTAAATCAAATTTAACGCACGTTGTGACACGTTGTGCAACAATTGCAGGAAATCGGCGTGAAATGGTCAGATTTTGGTTAATGCACGTAAAACTCGGGAAAAAGATTGGGGTAGTGATGGGTATTTAAAGCGGCAATGCTCGCAATGATGCGTCATTTCCATTTCGACGTAGACGAGTTACAAGATGCCAAGACTAAGCCTGCCGAATCAAACATTGCAATAGGGCGCCTCCAGTTAGATGAATCGCAGTCAGCAGTCGCACGCCACATGAACGTCCATCAGAGCATCATTTCACGTCTCTGGGACAGGTACCAGCAGTTTCAATCAGCTGAAGACCGGCCCAGAAGTGGAAAACCTCGCATAACAACTGCAGCACAAGATAGCTACATCCGGGCTCTGCACTTGCGTCACTGAACTGCTACAGCAACGAACACTGCTGGACGCATACCTAGTTTGAGAAGGGCATCTGCACAAACCAGTCGGAACCGACTTTGAGAAGCTGGTTTACGGGCTAGGAGACCGTATGTTGGGTCCGTCCTGCGACGTCAACATCGACATTTTGACGTCGTGATGGACGACAACGTGTTTACAGACGCCGCAATGAACATTTTGCCAACAACTGCATCGCCCAAGTTGACAGATTCGGTGGAGGGAGTGTCATGATGTGGGGAGCCATCTCATACACCGGCAGAAGTAAAATTGTGTTCGTACAAGGCAACCTGATAGCTGTACGCTACAGGGATGAAATTCTTCGCCGTCACATGCTTCCCATTTTGGATCGACAGAGAGAACTCTTTTAACAGGACAATATGCCAGGCCGCATACGGCACGTGTAACAATGGATTTCCTACAGAATGAGAACATTAATGTGCTGCCATGGCCATCACGATCGCTAAATCTCAACCCCAATGAACATCAATGGGACGAACTGGACAGACGTATACGCCAGCGTGACCCGAAGCCTCAGACGCTTCCGCAACTGCCACATGCACTGCAGTAAGAAAGGACTAGGATTCCACTTGCCCGGATTCAGAGACTCATTCAGTCTATGCCAAAGAGATGTCACGCAGTAATTGCTGCTGCTGGTGGCCACACAAGGTACTGATTTCAGCGCCCCCGTGCGACGCTGTTTGGTGACGAAAACGCCTCCACTGCCGTCAGTCCATAGCAAGAACATTGTCACATACTCATGTCAAATTTGACTTTGATACGATCATAAATAACGAAATTATTCCACTTTGTATTAAAGAGATAATTGCATGAAGATTTCGCCTATGCGTTTCTTTTTTGACAGAATATATTTCCTTTTTATATTATTGTCAGACTATTCTTTAATAAATGTACTACACTATATCAGTGGCCGATAAATACCATTTATCTTACAACGAGTTGTTTTATATTATTGTCGGACTATTCTTTAATAAATGTACTACACTATATCAGTGGCCGTTAAATACCATTTATCTTACAACGAGTTGTTTTATATTATTGTCGGACTATTCTTTAATAAATGTACTACACTATATATCAGTGGCCGTTAAATACCATTTATCTTACAACGAGTTGTTTTATATTATTGTCGGACTATTCTTTAATAAATGTACTACACTATATATCAGTGGCCGTTAAATACCATTTATCTTACAACGAGTTGTTTTATATTATTGTCGGACGATTCTTCAATAAATGTACTACACTATAACAGTGGCCGTTAAATACCATTTATCTTACAACGAGTTGTTTTATATTATTGTCGGACGATTCTTCAATAAATGTACTACACTATATCAGTGGCCGTTAAATACCATTTATCTTACAACGAGTTGTTTTATATTATTGTCGGACTATTCTTTAATAAATGTACTACACTATATATCAGTGGCCGTTAAATACCATTTATCTTACAACGAGTTGTTTTATATTATTGTCGGACTATTCTTTAATAAATGTACTACACTATATATCAGTGGCCGTTAAATACCATTTATCTTACAACGAGTTGTTTTATATTATTGTCGGACGATTCTTTAATAAATGTACTACACTATATATCAGTGGCCGTTAAATACCATTTATCTTACAACGAGTTGTTTTATATTATTGTCGGACGATTCTTTAATAAATGTACTACACTATATATCAGTGGCCGTTAAATACCATTTATCTTACAACGAGTTGTTTTATATTATTGTCGGACGATTCTTTAATAAATGTACTACACTATATATCAGTGGCCGTTAAATACCATTTATCTTACAACGAGTTGTTTTATATTATTGTCGGACGATTCTTTAATAAATGTACTACACTATATATCAGTGGCCGTTAAATACCATTTATCTTACAACGAGTTGTTTTATATTATTGTCGGACGATTCTTTAATAAATGTACTACACTATATATCAGTGGCCGTTAAATACCATTTATCTTACAACGATTTGTTTTATATTATTGTCGGACGATTCTTTAATAAATGTACTACACTATATATCAGTGGCCGTTAAATACCATTTATCTTACAACGAGTTGTTTTATATTATTGTCGGACGATTCTTCAATAAATGTACTACACTATAACAGTGGCCGTTAAATACCATTTATCTTACAACGAGTTGTTTTATATTATTGTCGGACGATTCTTCAATAAATGTACTACACTATATCAGTGGCCGTTAAATACCATTTATCTTACAACGAGTTGTTTTATATTATTGTCGGACTATTCTTTAATAAATGTACTACACTATATATCAGTGGCCGTTAAATACCATTTATCTTACAACGAGTTGTTTTATATTATTGTCGGACGATTCTTTAATAAATGTACTACACTATATATCAGTGGCCGTTAAATACCATTTATCTTACAACGAGTTGTTTTATATTATTGTCGGACGATTCTTTAATAAATGTACTACACTATATATCAGTGGCCGTTAAATACCATTTATCTTACAACGAGTTGTTTTATATTATTGTCGGACGATTCTTTAATAAATGTACTACACTATATATCAGTGGCCGTTAAATACCATTTATCTTACAACGAGTTGTTTTATATTATTGTCGGACGATTCTTTAATAAATGTACTACACTATATATCAGTGGCCGTTAAATACCATTTATCTTACAACGAGTTGTTTTATATTATTGTCGGACTATTCTTTAATAAATGTACTACACTATATATCAGTGGCCGTTAAATACCATTTATCTTACAACGAGTTGTTTTATATTATTGTCGGACTATTCTTTAATAAATGTACTACACTATATATCAGTGGCCGTTAAATACCATTTATCTTACAACGAGTTGTTTTATATTATTGTCGGACGATTCTTCAATAAATGTACTACACTATAACAGTGGCCGTTAAATACCATTTATCTTACAACGAGTTGTTTTATATTATTGTCGGACGATTCTTCAATAAATGTACTACACTATATCAGTGGCCGTTAAATACCATTTATCTTACAACGAGTTGTTTTATATTATTGTCGGACTATTCTTTAATAAATGTACTACACTATATATCAGTGGCCGTTAAATACCATTTATCTTACAACGAGTTGTTTTATATTATTGTCGGACGATTCTTTAATAAATGTACTACACTATATATCAGTGGCCGTTAAATACCATTTATCTTACAACGAGTTGTTTTATATTATTGTCGGACGATTCTTTAATAAATGTACTACACTATATATCAGTGGCCGTTAAATACCATTTATCTTACAACGATTTGTTTTATATTATTGTCGGACGATTCTTTAATAAATGTACTACACTATATATCAGTGGCCGTTAAATACCATTTATCTTACAACGAGTTGTTTTATATTATTGTCGGACGATTCTTTAATAAATGTACTACACTATATATCAGTGGCCGTTAAATACCATTTATCTTACAACGAGTTGTTTTATATTATTGTCGGACGATTCTTTAATAAATGTACTACACTATATATCAGTGGCCGTTAAATACCATTTATCTTACAACGAGTTGTTTTATATTATTGTCGGACGATTCTTCAATAAATGTACTACACTATATCAGTGGCCGTTAAATACCATTTATCTTACAACGAGTTGTTTTATATTATTGTCGGACTATTCTTTAATAAATGTACTACACTATATATCAGTGGCCGTTAAATACCATTTATCTTACAACGAGTTGTTTTATATTATTGTCGGACGATTCTTTAATAAATGTACTACACTATATATCAGTGGCCGTTAAATACCATTTATCTTACAACGATTTGTTTTATATTATTGTCGGACGATTCTTTAATAAATGTACTACACTATATATCAGTGGCCGTTAAATACCATTTATCTTACAACGAGTTGTTTTATATTATTGTCGGACGATTCTTTAATAAATGTACTACACTATATATCAGTGGCCGTTAAATACCATTTATCTTACAACGAGTTGTTTTATATTATTGTCGGACGATTCTTTAATAAATGTACTACACTATATATCAGTGGCCGTTAAATACCATTTATCTTACAACGATTTGTTTTATATTATTGTCGGACGATTCTTTAATAAATGTACTACACTATATATCAGTGGCCGTTAAATACCATTTATCTTACAACGATTTGTTTTATATTATTGTCGGACGATTCTTTAATAAATGTACTACACTATATATCAGTGGCCGTTAAATACCATTTATCTTACAACGAGTTGTTTTATATTATTGTCGGACGATTCTTCAATAAATGTACTACACTATATCAGTGGCCGATAAATACCATTTATCTTACAAGGAGTTGTTTTATATTATTGTCGGACGATTCTTCAATAAATGTACTACACTATATCAGTGGCCGATAAATACCATTTATCTTACAACGAGTTGTTTTATATTATTGTCGGACGATTCTTCAATAAATGTACTACACTATATCAGTGGCCGTTAAATACCATTTATCTTACAACGAGTTGTTTTATATTATTGTCGGACGATTCTTCAATATATTATTGTCGGACTATTCTTCAATAAATGTACTACACTATATCAGTGGCCGTTAAATACCATTTATCTTACAACGAGTTGTTTTAGGACATACCTGTTATAAAAATAAATAAATAAAAATAACGAATGATTATCTCACCAACGGGTGGGTAAGAAACCAAATTCTAACACACCCGATGATGAGAACATCATTCGTTAATCATCATATCACATGCTAATAACACGAATATGTGTGATAACAATTTAAAAACATGCTGCTATTAGGTGATGACCAGGTCACAAATGACATACCATCCAATGAACAAGACAAACAACACATGATCGAAATAGATTTCTTATACACCTGTTGGTGAGAAGATCATTCGTTACTTTTGATAACACATATACGTGTGATAACAATTTAAAGACATGCAATTGGCTGCTCCTAGGTGATGACCAATGACGTACCATCCAACGGAAAAAAAGTACGGTCGAATCGATCACTTTGTGACGTACATTCTCGCTCTAGCCAGTGCACCACGACTGGTATATCAAATGCTGTGGCGTGTGCTATCCTGTCTTGTGGGATGATGCATATAAAAGATCACTTGCTACTAATGGAAAAACAAATGTAGCGGGTTTCCTCTCTAAGACTACATGTATCTGTAAAAATTGCCAAATGTTAGAAATCCAATAGCCGATGATTAATAGTCAATGTGCTCTAGTGGTGTCGTTAAACAAAACAAATTTTAAACTGTGACGTACAAATTAACCTGAAATTGACTTGTCTGTGACGCACAAATTAACTATAACCGCTAAACACAGGTTTAAGTTGGAAGAGGCGTTTAAATGTATTTTAAAACTGTTTTCTGAAGATATGTAAGAAATAAAATATTCCAATTTATCTTACAACTCGTTGTTTAAAAACGTATCCAACGAGCGATCAGTCTTTGTATACGTGTTTAAACAGCCCGTAAGATAAATGATATGTAACGGACACGAATGTAGTATTCTCTATTTACCTGTGACATATAAGTTAACCTTGAACTGATTAGTCTGTTTGAAACCTGGATTTTGAGGACATGTAAGAAATAGAATGCTACATTAAAATGTTGTTGTATTGTACTACATTTATCTTACAACTCGTTGGTTAAAAACGTATCCAGCTGGCTTTCGCTCGTTAGATAAGTGTTAAAACAACTCGATGTAAGATAAATAGTATCTAATAGACACTCGTGTAGTAGTCTCCATTTATAGGCGAAGGGAGGCAACTACATTATACTAACAAGACCTCAACAATTACCTTCCGGTTTGTTAAATTAGTTTTAATCGTAATTTGATTTAAATTTCATAATACAGGGGCGGATTTAAAAGGGGCCCAGGGACATTATGCAATCTCGATGCAACATCTTTAAATGAATGAATGAATGAATAAATAAATAAATAAATAAATAAAGGAATGAATGAATGAATGAATGAATGAATGAAGGAATGAATGAATACATAAAGAGATAAAAAATAAATAAAAATAAATAGATGTACCATAAAATAATTTAAGTTTAAAAAAATGAAATACTGCTTCTGAAATGATAAACTTACCTACAGGTAGAAGTGGTTGCGCCATGTTAAGACCTACAACGGTTTTCGAACGTTTGTCAAATGGATTTAAATCTGAAATATAACGGTAAGTCATGTTTGTTTAACGAAACCTCAACATAATATTCCTAAAGTTAAAATTGAAACTGTTGTTATATTAATGGCTTTGGCGGGGGTGGGGGTTGGTGGGGGAGAAGAGGCTGTTTGTTAAGAAGTTACGTAACGTTTACAAAGTTACCACTCATATCTATTCCTGAAGTAAAATTAACCCAATCATGACCATATTGTTGTTTAATGCTAGTGTCAGACTACCAACTGCCATGGCACAGTTGGCCAACTTTGTGCTGTCACGACGTCTACGATTGTCCAGTTGCTAGTCTGAGCGCCGTCACAACTCGATTCTAGTTAGCTGTTAATCGTAAGTTGGGAGTTGGGGAAATTACAACACAACCGTCGAGTTGGAAAACTT
>NC_054710.1:48254437-48421937 GCF_016097555.1 Gigantopelta aegis
TGCTAGGCCTACTACAACAACTACTACTACTACTACTACTACTACTACTACTACTACTACTACTACTACTACTACTACTACTACTACTACTAGCACCATAATTATTACGAAATAATAAAGTACTAAAATAAATAAATAATGGAGAAAAAATCCCCTGTGAACTTCCGCTTTGCCAATGACAATCAACCTGTCATTCCACCTGGCTACGAAACTATGGATAAGCGATAGAGTTATAACTTTACCTTTTAGGTACTGAACAGCTAGCAGTATTATCAATATACAACACCGGCGTAACGGTTTCTTATATCTCAGGGTAAAGCACGCATAGCTGAGGCAGTTTGTAGTACAGGACCCATATTCACAAAAGGTGTAAATTTACGTCTACGACCAGCACTTACGTCTGCCGTAGATTTACGTTTACGTGCAAGAAGCACCTTATTCTCAAAGATGGTCGTAAATGTAAACGTAACTTAGTTGGACGTAAATCTACGATTTAACATTCTCACTGGAGTAATTAATAAAAACACATTAGAAACGATGGCTACCGGGTAAATAACAAATGCGCAAAACTCAATTTTGTTTGTCGTCTGCTAACAATAACATTGCGAACAGTGAACCATGGCATTTTGGTATTGGTGGGGATCCGCGTTTTGGTACGAACTTGAGGACATTACTTAAAAAGGAAAAGATAACTCAGGAGAAATTGGCCGAGTCGAAAACATCCGTTCGATCACGAACAAAAATATGTTCAATCCGTGGGCGTTCGCCATCGCAAATTGCTTCATTTATTGGAAATACTGCTAGTTTCCGTAAATAATAGTAAATAACGGCGATCGTGCTTGATTTATTATATGTACACAACTTACGTGCAGCGTTAGTTGCAACCTGAGGCACTCTTATATTTACGTCCAACTTTACACGTAACTTACGTTTTCGTTGTTTCGTGAATAGCTCTTCAGTCGTAGATTTACGTTTACGTGTAAAACTAGGCTTACGATATTTTGTGAATATGGGTCCAGAATTTTATCAATCGTTCACTGTGCCGATATCTATAAATAGTAACAGGAAATTTCCCAGTTTCGCTATATATAAACCCAGTTTAAAATAGACTGTGTTTGGGCTATATAGATCCGTAGCGTCGCACGCACAGACACTTCAGAAAGTAGTGAAGAAAATCATAACACACTGCCCACCATATTAACATAAATTAAAAAAGAATAGAAAAAGAGAATTTGTTTGAACTTAGAATTCTGCTGTCCGGAGTTTGCCGAAGCTTAGCTGAATGTGGGTGCTGTCGGGTTTCTTTCTGGAGTGTGTGTATTAGTGATTAATATCTGAATTTCTTTTAATCAATCAACTCGAATATTATCGATGTAATGGTATTTCACGTCAAACCATAGGATTGTTGTGGTATTAAAGCGGAAATCTTTGACAACTTTTTGGTTGTCGGCAATCGCCAAAAAAACACAAACAAACATAGCTTGGTCTCTGACTGTAATGAGAGCGTATTTATGTCCAAATGTCCGTCTAGCTCTCTTACAGTCAGAGTACTCGGGCTACAAGAATGTCTGAACTAGGCGATGTCAACCTAAATCTGGAAATAATCTTTCATTTTGGAGGCACTCCCCCTCCCCCCTCCATTTTGCCATTTCACGGTTGCTAGGAAGTCCCCACCGACTGAACTAAACTTTATTTACACTCTGGCCGTAATTCAACGGCATATGAGGTACACTGTAAAAATATAATTAAATAAATAAATAAATAAATAAATGACAAGATGGCACATTCGTCATAATAATGTACATCAGATAAAACAAGTGTATATCTATGGATTCATACTTGCATTTGAAGACATACATTGCATATACAAATAATATGAAATTGTAAAACAGATTTCAGCCCTGGAACTTAAGAATATGCATAATTTGTTTACAGAAAACTGTATGTATTCATACTCGGTATGTACAAATAACTCATGGAAAGTGAGATCTCGTTCAATACAATTGTGCACTATAAATGTAGGTGCAATTCCTGTCAAAGATCCAAATTCTTACCTATTTTTAAACTCATAAATTATTTTTGGCGGGACGCAGCCCAGTGGTAAAGCGTTTGCTTGATGCGCAGTCGGTCTGGGATCGATCCCCGTCGGTGGGCTCATTGGTATATCAAAGGCCGTGGTATGTGTTATCCCGCCTGTGGGATGGTGCATATAAAAGATCCCTTGCTGCTAATAGCCCAAGAGTAGCCCATAAAATGGCGACAGCGGGTTTCCTTTCTATATATGTGTGGTCCTTAACGATATGTCTGACGCCACATAACCGTAAATAAAATGTGTTTTAAAAGCATTATTTTCACTGATTGGTCAATTTACGTCTCTGCTACCTTAACAACAAAAAATATTTTTCGGTTGATAAATTTTATTGCTCCAAAATGAATACTGAAATGTTGCACTTCACGAAAGTCACTTGGTTATATGTTGACGACTGGCCAAGGGGAGATAACTCTTTGAGGAGTGTCACTGTATCGGGCTGAGTTTGCCTAAATGGGGGAACATAATTAGGGTGGTCAATTTACTTCTCTGCTACCTTCACACCGACTAGTATATTATTATGATACGCTGCTTGTCAATTCACACCATAGTGAGATCGCGCCACAGATATTTCGTACCCAATATGGTCGTTTCCTACTACAGTTATTTGGAACCGTGGTCATTTAGTACCATTTCAAGAAGTCATTTTGTACTATGGTCATTCCGTACTATAATTTCGCATCATCAATGTGTGTCATTTCATGATATAATAATGAATGTTATCTAGTCGTCATATCTGGTCAATATATAGCTCGAGTCACCCCCAGCCCTCCCCTTATTGTTACTGACATGTATATCAACAAGGGAAGGGTTGTAGGTGACTCGAGCTAGCCGATATAATAATATTATAGTAATGTGTTATCAAGACACGTCATTGTTTATTGTGTTGCTCTGGTGTATTGTCTTTGTACTTGTTTTGTTGTTGTTGTTGTTTTGTTTCTAAATTATTATTATTATTTTTATTCTTCGACTAATTAAAAAAGGGCGGGACGTACCCCTCTCTCTCAATTTATTGTGTTTATTAACTTTCTTGCTCTGGTATGTTGTCGATGTACTTGCTTTTTTGTTTTTTTTCTAAATTAATATTATTATTATTTTATTCTTCGACTAATTAAAAAGGGCGGGACATACCCTATAGGTAAAGCGTACGCTTTCTGCGTAGTTGGGTCTCGGATCGAACCCCGACGTTGGACCACTTAAGACTATTTCACGTTCTAGCCAGTGCACCGCGACTGGTATATATATCAAAGACCCTGGTATGTGCTCTCCTGTCTGCGGGATGGTGATTACATACATAAAAGATTCTTTGACATTAATTGAAAAATGTAGCGGGTTTCCTTTCTTAGACAATTTCAAAATTACCGAATCTTTGACATCCAATAGCCGATGATTAATAAACCAATGACACGGCAAGTAACACAAGTTGCTTAAATTTCAGTCAGAACATTTACAACGAATACAAAGTAAAGACAATTGTTGTCAGTTACATAGAGGATAATAATCGAGTTACCAGTTATTATCAAATTTGTCCCGAGTGAAATAATTTTCAGTTGTTACGAGCTTTAGCGAGTGACAAATTAAAATTATTTCATGAGGGACATAAATTTGATAATAACTGGTGCCGAGTTTGTTATTCTATTTATTACCGGAGCTATTTTTTCTCTAAAAGCCTTTATTTTCGACACACACATGCACATACATGTATAGAAACGATATACGCCACTTTACGCACTGTTCTGAGTATTTCTATAACTTTGTAATTTAATCACGTTCATAGATAATTTTCAAAAACAAAAGTTCTCTTTATTCTGGTACAAAATCTATAATGAATTGCATTAAAATGACATTTTGTTATAAATTTAACACCAAAATCAGACAGCCGTAAATGCAAACTCTTTAAACTACATGACGTCATTGTGTGCGTTTGCCAAATCGTGATGACGTCATATTTAGTACCGACATGGTCATTGGTTTGTAAGCGTCAAATTATCCAATAGTATTGTTCGTTAGACCAATGCATGATACATTATGATTTTTATTTTCCCTGTTATGAGTGCCTGCTGGGGTAATAAATCTGTTTTATTCATATCTTGTTAAAGTTAAAATCTCTGGTTACCATATTATAACATTATGTACAAATATTAAATACAAGCTCAAAAGCACTTTTAAAAAACTCGTGTGTGTTCGCTATGAACGGAGATCGTTAAAAGCATACGCTCAATTCGTCGCCTGTTCCGCCATTGCTCGGCAAAGCACAAACGACAGCCTGTTGTCAGTTTCAGTTGACACGTGCGTTTGCGGATTTGAAATTGTAGGGTTCGTCTCAAAAATGAAATGAGAAATCTTGCGCTGTACAAAGTACGTTCGGTTGAGGATACGGTATTAGAGTCTTTCGTTAAAACCGGTTTGATCGTGACAACGTATTATTGACAATCGAACCTTCCTATTTCAGAATTAATATTTATAAAGTGTTTGTAGAACTTTCAAAGCTTAGTTTGTATACTAGTAACACATTGTATAATATTTTTTAAAAATAAAATATACTAGACAATGAACGTTTTCACTTCTTAATTTTACGTGTGTTAAAATCGACAAATTCAAATAAATATTCTTTCGTTTGGAAAGGGCAAAGTTAGTTTATTTTGTTTAACGACATCAATGTTAGAGCATATTGATTTAAAAGGAAACGGGTGCATGTGCAGGGGAGGGTATTTGAGGTCAAAACCCTTACCTGCCCAAGTGAAAACAAACTGAAATATATTTTCTGTGGAAGCATGGCCTCATATAAACTTCGCTCAACACAGTATATATCCCCAACCTCGCTGAAATCCCTGCACACGCGCTTTGGAAACCCACTACATTTTGTATTAGCAAGGGATCGTTTATATGTACCATCCCACAGACAGGATATCACATACCATGGCCTTTTATATACCATTCATGGTGCACTGGCTGGAACGAGCCCGCCGATGGGGATCGATCATAGACCGACCACACATTTAAAAAACCCCCACCTTTTTAGTTCTAAGTAATGAATAGAAATAACATATAGTCTTGATAAATGTTACATAAATGGAACACAACAACCTCTTCCTCTACCCCTAGAGCGTTACGTAATTATTAACACCCCCTTACATGTAACGCGTATGCCAACTGCTTGCCACTGTCAACATTTCAAGACAAATCCCCCACCGACAACTGAACAGATGTTGTACCATACCCAGTGTTCTAGCTAGGATTTTGATGAGGCAGGGCGGTAATTTAATTGTAGGGCATTTTTAACGCGAAAATCTTATACCTCTATGGATATAAATATGTTTTGGAGATATGAGACGACTCCTCAATCAAGACAGTTAAATTTGTTCAAAATCACGTGAGAAGCTCAGCGCCTGCGCAAATCACGTAAAGTACTGGCGTCCCGCTAAATGAAGAAAAACAAAGCTGGCCATTGCGTTTGTTGTTGACCTAGATAATGTAGATAAGCGATCATTGCCAAACTATAGCTATGTGGTGGACCTTTTATGTACCAAACAGAACTGGATCATCTATTCCATGGACTGCAGCTTTAAGACAAAAGAAGAAATAAAGTATACAATTAGTCACAGGGCGTGTACATGCTAATTAAAGGTAGTACTAAGCCAAATAACTTCCGACTTTGTCAAAGTTCGAAGTGCACCCAAAGAAAAAAGAAATTTTACTGTGCCTTTATAGATTTCTCAAAAGCATATAAAGAGAAAGAGAGAGACACACACACACACACAAACACACACACACACACACACACACACACACACACAGAAATAGAGAGACATATACACACACACACACACAGAGAGAGAGAGAGAGAGAGAGAGAGAGAGAGAGAGAGAGAGAGAGAGAGAGAGAGACCCTCTAATGAATATAGAATTATTTAAAACGTATTGGAACTGTAACTTTGATATTCCAAACCCATGACTATATGGATATTTGCCACCTTGAGTGAAAATTGTTGACAAATAAGTCAAATATTGTTAAAATAACAACATATTCAAAATTGTAAGTAAAAAATGCGACGCCAAAAGCTAAGTGCCTCCCCCCCAAAAAAAAAAGAGAGAGAGAGAGAGAGAGAGAGAGAGAGAGAGAGAGAGAGAGAGAGAGAGAGAGAGAGAGAGAGAGAGAGAAAAGAAAAGAAAATGTGTCCACCGTCGTGCTTACAGACCGCCTTCAAATGTTTTTTTTCATCAGAAAATAGATTTTAAAAAATTTCTTCCAACGTGATTTCCAGTCATTTCTCGTTTGTTTTATCCTTCAGTTCATGAATACTGCCGTACCGTAATCAATGGTAGATAAATATGTAACTTTTGATTTCGCGTTTTTTCAATTACAATACCGTTGTAAATACAGAAATATCGAGTTAACCAAATATTGACTCAAATTTGTAGTCAGATATGTAACAAAATGTACAAATAACAAATATAATTTTTACATATGATATTTTTGCCGGTTTGTTTTTTAATATCGAGTGACCCAAATCGCCAAACTGTAACCCTCTTTACGGATCAATAAATTGTAAGATATTTGCACCACGATAATGTTGCACCTGGTGATAAATGTGTGTGATGGTTGTAAAAAATTAGTTTCATCTGGGCAAAACATGTATGCAATTTTATTTCTAGTACCACTGTGTCAAGTAGCCTTGTGCTTGAAACATGTATGGGGTACCTGTAAAAAAGTACTCAAATTTTGTGCGGAACTAGGTTAGTCGTAGACGCTACCCGTTATCTTTTTTTCCTGATTCACTTCAAAGGTGAGGGGTGGTAGTATTTATATCCGTGGTATTTATTTCGATTGATACGCTGCAGGTAGGAGGTTTAGCCACATATGTTACTATTGTCGTCTATGGGATTTGATTTGGTAGTATACACCCTGGAGTATTTGTCATGTACTGTCGACATTTAAGATTTAGCCCAATAACCGTGCACACATCCCTTTTCAAATGTCTGTCTACGCCACAGGCGTGCTGGTAACCTAATATAATTACTTTGTGTAAACCAGGATGTTGTCCGACAGACTAGGTAGCTGTGACAGCTTGAAGTACAGTGAGCTACAGTTTCCACCTAAAGTAATTAGTATTCATGTCTTGTTCGTCTACGTCTGGTGACTCCACTGTTCAAAGGAAACCAAGGGAGACCTAACTGAAGGAAGGAAGAACGGTTTCATTTACCGACGCACGCAACACATTTTAATGAGGATTATATGGCGTCGCAAATGAAAGAAGAGAAAACTCGCCGCCATCACACAATGAGCTATTCTTTTTGATTAGCAGCAAGGGACCTTTCATGCAGACAAAATCCTACAGATAGGATCGTACATACCACGACCTTTGTCACACCAGTTGTGGAGTACTGGCTGCAAAGAAATAGCCCAATGGACCCACCGAAAAAAAAAAAATCTACCTGCAAAAAAATAAGGTGCCACATGGCATTTATGATTTAGAGAGTATTTTTGTTAGTAACCTTCATTTTAGCTGAAAATCGCAGTCCAGTTAAGAAAAACATATTTTACCATGTACAGGTTTCAACCTCAAGTGTACACCGCATATCAAATGTAGATATTGGGGGGGGGGGGGGGGGGGGGGGGGGGTGGTGGTGATGGTGATTGAGTAGACCCCCAGCCCCCTGCTCCGCTGTGCCTGATACTACATAAAATATATTAACTTAGTGGGAATAGATAATAGTACAAATAATCAATGTCGCATGTTACTACCAATAAGACCTGCATTTTTGTGACAAGACAATGTCTTGGTCTCTGTTTTAATTTGTGGCGGGGTTTTTTAGGTCACAAATATAGGAATCTACACAATAGACAAAAACAAACACAAAACAAAACAAAACAGAAAACAATACAACCGCAATTTAGTGTAAACTAATTTTTGATTTAATGAAACAGTAAATATTTCATATCATCAAATTCAGTTACATTTTTGTTTTTACTCCAAAGATGTATACTAAATATATTTAGTTGGATAATAAACAAAATGTAATGCCAATGTGTGTGTGCGCGTGTGTGTGTATGCTCGTGTGATTTTGTCATATGTAATTTATAACTTCTCTTAAAGATATTATGCCAATTATAATAAACATAATATTTGGCTTGATTGATTTGTTTTTAAAGTGATATTGGCCAATTCGTTTACACCTTTGGAATATTATAACAGTACACAATTACATGCAATATGTTTTAAAGTGCTAAACGAAGCAACTAATGGGTTATTCGTTATATAAAATGTGCAAACCAATATAACTATTAACAATAAAGTTTAATATTGTGTGCCTTATTATTACTCAAAATACAGACATCAACAAAATATACAGTTCTTGTCATCCACGTAAAATAGGGATGCGTTCAGTGACAACGAACAGCACCAACGTTCAAGAACTGTTTGACTGGTTCTCGATTCTGTTTAAATTCAAGCTCAATACCAAGTCTGTGATGTTTGTAATTAATTAAGAGGCCATGTAAATTGAATAAACTGATTGTTGTTAGCAACCGGCCTCAGTGGCGCAGTGGCCAAGCCATCGGACTACAGGCTGGTAGGTACAGAGTTCACAGCCTGGTACCGGCTCCAACCCAGAGCGAGTTCTTAAGGTCTCAATGGCGCAGTGGCCAAGCCATCGGACTACAGGCTGGTAGGTACAGAGTTCACAGCCTGGTACCGGCTCCAACCCAGAGCGAGTTCTTAAGTTCTCAATGGCGCAGTGGCCAAGCCATCAGACTACAGGCTGGTAGGTACAGAGTTCACAGCCTGGTACCGGCTCCAACCCAGAGCGAGTTCTTAAGTTCTCAATGGCGCAGTGGCCAAGCCATCAGACTACAGGCTGGTAGGTACAGAGTTCACAGCCTGGTACCGGCTCCAACCCAGAGCGAGTTCTTAAGGTCTCAGTGGGTAGGTGTAAGGACATTACACCCTTTTCTCTTTCACTAACGAACCAAGTAACAACTAACCAACTGAAGTGTGTATCCAAGACAGCGTGCTTGAATCTTAATTATTTATTGCTCGAGCCAATGCACCACGACCGGTACATCAAAGGCCGTGGTATGTACTATCCTGTCTATGGAATGTTGCATATAAAAGATCCCTTGCTGCTAATCGAAAAGAGTAGCCTATGAAGTTGCGACAGCGGGTTTCTTAGATATCAGTATCTGTGTGGTCCTTAACCTCAACCGCGTCAAACGATTAGTGGTTCTTCGTGTACTGCTGGGTTTTTATATAGCAATGACTTTAAGTGGTCATCCGTATAGTTTTGTGATTCACTTTAAGGGTGAGGGGTGGTAGTATTTAATTTCGTGGTTTTAGCCACATATTTTACTATTGTCGTCTTTGGGATTGGATTTGTTAGTATACACACTGTAGCATTAATTACACTTAAAGGGAACTATGTATACAGGAATTGTGTTATAGGGGGACTACCTGGCAAAGAACACATCGATCAACTCGCCAAAGGGCGTGCTCATGAAAAACAAAAGGTGAACTTGGATATTTTAGGGGCAGCGATGATGATCACATCTCATACGAATTCCTAACATCTAACCCCATTCATGATTCGGCCATTTTAAGGTCGCCAATAAGCCTTATCTTTTGCTTTGATCTTCACAAAATCCTGATCCAGAGGAACTGCATGGTAATAGTTTTGTGTGCACCAGTTGTAGACATACATTGACCCCGCACTGCACGATAATGGTCAAAGATGTTACAATACCAATTCCATGTCCAGATAGATCAGGAAACATGTAATCAGCTACTAAGACTGTGGCATATATCGGGTATGTCACGAAAGACACCATTGCTATGGAAATGAGATATGTGGTGAATTGTCTGTCAGCTTTACTGTCATTGTCAAGGACGCTGTGATTCATGGGATAGTCTGAAGTCGCCTGCACCATCTTCTTCAGAAACCGACGAATGCTGATGACCAAGTACGCCATCCCAGCTAAGGGTAAGACGAGGAGTAGCAGGATTTGAAGAATCTTTAGCAGCAGACGCCATTCGCCGCCTAGCTCCAGACTCTGTGAGACGTACACAAGAAGGACGACTGGGGAAAGTGCACACACTGCGATAAACAGTGGCATCCATTTGCCAGAAATCTTTCCAACACGTGGCCCACGGACTGTTCTGTGAACTGATGACTGGAGCAGCAACCTTTCCATGACCAAAGCGGCCATTTTGCACACGCTGGACTGGTCTGACGACATCACCATCAGTGTACACAGCTCGCGTATTGGTGGAAGCTGGTTCTGCAGTCGTAAGAACAGCTTTACGAGGATCACGCAATCCAATATTGAAAGAAGTATGATGCATGCAGCTGACTGAAGTTGTCTCTTTCGTAGCAACAGAAAAACCGCCAAGCAGTTGCCAAAGACGCCAACCCAGACGAGGATCTTAAGAACAGGAACACATTCTTGTTGAAGATCAGGATGCATTCTGAGAATCTGTCACTTAAAGCTGTCCACAACTTGTCTTAGTTTTATCTACAAAATAAAACTGTATGATTAACACCTTTGTTAAAAGATCTCGTTCACATTGAACATAACATATTACACACACACACACACACACACACACACACACACACACACAATACACACACAAAGACACACACACACACAACCTCTGCAATCGGTAATGCCGTGAAGATTACCGTGGAGTTTTTATTTCTCAACGGCACGTTTTTTTTACCTTGGACCATACTAGGTTTTTTTCATTGACGTTTCTTTTTTTGCCGTGGACATTTTCTTAATTGCAGGGTTGCCAGTTTCCACAGACTCCATTGCATATATATATATATATATATATATATATATATATATATATATATATATAGTAATTCCCCCCTGTTTCTATATAATAATTTTATTTTTATATTTACATTAATATTCCAGTATTCTTTTATGTGCACTATCTCATAGACAGGATAGCAAATACCACGGTATATACCAGTCTTGATGTACTGGCTGCAACGAGAAGTAGTCAAAAGGGCCCACCGACGAGGATCGATCCCAAACCGACCGCACATCAAGCTACGTCCCTACTCGGAAAAGATCTAAACCCTCTTTGATTGGATTTACACCCGTTTCAACCAGTGCACCATGACTGATACATCAAAAGTCGTGGTATGTGCTGTCCTGTTTGTGGAAAAGAGTATATATAAGACCCCTTGGTGCTAACGGAAAAATATAGCGGATTTCTACTGGAGGCCACATGTCAGAATGACCAAATATTTGACATACAAAAGTCGATAATTAATTAATGATTATTATCCACATTGTTCAACATAACATAGTTAATAAAAACCACACGTGTAATAACAAGTGTAAACACGTAATTTTAGGAAGCTCTCACTCGGCCAATACAAAAAGCCTAACATTCGTATCGTAAAATCAGTACGACACACAAGCTCATGTAATAATATCTATATATGTTCTAGTGGCGTCGTTAAAGAAAACAAACTTTAACTTTACAAAAGATATATTGCTGCTTACGAAGGCTACGTGTTACAATTACAAATGTGTGACGTCCAGTAGTCGATGATTAATTAACTGAATTAATCAATGAGTCCTAGTTTTATCACTAAACTAAGCAAACTTTAAGTGAAATGATTTACCTGTTCACCAGGGGCCTACTTCTCTAAACAAAGCAAACTTTAAGTGAAATGATTTACCTGTTCACCAGGGGCCTACTTCACTAAACTAAGCACACTTTAAGTGAAATGATTTACCTGTTCACCAGGGGCCTACTTCACTAAACTCTTGCAACTTTGCGATCTCGCAGTGCAGTGCTCAAAGACTTACAACAAGGATGCTTTGTTGTCAAGCAGAGCCTAAGAAACCGTTGTGAATTAGGTCCCGGTTGTGTACGTGTGTACGGCACCACGCGCTCAGGAATCTCGTTTCGGGCGACTAACAGGAAATGTCTTTAGAATATTGACCAGAAACGGCTCATTGTGTTATATGCATGTACACTGCAAGGTCTATTGTTAAACCACGTTTTCACGTGACGGATTTTCTACGCGAACTCCTTGCGACTACCAAATCGTACAGGGCGTACTGGAGTCGCACGGCAGTATGTTGGTGATTCTCACAGATTGTACACTGGCGTAGGAAGCGGGGGGAGACACATGCCCCCTCCCCCCACTTTTGAGATATTTTGCTTTATATGTGCTTTATAATTGTGTAAAAGTAAAGTGTGTAAATATAACAGTGTGCCCCCCCCCCCCCCCCCTTCAGATATTTTGCTTTATATGTGCTTTATAATTGTGTAAAAGTAAAGTGTGTAAATATAACGGCCTGAAAATCATTCGACGCCACAATGCCCTGCTTTTGTGCGATTCGCGCGGATCGAACGGCGGATCGAACGGCGCTTGTATGGCGGTCGCACCACGCTCTGATTGGTTGTACGGCGGTTGTACCGCATACGCACAGGTCTCACGTGAGTTGAACAAAAATCGCATGGCGCTTGCGCGGGACGGGAGGAAAAGTCGCACGGGATTTGAAAGGCAGTTGCACAAGTGAGACTGCGCGGGACAAAAACTAGGTAATTCGTTCGGGAATCGCACGACTGTACGATTTTTTTTTAGTCACACCACAGTTGTACAAAAAATCGCTCAAGTGAGAACTGGCACATGCATTCAGGGTGTATATCACCAAATCAAATCCCATACACGGCAATTGTTACACATGTGTCTAAAACTCCTACCACCGCTGACCCTTAAAGTGAATCAGAAAAAATGGTGGTCAAGCTGCTCATTTTAGGAATAAAGGGAAGCGTCTATGACTACCCTAGTTCCACACAAAATTTGAGTACTTTTTGTTCTTATACATTTACCCCATTTCAAGCTCAAGGCTACTGGACACAATGGTACTAGATGAAATATAATAGCATACATTGTTTGCCCAGATGAAGCTATTCTTTTACAACCAATACACTCGCATTTATAACCAATCATAGGGCTTGTGGCATTAACTGCTCTACCAAAATTTGTATACTTCATAAAGCATATATATATATATTGTATACCACCCTGTACAAATGTGACATGTCATATTTAAAATAATAATAATAATAATAATAATAATAACCCTGAAGATATTTACTGTCAGCTGTTTGTGTGCTCAGGTATATTATGTAGAGACAACTTGGATATTCAGAATACCTCAACTCTTTTAAATAATTCCATGGAAACACACACATTTGACTGATCCCTAGATTATGAAGACCCTAACAGGCATATCAACTAAATATCACTAAGTAATGACTTAATGTCCTGGGCCCGTATTTTCGAAGCCATCTTAGCTACGACATGTCGTAGCTAGTTACGAGCAACCTACGAATGTCGTAGATTTAAGATACGACAGATTTTCGAAGGTATCGTAAAGTTCTTAGTGTGTCATGATTTACGATATTTGTCGTAAACAAAAATGGGAATTCTCATTAAATGGAAATAGAAAAGATGGGGTGTTTTTCGGTGACGTCATCAAGGAAATTCCCTCTAAACTTTATCTCGGTACAGCTGACTTGGCTTAATGGATATTATGCAAACGTCCGAACCGCCGAAAAAGAGGCCCGTTAAGGGAAACCTGGGTTCCACAGAATTGGAAATTTTAATTTCGGATGTGGGAAAGACGTCAAACATTATTTTCTCTTCTTTTGGCTGGTTAATAGTGATTAGGCTACATTAGACCCAGAACAGAAAGTACTATACACATAATTCAACTTTTAAAATTATTTCATCATGAATATTTTAGATGAGTGGTAAAGCCCTCGCTTTATGCGCGGTCGATCTGGGATCGATCCCCGTCGGTGGGTCCATTGGGCTATTTCTCGTTCCAGCCAGTGCACCACGACTAGCCGTGGTATGTGTTATTCTGTCTATGGGTGGTGCATATGTTTTCTCATTAAGACTATGTTGAAATTACCAAATGTTTGATATCCAATTGCCGATGATTAATAAATCAATGTGCTCTAGTGGTGTCATGCCACCCCACCCCTATCAAACATTTTTTTAAACTATTAAATTTTATAAACTCATACATAAACACATACATACATTAATTACTGTTACGTTATTTTGGCGAACTCATGACAATTCGATACAACGGCAAATTCGATATAACGACAAAGTGACCCAGAGACAACATGGTCGTTTTAACGAAGTCTGACTGTATATACAACTCTTTATTTAGTACAACTTTACATCTGAAAAACGGACGATCAGTTTATTGTCACTTCACCGTCTTCGGATTGATTGCGCGACTGCAAACACAGCTTAGGCAATATGCACTTGTTCCCGCTAGCCATTGAATACATAATCACTGAACTGAACTTTACTTACACTCTGACCGTAATTCAACGGCATATGAGGTACATTGTAAAAATATAATTAAATAAATAAATGACAAGATGGCACATTCGTCATAATAATGTACATCAGATAAAACAAGTGTATATCTATGGATTCATACTTGCATTTGAAGACATACATTGCATATACAAATAAAATGAAATTGTAAACAGATTTCAGCCCTGGGACTTAAGAATATGCATAATTTGTTTACAGAAAACTGCTAGCTTTCTGAGAACACCAGTTTTTTTACTGTCAAATAGCATTCTAAATTTATAAACATTTGGTCTAGACTGGCAACACTTTGGCAGAAGTCTTGTTCTTTCATAATTAAAAAAAGGACAACACATTATATAATGAAATTCATCACCAATTTCGTTATTTGTACACAGAAAGCATGTTCTATTTGTTAAAGTTATTTTTTTGCATCTGCCTTTTTCAATGGGAAGATAATGATTTGATAGTCGAAAATGTAATAGTGGTAACCAATATTTTTTCTCTAAATTGGTTAAATATGTCTCGAACACAATATTTGATTTAAACAGCCTGTAACAAGATGCTTTAGCTGAATTAACAATTTCATTGTTCCATGTTTGTAAGAACTGATCCTGTAATCTTAAAAGAATTCTTTGTTTTAATAGATTTACATCTGGTAGCTGGTTATACTGTGCAGTCCATACATTACTATATCAAACGTCATCCAAAACAGAGTTGATAAACTTTAACTATTTATGATCACATATTCCATTTTTATAATCATTCAGCAATAATTCATATATCAAGAATGGTAACTTTGTGTGTTTTCCAGTTATTAGTTTAAACCAAAAAGTGATCATTCTTAATTTGACATCAAGGGAGACTGGGTAACGCCCCAGTTCTCCATATAACATATTCACAGGCGTTGACTTATTAACTGACAACAGAAACTTCATGAATTTATTTTGTAATGTTTCTAAATAAGACAAGTTTTCAAAACCCCAAATCTCGCAACCATATAACAAAATAGGTTGTACCATACAATCAAACAATTTCAAAAGGACTTGTACAGAAAGGTCATACCGTCTTCCTTGTTTTAAGATAAAATACATGGCTTTTTCGGCTTGTGAAAACAAAGCTTTTCTAGTATTAGTAAACTTGTTAGACTTATGAAAAATTATCCCAAGGTACTTGTAGATCTCTACAGTATCTAAAATTATGTTTCCTAAATTAAATAGGGTTTTTTATAGTCCTTCTTGCTACCACCAAAAATTAAAACCTTAGTCTTCGTGCAATTGGCAGTTAATTTCCATGTACTACAATACACATCAAAGACATCTAATAAATGTTGCATATGATCATAATTGTCTGCGAGGAGTACCATGTCATCGGCATATAATAAAACAAATAAAACAGTACACAAATGTAGCACATCGTCAGATATGGTTTTTTCAAGACTAAGTTCATTGCAGCCATGCGCTTTGAAAGTATTTTCAATGTCATTATGAAATAATGAAAACAGAAGAGGTGATAAGTTTTCACCTTGTCTCACGCCTATACAACATGGAAAATAATCTGTATAAACACATTGAACAGTCACACATGATTTAATATGTTGATACATACTGTGGATAACATTAAAACATTTACCTGTTATACCATTTTTCACTACTTTATCCCATAGTCCAACTCTCCACACAGAATCAAAAGCTTTCTTAAAGCCGATAAATGTACAGTATAATTTTTTCTTTCTAGTTTTTAGCAGTTCAATAAGGCCATATAATGTAAAAATGTGGTCAGCTGTGGAATAGTCTTTTCTAAACCCGGCTTGAGCTTCAGATAATAGCTCATTTGTTTCTAGAAATAAAGTAATACGTTTATTTATAACAGCAGTAAACTACTTTCCAAGGCAACTAAGTAGGGTTATAGGTCTGTAATTTTTTGGGTTATCTCTATCTCCATTTTTATAGATAGGCCTAATAATACCAACTAACCAGAACTCTGGAAAAATACCCTTATCAAAAACGATATTAAAAAGTTTAACATATATATCAATCATAATATTAATTGTTTCTTTAATATATTCATTTATTATTCCATCTATTCCAGGTGTTTTATTGTTTTTAAGATTTTTAACTATGATCAGTATTTCTTCTATTGTTACCGGTGTATTTAACAATGGATCAGTTCCTTCGTTATCATTATTCGATGGTCCATCGTGTTCCTCCGTGTCGTTATTTGTGCTGTTGATATCTTTATAATATTCAAAAAGTTTACCCAGTGAGGGTATTTTTCCGTCAGTCGAGTTTTTTCGCAGAAGTTTCCAGAACGATCGAGAATCATGTTTATGCAATTCTGTAAACCTTTTTTCCTTTCTCCATTTATATAAATTCGAATATTTTAAAATAGTGTTTTTATAACATTTGCTTGCATTTATAAGTCTCTCTTTATTTGCTGGTGTTTTTCTATTTCTATATGTTTTTCTTGCTTCAGTATATTTTCTTCTGATCAATTTACACTGACTACCAAACCAGGGCTTATGTTTTCCACCATTATCTTCATTACTGCTGTGTTGAGTTGTGTAGCCAAACGTTTCCGTAGCTTGCTTATTTTATTCACAGTGTTGTTAAGAAGTTCTGTGGAGAATGTTTCACTGAGTGAGTCAAGTTCAGAAACAATGGCCGTTATTGTCTGTCTGTTCAGTGCATCACTGTAATCGGTGGCTTGGCTTTTGTTCCATCGACGCGGTTTAGGCTCGTGCTGTTTGTTGTCCCTGCAGTCTCGTTCAATGCTGGCTTCTGTGTTCATTTTCAGAGAAATAGTTAGTGAGCTATGTATATCGGAGAACAGTGGTTCGAAATTGTGTACTTCAAAATCGCTAGTAATTTCTAAAACACCAATAGAAGCAATTGCATAATCTATGACGCTTGTTCCTTTACACGTATTTTACCTGTCTCTGTCCTTCCCCATTCTACCATTTATAATATATAAATTATTATTTTTACAAAATTGTATAAGTTTGTACAGGTAACTTGGTACGTTTGGCAAATAACAATTAAGGAAAAGATCTCTTTCATATTCCACTGCACATCTGCGCGTAGCGGGGCAATTGGTGGACGCTAGTCGTGAACTGACGCGAGATCTCGTACAAATAGCTCTTTCTACAAATTGGGGGGGGGGGGGGGGGGGGGGGGCATTGCCAATGGGAGGCCACACAATAGGAACGTGAATTAGCTCTATTATTAATTATTGTATCAATAGAAACCCAAAATTTCTGCAAACATCCAACAAATACTTATTAGAGACGTTTGCGTATTATTGCTTATCATAAAAATAAATATCGGATATGAGCTGAAATGATAATGTGTGTGTGTGTGCGCACGCGCGTATGTATGTATGCAGATATTTATTGTATTTAACATGATTGAAATATTTATAAAACATCATACGGATAACTACATTCTGGATTTTTGTCGTGATTTCGTTTTAGCCAATTATTAAAAATTTTGTTCAGTATTTTGAAGAACAATGAAATAATACGTATGGAATTTGAGATACTATAAAACCTTAGAATCAGGCCCGTAGGAACGATACTGGGGGTGGGGACACAATATGTAGTGGAGGGACACAGTCGTGTGTGTGTGTGTGTGTGTGTGTGTGTGTGTGTGTGTATTTTTAAACCAGATTTATATAAAATAGTTAAAAGTTGGGGTACAGTCCCGGCCTCTCGGTTGCTTCCGACCCGAGAATGGCCAGAAATGTAACTGTATTGCATATACAGATATTTATATTTAAAGCAAGAATAAGTAGCCTAAGAAACATGTAAGGGGTATTTATAAGAGATTAGACTAGCCAACAACTTGATAATAAGGATGGTTCCTTTATTATAAACTCAAGTGGGTTTATTATGCACAGTCAAAAGGTACTTCGTTGGAATGTTAGAAGCAAACATATGAAGTATAATGTCTCGGACGACGGACAAGCCTGAATTTAAACCGAAATAATTAAAATGGTAAAAGAAAAAGAAGAGTTAGGCCAATAAAATAAATAAATACATAAATAAATAAATATTTTTCAGATCACATACCTTCAGAATTTGATCACTGTAAATTAAGGTATTGGCGCTACGTTTATTGACATTTAAGCAAACGTACTACGGTGACACTCCAGAATTGACGTATGCATCAACAGTCGTCAAACAAAAACACGTCAATAGCAACTTTACTTTGAAAGTTGTCCAGCGTTCAGAAAACAAAAAGAAAACGTCATGCGCTAGTTTATTTTGATATATCGATATATACAGTTTACTAAAATACGTTGTATTAAGTTTGAGATTATATGATAAAGAGATTATTACCCTCGTATGTTTCGGTATCGTATGTGTGTGTGTATATATATATATATATATATATATATATATATATATATATATATATATATATATATATATGAATGAAACGTTTAGGCGCAAAACGCGATATATACATACAGTGGACTCTGTCTAAACCGGATCTCTGCGTAAACCGGTCAATTTCTAAAATCCCGTCCAGCTACCGTTTATCTCTTAGGTATAAATCTCTGCCTAATCCGTACTCTGTCTACTCCGGACTCCGGATCAAAAATCAAGAACGAAAGAACCGTTCTTGCATTAATGACTTCTGTCTACACCGGATTGGGACTTGACTGAACGACGGGCTGCTTAATTAGTTGAACAATGATCGTCAATTGCCAAGTAATCACGACGTCAAATATAATCGCACAACTTCAACTTCAAACCAGTTTTTACATGCCTATGTCCACTGGGGTTCAGGCATGCCCCCCCACCCCCGGTCTTATCCCTGGAAAGGCCAGCGATTCGACCAGGGGGAGAGGGGTTGTACGAATAAAGGGGTCATTTTGAAATTTAAACTAAATTCGGGGGATTTTAAAAATTTTGATGTGTCCGCCTAAAAAAGAGGTGAAGTGTTATTAAATTAAGGATATTTAATTAACACTATTTTAGATCGAGCTTTCTAAATTTATATTATATTCTATTTAATATTAGGGTATATTTAAGCCCTGGAGGAAAGGTTAACGATCGGGGTGGGCATCGCGACCAATGTCGAATTGCGGTCCAACACCCGGGTGGAGATTTTCACCACCGCACCGGGCCGGACCGCCACGGCGAGTGGCAGGCGTGCAGGGGAAGCCAGACAAACCTAGCCCTAAACCTAAAACCCAATCACCAACGCCCTACCGCCCTATTTCTGGCATACCCGTGCCCCCTCCCTCAGGCCATGGGAGGCCATTCCGGCCAGTGGTGATAAGTGAGACTATGAGTGAGCTTTTAAGGGCTCGGTTACACACCTAGATGTGTTTTTGGTTGTATCAACCATTTGATGTAATAAGCCACAAGGTGATGGCTAATTAGTGAACCAAAAGGTAGTGGTCAAGAAGATAGGGTATTGGGAGATGACCCCTTTGATTGTTTTGCTTCCAGCCGCCGAGCTCGCGTGGAGTGGTGAAACGTATTCTGGATGAAAGTTTTGGATAGGTAGTCCTCAAAGTCCTCCTCACATCCGACGCAAGTATAGTTTTACCATTGTACTAGGTGTCACATATACGGATGGCCCAGACAAGCCATTAATGTACAAATGCCCTGTGTGCACGCCGGTACTATATAGTACCGCAAGCAGACAAGGGAGCGATCTAACCCTATGATCGCTTTAATTGTGTAAATAAAAACATGTTATGCATTTAGTTAAAACAATTAATAGAAGAGGTTTAATAATTCTTAAAAACTAAATAACTACTAAAAATGTCTGTAATAAAAACATGCAATTAATATAAAACAATTAAAAACATACATCACACTTACAGCCCAAGCTAGGACCGATCCTGCCAGGGATCACTTCGCATGGTAGTAAAAATGTAAAACAACAGCAAGCCATTCATATTATGCATATATATAAAAATACATCGGCCTTCATCTTACCACTGGCCTTGAATATAATAATAATAAAATTGTAAAAAAATAAAAATAGGACAATAAAAAATACCTGTTCACTAATGGACTCTGCCAGGAGTCCATATGTATATATAAACAAGAAAGCAAACAAGGTTTATTAAACGAAGCCAAGCATTAAGAAGGGCCAACTCACAAAGGCCCTTTTGCATAAATATATAAAAAATAAATTGTAAAATCCAATTTGGATAATATTAAAAGCAATCATGCAGATATAAAATAAATTACCATATATCCAGAGCAACCTAGTTTGAAAAGAAAGAAGAGCAGAAAAGGAAAAATTAATCGAGTAGTTTCGAATTTTTTTTAAAGAGCTGCAAGAAAGAAGGAAAACGGGCCCGGGCTACAGCACCAAGTGTTGCACCTCGGTTCCAGTCGGAACTTACCGAATGCCACTTCGGGACTCGTCGTTTGCCCGATGTTATTGATTTAATTTTAAACAACAGACAAAATTTTTTTTTTATAAAAAGGAAAACCAATTAGTAGACACCAAGGAAAGCCATAATTTGATTGGTCAAACTTGGATTCCCCAGGCTTACATGTTTTTATGATGATGATGAAGATGATGATGATGATAACTAGTTTAACGTGCCCATATACCACTAGGGTTTCGAACACGCCCATTCCGAGTCCTGACCTCCGATAAGATCGGTGGCCTGACTCGGGATGCAGGGGAGGGGGGTTGTCGGTAAAAATGGGCAGAATTTTGAAAATAGCAATTAGTAAAAAAGTTAATAGATTAAAGAAAAAAGAAAAAAAGGTTACAAGCCAAAAATAAAAAAGAATTGACTGCTCGGCCGAATATTTATATAATCTGGAGCATTTTAGAAGGATAGTCCAAAATTAAATAAGAGAAAGAAGAGAGGATCGGACTATTTAATAATATTAAAAAAAAGAAGTAATTTCGACATCAAATTTTGAACGCAGATCTAAAGGTTTAAAGTCCGATTGATTATTTCCACGCGAGTGGCCTCGTTAAGGCCGTTTGGGTGCACAGCTTAAAGGGACGAGATGGGTTGTATCCCGTCAAGAAAACCCCTAGATTGACAGTCGATAGACGTTGAAGGTGTAGTGCTGTGCTGAAATACAGATCTTGAGAAGCCGGATCCATCTGAACGAGAGAGAGAGTATCAGACTAGGGTATAGTCCAGTCGTCATGGGTTGGTATAGTGGTGCGAACGGGCCCGACTCTGTAGGATACGAGATGGTATTACTATAAAGCAAGGTAAAGTCTAAAAAAAGAGTAGTAGGGGCCGACCCCGCTTCCTATTTCTTCTTAGAGTGGGGCGGTCAATCTTCCAGTGCTGCTAGGACAGGCTCGGACATGTAGAGACTAAACGCAAACAACCGTGGCGTTCTGCAGAACGGCCGTCATACGAGTCACGAAAAAAACAAGTCGACAGTCAGACGGAGAAATGACGTGGAGGCAAGGAATCTCGCTAAAAAAGAATCCAACCTGGTGGTGTAGGCTGAAAATGGGCAGAATTTTGAAAATAGCAATTAGTAAAAAAGTTAATAGAAAAAAAAAAAAAAAAAAAAAAATTACGAGCCAAAAATAAAAAGAATTGACTGCTCGGCCGAATATTTATATAATTTGGAGCATTTTCGAAGGACAGTCCAAAATTAAAGAAGAGAAAGAAGAGAGGATCAGACTATTTAATAATATTTTTATAAAAGAAGTAATTGCGACATAAAATTTTGAAACCAGGGCTTAAAGTTTAAAGTCCGATCGATATGTAAATTTTTTATGAAGCTATCAGTGGAGCGCGGACCGACTAGCAGACACCCAGTAAGGCTGTAATCTTATTAGTTGAAATTGGATTCCTTTTATTTTAACACCAGTCAAAATATATTATTAGCTATCTAAATATTAATAATACCTGTTGTTAATTTTAAATAAGTAAGCCTGTATCGGTAACATAATCACTAAGTAAGAAAAGAACCTTCTTAAAGTTATGTTTATTAGTATTTAATATATTACGTGGGGTAAATGCCAGACCCAGATCTAAAACGTTTTTCTTAAATTCATTTCTAATGTTATTATATTTTTTACAGTGAAATAGATAATGGTCAGCATTATCCGCTACATTACATTGTAGACAGTTAGGAGATTTAACAGTTTTAATTTTAAATTTAGTATCGTTTAATCCTGCAACTATTCCAAGTCTTAGTCTTGTTAATATTTTAGGCGATGTGGGACCGGGTATATTAACTTTATTATTAAGTTGTAAATGCCAGTTATTGTTATTATTATTCCATTCAGTTTGCCAAAGTTTGAGAATTTCCACATTGGCCATAGACATGATTTCAGTATAATTGTAACCAAGTCTACAGCCAATAGTAGGATCATTTAGTGATTTTTTGCATTGGTATCCACGTGCTCATTTCCAATGATTCCCACGTGGGCCGGGACGCATTCAAGTGTGGTGGTAATACCTTTACCCACCAGGAGACCATTGAACGCATATATTTATGTATTAAATCCTTTCTGGCAGAGTCAGCTCCCCTGAAAGCTAGGAGAGAGCTAAGACTGTCAGAAAAGATAATATATTTATTTTTAGTATTATTTTTATGGTTGGAGTTGATCCACAGGAGGCGTGGAAGATGGTCATGAGTTCAGCAGTGTATACCGAAACATGATCTGGCAGCCTGGTTCTACCCACAAAACGATTGAGGTGGGTCAGGCTGTACACAGAAAGCCATGGCTGCTCTTCCAGAAGCCGGATCCTTGGATCCATCAGTATATATATATGAATATAGTCGGAGTAAATTTCATCCGCATTTGCTCTGAATATAACATTTTTAAAAGGTTCATAATTATTGGCTAATAATGTATCCCTTATAAGAAGTGGAACAGGGGGCCTACATTGGAGCCATGGTGAAACTTTTTTTATAGCTGTCATTACTAATTGGGAGATTATCTATTTTAAGTGATTTACATAGTTTATGCATTAATATACCAAACGAGTCGCCCACTCCATCTGTTGTTTTAAATCCCAGTCCAATTTTATTAGCTGGATGAGTGTCAATTTGGTTAACTGGTTTATGGGGCATTAAATTTTTACATTTCATCCAGTATTTCAAACATAATTTATTTCTGATTTGGGTTAGGGGGGGAATTCGAAGTTCTGCTTGGATATTAGCCGTGGGGGTAGTTATGAATGCTTTGGAGATAATTCTCAGCGCCTTGTTTTGAACCACCTCCAGAGCATTTAATATATTGGGATCTGCACAACAGAAGGCTTGAGCCCCATATTGCAGTTTGGATACTATGAATGCATTATATAACATAATTAGAGTTTTCCTATCTGCTCCCCGGCTGGTTCCTGATAGGATTCTAAAAATATTGATATAAGTACCACTATGTGCTACTATGTCATTAATATGGTGTTTAAAAGTGAGCGCCTGGTCAAAAGTAACTCCTAAAAACTTAACTTTATTAACCTGGGTTAAATTTTTATTATTAAGAGTTAGATTAAGCCTATAGCTCGAACCTCTAGTTTTATGCTTGAAAAAGATACAAACAGTTTTAAATTCGGAAAGTTTGATTCCACAGGTTTCGGACATTTAACTAATTTATCAATGTCAGTTTGGATTGCTTTTTTTAGAATATTATAATCCATACCTGTTCGCCAAAAAGCAGTGTCATCTGCAAATAGTCCGATACTGAATTTTGCACTTTTATATTTTATACTATCAGACATTGCTTGCGCCAAATCATTAATACAAATACTAAATAGTGTTGGAGCAATAACTGAGCCTTGTGGAATACCGTTTTCCAGAGTGGTTAGAGGAGAAAAATACCCATTTACATTTACTTTAAAAGATCTGTTAGAAATGAATTTATCAATAAAATTGAATAAATTCCCTTTTATGCCCATTTTGTAAACCTTTTCAAGCAGTCCATGGCGCCATACCATATCATAGACCTTTTCAGTGTCAACAAAGACTGCTGCTACCTTGTGGCTTTTGAAAAAAGCTCTATTAATTTCTGATTGAAGTCGCACAAGGTGATCTATAGTAGAGTGATTTTTACAAAACCCACTTTGAAATTTAGTGATTAGCCCATGTTTTTCTAAATAAAGAGTCAGTCTGTTGTTGACCATGGCCTCCATGGTTTTGCACACGTTTGAGGTTAGTGATATAGGCCTATAATTACTAGGTTTGCTTGCATCTTTACCTTTTTTTATGCAAACTAAAGACCTTCCAATTAATGGGTATGTACCCCTGACTCCAGATTACATTAAAGAGTTCTAGAAAGACATCTAGGGTTTCATCCGGCATATTTCTGAAGAAAACATAGCTGAAATTGTCCGGCCCGGTAGCGGTACCTTTCTTATGTATGAAACCCTCAATGAATTCTTGTTTGTTAAATTTATTATTAATATCTAAGTTCCCTGTATTAAATTTAGCATCTAGTGGTATTTTTATATTTTGTTTATCTATTCTACTTTTTTGAAATTTATTAGAATTTTTTTTATTACTTGAATTACTTCCAAACGTTTGGGCAAATATATTTACTTTTTGTTGATTAGTTATAAATTCTTTATTATTAGCTAAAGGAATTTGGTTACTGTATTTTTTTCCTTGTATTCGTTTAATTTTAGACCAGACCTCTTTACTATTAGTTTCTTGTGAAATACTTGAACAACATTTTTCCCATGATTCTTTTTTAGCTAATAATACTGCTTGTGTAACTAAATATTTACTATGTTTATACTTTGAAATATTATCAGTGGACTTATTTTTTTTTCATTATTGCTCTATATTTGTTCCTTATTTTAATTAGGTCTCCTATATTGTTATTCCACCATGGGACTGTATGTTTCCTAGATCCTGTTGTGGAAATCGGAATTGATTTTTCAGCGATATCAATTATTTTATTTATTAACTCATCATTAAATTTATCAATATTATTTGATTTAACATCTTTCATTTTAATTTGTTTACATAGATTATGGAATAATTGCCAATCTGCTTTATCAAAATTCCATTTTGTTTTATACTTAGGTATCTCCCTCCATTCACTATTACTTTTATACGTGGTTAGAATGGGTAGATGATCACTCCCAAAATTATTAACAACTTCTCATTCACAATTAGAGGCTACTGATGTAGAGACCAATGTTAGATCTATGCAAGTACATGCAGCATTTAGGTCTGATATATGAGTTGTAAATCCATCATTGAGGCAGGCTAAATTATGGTTATCTAAAAATTGCTCTATCATTCTACCTTGTTTACAAGTTATGGTAGAGCCCCAGAGGATATTTCTACTATTAAAATCTCCTAATATTATAGTTTTATGATCATTATTAATTAACTTATTGTAGTGTTGGTCTGTTATATCTTTTTGATTACCTCCGGGGTGGATGTATATGTTATAAAGATTAATTTGGTCTTTATCTCCATGTATAGTAATGCCATTGGCCTCTATATTATCATGTAGCTCTATTTTTGGTAGTTTGGTATATGCTATATTGTTTTTAACAAAGAATGCCAATCCGTCTCTAGTGGTTATATTAGTGTTAGTAAATAGAGCAGTATAGTCCTTAATAGTAAATGGAAACATGGATTTGTTTAATTGTTTCTCTGTAATCCATGTTTCCTGTACACAAATGACATCTATGTTTAAATTAGTAGACATGAATAACTTCAATTCATCTCCATGGTTTTGGGATTTAAGGCCCTTGGCATTCCACTGAAGAATGGAGAGGCCACAGTCAGCTATTTTGTGTAAACAAGATTTAGTATTATTTTTAATATTATTAACAACCTTAGAATTATCTCTCATGGTATAGTTAAGAGGCAGCTCTATTGGTTTAACAATTTGACTAAAAATATTTATGAATCTATTGATACACTATTATTGTTAGAAACTCCAACCTCTATAGTTTTAGTGTCTTCCCATATGGAGTTACCGGTACATGGGACTCTATACCATAGACAGGTTCGGTTGATTATATCCTGTTGTTTGATGTCGATTCCCAATGTACTTTTTAAGATCTTACATGCCCGTCCAGTGGCCTCGTCAACCTGGGGGCGTGTGGGTTTCCCCATCAAAGGTCCCCATTAATGTAAAGGCCACTGAGCAACCTAACAAGGTCAAGCGCGGTAATCGGGAGACTAGGTGGGCCTTGATTAGGTTTTACCTTTCTTTTACCGATTGGAACTGCTATGTAGAAGGAATTGTTAATTTCTTTAACTTTTGTTTCTTCGATTTTATTTCCAACTACTACTGTGATTTGGATTTGGGCATTGGCATCCGAGATTTGGTTATCTCCGTTTGTTGAGAGGGATGGAAAATCTTCTACCTTGTTTTTTGGATCTTGGTGGGGTTTTTTTGCAATTTAGGGTGGGCATTGGTAGATGGTAACCTAACTCCTTTTCTGGGTTTTTTAATATGTTCAGTTGGTTCCCTATTTTGGTTTTTTAGATAGTCCTTTTGGTTGGCAGATTTTAAATTATACTTGGGGAAACCATCTTCATCCGAATTCAAGGAGAAGCCCGGGGCCGACCGGTTGCCACCATGTGTTTCCCGGGGGCCCTGCCGCTACGTGGATCAGACCTAGCACGCGGATCCGCCCAAAACTTAGAGTTGAGTTTACCAGAAGGGTTAGCAGTACTTGGGTGGTCCGGGTCGGCTCCCTCTGTAACCGCCCCCGGCGCACTTTCAGTAACCTGCTCAGTACATACATCTACAGCCATATCGGAGTCTCCCCCCACCCCCGCAAGGTCATTGCCATCCGATGTGGCAATAACTTAGCTTAGCTTAGTAACTTGTTTAACGTGTCCATATACCACTAGGGTTTCGAACACGCCTATCCCGAATCCGGCCTCCGATAGGATCGGGGGTCTGACTCGGGACAGGGATAACCTAACAAATAGGGGAAATTTTGAAAATTAACACCAAAAGTATAAAAAGGGGGAAATAGGGGTTAAAAAGATTTGGCTGCGCCCTTAAAAAAAATATCAACATTCCTATCCTATATAAATTATTAATATAATATATTTTCTGTGCAAATTTAGATGGGCTGGTCTAATATTAATAATAATTCTTAAACAATATTCATTAAGTCCATGGGAGGTTAAAAGGAAAGGGGCTGCCAGTCATATTTTAAACATTGGTGTGACCAGGTGAGGGTCGGGAGGGAGGGGAGGCCGGCCCTACACAAAACCTAAGCCGAACCGCCTACGCATATAGCCCTAAAGAATGCCCTAACTCCCGGCATCCCATCATCTCCACCCCCCCCCCCCCCCCCCCCCCCCCCACCGTGTCCAACCGCAGTTCAGTCCAATCCTGACAGCCTATTAGTTGTTTAGGAAGTTATTATAACTTCCCAAACCGGCGTCACTTGAAAAGTGACGCCAAAGGGTTATAACAGTTTAATCGCTGGTGCCACTGGGTTGGGTGATTTGTAAGTCAAGTTCATCTTCAGAAAATGAGGGGGTGGGTGGGCAGGACTTATTTAAGTAAGAACCTTCCTGGGGTAGGGCGGTAATTTTACCAAATGAAATTAAGATTTCTTTGTTACTTTCTGGGTCTGGCCTGAGGGTGAGAAAGGAACCAATAATTTTAAGTCAAGATTCATCACCTCGAATATATGTTTCTCCGTTCTGGAGTTGGGAGTAAAAGAAAACTTCACTTTTAATTTGGGGTTTTTGTAATTTTTGAATTTCTGACATTGAATTTTGTAAGAAAAGAAACTCTAAGTTGAAGGGTTTACATTATCAAACCAGACTTGTCTGATATCTGTTAGTGGAAGATTTGGTATATATATATATATTTTTTTTTTTTTTGGGGGGGGGGGGGGGGGGTGTTGGGGGTGGAGTAGTCAAGGGAGTCTTGGTCGAAGTCAATACTGCTCTCTGACATATTCTCTAGTGTGTTCCATCTATTGGAAATTGGAATTTCTGGGTTAATATTAAACCTATCATCCTCTTGAGAGGAATTCAGTCACGAAAAAACCCAAGTCGACATTCAGACGGAGAAATGACGCGGAGGCAAGGAATCTCGCTAAAAAAGAATCCAACCTGGTGGTGCAGGCTGTCGAAACGAGAAGCGTTCAATCAGTTCCAATGGCCGCATACATCCCAGTAGAAAACTTCATTTCGCTGACAAAAACAACGAAATGAAGGACTCCCAAGTCGAGCACACGAAAGCACGTGCAGTGTGCACACGCGAAACAAACACGTCTTACCGCGTGGAGCTCCAGACTGTGAATGAATATATGGCTAAACAACAGAAACGTGCAGACCTGAACGGAGCCACAGTAAAATACGAACTAAAATGCTATTAAAACTAACTAAAACCTATTGCAACATAATAAAGTACATTTAAATGCATACAACGATATTAAACAACAATGGTAAAACTTACAGTTGACTTGATGGACTAGAGAAGTGGCCACAGCAGACCATTAATTGATCTTGAATCTTCAGTTTTACTTTTCACTGCGTCCACTTCGAGCTCGGCTGTAACTGGTGTAATCGCACACGTGTGAAGTTTACTCTTATTGCGGTAGGCCGTTAAATCAATCGGATTAATATTAGTGTGTGTGTTGATACCTCACTCTTATGAATTCGGCGAGTTATACTTGTCAGATTTGAAGTTGTATGTGTCACATATACATGATAGTGAAACGAAAATATGTATTATAGATTAGGAATAAACATAATGTATTATGCTCGGCAGACTTGAAGTTGTATGTGTCACATATACATGATAGTGAAACGTATATATGTATTATAGATTAGGAATAAACATAATGTATTATGCTCGGCAGACTTGAAGTTGTATGTGTCTCATATACATGATAATGAAAAGTATATATATATATATATATATATATATATATATATATATATTATAGATTAGGAATAAACATAATGTATTATGCTCGGCAGACTTGAAGTTGTATGTGTCTCATATACATGATATTGAAAAGTATATATATATATATATATATATATATATATATATATATATATATATATAGATTAGGAATAAACATAATGTATTATGCTCGGCAGACTTGAAGTTGTATGTGTCTCATATACATGATAATGAAAAGTATATATATATATATATATATATATATATATATATATATATATATATATATATATATATATATAGATTAGGAATAAACATAATGTATTATGCTCGGCAGACTTGAAGTTGTATGTGTCTCATATACATGATAGTGAAAAGTAACTACAAGAAAAACACAAAAAGTAAAAATAAAATAAAATAAAATAAAATAAAATAAATAAATAAATAAATAAATTTAAAACTTCGTAAATACCAAATATTTCAAATAAAGTTGTATGTGTCCGATATAAATTATAGTGAAGAGTAAATAAAAGCAAGAAAGAAAGAAAGAAAATAAAGAAAGATAGAAAGAAAAATAAGATAAATAAAACTTTAAAACTTAGTAAATACCAGATTTTTTAAATATAGTTGTATACATGTGTCTGATATAGATGCTAGTGAAAAGTAAATAAAATAAATAAACAAAATCGATAAAATAAAATAAAATAAACACTTTGTAGATAAGACATGTAGCATTGATTAGTAGTTATCTGACTGTCTTTTTTTAATGAAACGATACGGTGAAAATATAGCTGTGATAAAGGTCTATGTGAGGTACCGGGTAGGGATTTTGTTGTTTTTTTTAGGCGGAAGGGGAGGCGTATTTTTATTAAATTTTAAATACTGATATATGTGGAGAATTAAACATCACCAGGAATCCGCGTGAATATAACTATAATTCTAATTGTTAAAAGTAGCAAATATATTCCAATTACGTTCATTTTATTGTATAAATATTTTAATTTTGCTATGTTAAAACCTAGCTCCAGATTCTTCATCTAAGTTAATGTTTCTCTGCGTTTGGTCTTAAACCATTTCAATGTAAACTTTAGTAGACCGTTTTTCGCTGCATTATACCATCTGATACGAAATATGTACGTTAGTCGCTAGAGATTCACAACTCCTACGAAGCTACTCACACACTCATGCCAACTGTTGATCATGCCCCCCCCCCCCCCCCCCCAATTTGTTTTCAGCCTGGATTCCGTCTAATTAGGCAAGGGACGTCACGCTTCGCGCGCATGCGCAATAGGAATGCGATAGAGGTCTATTAAAGATGACAGAGTGATAGCTTTGATATTCATCGCAAACATGTTTATAGTTTGCTTCAAGGATTGACAAAACAACATTGAACTTTATCCGCTGTCTTCATATTATTTTATTTTAAAACCGTTTATTTCGCACAATAAAGAGTAGGCAAAAGTAATGTTGGCTTTGCGGTGTCCATATCGATGGGACGTGCAACTAAACGTCGAATTATTAAATAATCACTCGATGATAAACTTAAAACTCATTAAAGGTTTTAACAGTATTTAAGCCAACGTTAAAATATTCAAAAAAATTCCATATTGGATTATTATCTATTTTATACAGCTTCAATTCACACGCACACACGTACGCACGCACGTACACATACACACACGCACGCACGCATGTATGCACGTATATATGTATGTATGTATGTATGTATGTATGTATCTGATACAACTTCAACACACACACACACACACACACACACACACAGACAGACATACGTACACACGCACGCACGTATGTACGTATGGATGGTGTATGTATGTATGTACACACGTATGTTTATTAAATATTGGGTTGGAATGATAGATTATGTTGTAACGTATATATATATATATAAAGAAAACAAACTTTAACTTTAGAAACCATCTCTTGCTGCTTACGAAGGCTACGTGTTACAATTACAAATGTGTGACGTCCAGTAGTCGATGATTAATTAACTGAATTAATCAATGAGTCCTAGTTTTATCACTAAACTAAGCAAACTTTAAGTAAAATGATTTACCTGTTCACCAGGGGCCTACTTCACTAAACAAACACACTTTAAGTGAAATGATTTACCTGTTCACCAGGGGCCTACTTCACTAAACTAAGCAAACTTTAAGTGAAATGATTTACCTGTTCACCAGGGGCCTACTTCACTAAACAAAGCAAACTTTAAGTGAAATGATTTACCTGTTCACCAGGGGCCTACTTCACTAAACAAAGCAAACTTTAAGTGAAATTATTTACCTGTTCACCAGGGGCCTACTTCACTAAACTAAGCAAACTTTAAGTGAAATGATTTACCTGTTCACCAGGGGCCTACTTCACTAAACAAAGCAAACTTTAAGTGAAATGATTTACCTGTTCACCAGGGGCCTACTTCACTAAAGTAAGCAAACTTTAAGTGAAATGATTTACCTGTTCACCAGGGGCCTACTTCACTAAACTCTCGCAACTTTACGATCTCGCAGTGCAGAGCTGAAATACTTGCAAAGAGGATGCTTTTTTGTCAAGCAGAGTCTAAGAAACCTTTGTGAATTAGGTACTGTATCTCACTGACTGAATGTTATTAGAAACACTATGTACTGTATCTCACTGACTGAATGGTATTAGAAACACTATGTACTGTATCTCACTGACTGAATGGTATTAGAAACACTATGTACTGATCTCACTGACTGAATGGTATTTCAAACACTATGTACTGTATCTCGCTGACTGAATGTTATTTCAAACACTGTGTACTGTATCTCGCTGAACACTGTTTCCAAGACAATCGGGGCTCAAACGATTTCCGATAACATCTGTAGGATCGGCTTGCAATGTATAATGAGTGAAATATTGCACGCTTCTAAATCGGTCTGCACTCTTGTATTCGTGATAGTTCAGGGGTGGATCTAGTATTGGGTCTGGGGGTGGGGTTTCACGTTTCAAAAAGGCACATACAATGTTAAAGAGTTTATTTTCATTTTTATTTATTTGCGTGCTTATATTCAATTAAAGTTCAATCATGCTGTCGTTTCACGAAATGATCTTAGCATCTGTTCAAACAGGAGCAGGACGTAGTCCAGTGGTAAAGCATTCGCTTGATGCGCGGTCGGTCTAGGATCGATCCCTGTAGGTGGACCCATTGGGCTATTTCTCGTTCCAGCCAGTGCTACACAACTGGTGTAACAAAAGCAGTGGTATGTACTATCCTGTCTGTGGGATGGTGCATATAAAAGATCCCTTGCTGCTAATCGAAAAGAGTAGCCCATGAAGTGGTGACAGCGGGTTTTGTCTCTTAATATCTGTGTGGTCCTTAACCATATGTCTGACGCCATATAACCGAAAATAAAATGTGTTTAGTGTGTCGTTAAATAAAACATTTCCTTCCTTCCTTCTGTTCAAACACTTGTAACTGTTTGTAAATAGTCTTTATAGTAAATAGTACTTTATTTTGGTAGCCCGTCTAAATTGATCAGTTGATCTTAAACGTTATCGGCTGAGCACTCAAAGTTTATTTTTGGACTTTACTCTTTTCCAGACATGAGCAGAATTATTATTGTCCATTTTCGGCTAAATCTATTCCAAATTCCGGCCACCTCAAACTTGCCCTCCCTCCTCCTGTCCTGTCAGAGATTAAGCCCGTGATGGGCGTGCTTGAAAGCATTGGGTTATATAAGCACGTAAAAACAGTCAGTGATTCCTGATTGACAGGTGTCTATTTGGTAGATTACCAGAAAATGCAATTGCGACGCCGCCGTCTAGACAAAAAAATATTACGTTCCTGTGTTATTAGTCCAGTCAGTTTACGAAATATTTATGAAATAACCCACAACAAATTCCAAGAAAATTTATTTCTTCACCATTCATCTTAGAAAGGCCCACAAAGAAACATAAAAAGTCCTCCAAAATTCAAGTAGTGAAGCATCAGGTTTAGGCCGAGTTTTGTTCCTAATAAATGAACGGTAGCTGGACGGGATTTTAAAACTGCCGGTTTACACAGAAATCCGGATTAGACAGATTCCGGTTTGGACATTTTATATATGTACCCACATACATGAGTGGGAGTGCAATACGGAATTTATTAAACGAGTCTGGGAATTATTGTATTACTGTAAAACAATTATTCTGAAACGAGTTTCATAAATTTCAAATGGCACTCCTGAGAATGTTATAATTTATTTGTTATCCACGAACTATGATTTTGAGCAACCGTTGAATATGATTGTAATCGCTTCACATTCGACCGTAATAACATCCAACGATGTCAAATACAGTGACGTGGATTGATGTCAGTTTCCGAAACCGCGACTGTCGCTAGCTTGAAGCTGCTATAGCGACTTCTGACGTCGGTAGGTGCAATAAAAAAACACCGACATTTATGTAACCGTTTATTGTAGACCATATGGGTAACATATATATATATATATATATATATATATATATATATATATATATATATATATATATATATATATATATATGTATGTGTGTATATAATAATAATAATAATAATAATAATAAACACTTAATATACCTAATGACATGTAATAATAATAATTTAAAAAATTGTAATAAATAAACGAAACCCTTAAAATAACTAATTACTTTTAATAATAATAATAATAATAATAATAATAATAATAATAACAATAACAATAATAAATGAAACCTTAAAAATAACTAATGACCTATAATGATAATAATAATAACAAAAAATAAATAAATAAAAATACAAAAAAAATTAAACCCGTAAAAAAACTCGTAATGCATATAATGCAGTCCACACAAGTCACACATAGAAACATCAGTAACACACTAAATAATAAATTCCATTCAGTTCCGATATATTTCTTTTAACTAGATGGACGTAAAATTCTTGGAGTGAATAACTGTCGTTCCGCAAATATTTTCATTATTACCAAAGGTATTGTACTTGATATTTTAGTCTTAAATTTATTAAAATATGTTGTTGTACGTGTTGAGGCTGTTAAATAAATAAATCACATATGGCTGATTTTATTAAATTCTGAGTGCATATGGAAAATTTAATATAATGGATAAATGAAACCGCAATAAACATCATAATAATATTCATTTATTTCATTTCAACTTATTTTCGTGCTTATATCCAATTAAGGTTCAAGCACGCTACCCAGCTATCTGGGCTGTCTGTTCAGGACCATGTGTTATTTGTCAGTGGTTATTTAGAGAAAAGAGGGTGTAGTGGTCTTATACCTACCCACGGAGTCGTTAACACTTGCTCTGGGTAAAAGCCCAGCACCTACCAGTGTTGTATTATGATGAAAGTAACACAACAATTGGACTAAAAATATTTAAAATGAGCCCTCTTTATAATTATGACCATTTAAAGGGACATTCCTGAGTTTGCTGCAATTTTTAAGATGTTATTGACTAACAGATATTTTTTAACGATTGTAATTACATATCAAATATATTTATATGCCTAAATATTAGTGGATGTATATTAAATGTATTTCTGATCTTTTTAATATTTATACTAGGTTAAATTTATTTTATTTCCTAAAATATGACTTTTTTTTCGTACGTACGAAATAATTTGAAGACGAAATCCAGTTTGGGCATCTTACAAATATTAACACGACCAGAAACTCATTGAATATACAGACACTGATATCCTAAGCAAGAAAATATATTTAATACGTAAGTTTAATAGTAGAAATATTTTATTAGTTGGAAACATCTTACAATGCAGCAAACTCAGGAGTGTCCCTTTAAGTAATTTCCTTGAGACTAAAAATTCCTCTATCTTTCTTTATTTTTAAACCATAGGTGTGCATTTGGGATGGCAGTGGCTGGCATGCATAAAACTCCGCTAAAGATTCACAAATAACTGTGGTCTTCTACCTTAGTAAAATAATTAATGAAATAGTTACCTCATTGCAGGAGTAGAAATATGTACACCCAGCCATCACACGGTGGATCCAGAAAATAGTGTGTGTGTGTGTGTGTGTATGTGTGTGTGTGTGTGCCTGTGTCTGCGTGTGTGTGTGTGTGTGCGTGTGTGCGCGTGTGTGTATGTATGAGGACACTGACGGGGAAAAGGCGCATGGACCTTCTAGTCAAAAGGGTTAAATTTAAAGTTTGTTTTGTTTAACGACACCACTAGAACACATTGATTTGTTAAGTACCGGCTATTGGATGTCATACATTTGGTAATTTTGACATAGTCTTAGAGACGAAACACGCTACATTTTTCCATTAGTAGCAATAGACCTTTGATATGCACCATCCCACAGACAGAATACAACATAGCACCACCTTTGATATGCACCATCCCACAGACAGAACACAACATAGCACCACCTTTGATATGCACCATCCCACAGACAGAACACAACATAGCACCACCTTTGATATGCACCATCCCACAGACAGAACACAACATAGCACCACCTTTGATATGCACCATCCCACAGACAGAACACAACATAGCACCACCTTTGATATGCACCATCCCACAGACAGAATACAACATAGCACTACTTTTTACTTTATTTTCGTAATATATTTTTATATGTACTTTATGCCAATCCCCACTGTAGAGTAATTTGGCAAAAGGAAATTAGTTGGTAGTTGTAGTTAAGTTGTGCTAATTAGTCAATCGGGTAAATTATTGCTTATTTTGGCTTTGCACATGGGTTATCCTTTAAATGCTTGTTTACCTTTAGTTTGTTTGTTATTGTGGTGGTTCACCCGTAACAGGTAGAAAGTGTAAATAAATGTTTATGTATGTACGATTGCACTTTGTCATAACACCAGTGTAAAGTTTTGGTGTATTGAGAATTCCTGTAGAGGTGTACTGCGATTTCTAGATACATCATTTATAACGTGTATAGATATTTCCTGTTATAAACGTTTTCGAAAGCACAGTGACGTATTTGTTTTATATTTTTCACGTCTCCAACAACATGGAAAAGGAAAATGATAGAATATATCAATGTTACTATTGAGACCTTTACAGTGACAAGTTAAAAGATACACGGACGTCGAAAATAAACTTTACAAGGTTTCAACCTGTATTATAGAAAACCAACAAACGGTATGGTGCGATATGAAAGTATCACGAAATTCAACATCACAATGCACTTTGTGATACATGAAAAACGTTTGTAAGGTGGTTTTAAATTGATTATTTTTGATTAGCAACAATATTTATTAAATTATTGAAATTTTATGCATATAAAGTTTCTTTTGGACGTGTATTTTCATAATTGTTTCTGTGGACTCTTACATTTCCTCCCTTATAAGAAAGTACAAAGACACGGGTATAAATATCTGACCGTTGCCAATCGTTAACAAAACGCAGAATGTATTTCATAATAGGACAGCGAACCTATATGTTATTAATGTATTTACGTTATGATCGATCATACAGATTCAAACGATTGTTTCAAGTATTACTGACATGAAACAGACTGACATGTACTGTAATTGCTTACATCGGTTTCAGAAAGAGTTTTCTATTCACAGCATCTGAAAACATTCTCTCTCAGAGCACGTCTTCCTTCCGATTTGTGGGGCGAGACGTAGCCCAGTGGTACAGCGCTCGCTCGATGCGCGGTCGGTGTGGGATCGATCCCCGTCGGTGGGCCCATTGGGCTATTTCTCGTTCCGGCCAGTGCATCACGGCTGGTATATCAAAGGCCGTGGTATGTGCTATCCTGTCTGTGGGATGGTGCATATAAAAGATCCCTTGCTGCTAATCGAAAAGAGTAGCCCATAAAGTGGCGACAGCGGGTATCCTCTCTCAATATCTGTGTGGTCCTTCACCATATGTCTGACGCCATATAACCGTAAATAAAATATGTTGAGTGCGTCGTTAAATAAAATATTTCTTTCTTTTTTTTTTCTTTTTTTTTCCTTCCGATTTGAAATGTGTTTAGAAATCACCATTCAATAGAACGGAAAATCTCCGTCTACAGAACAGTCTTACGGAGTTGAACAAGTCCCATTCAATAACTCGCCTGTTGTGCAAATACCTCTTCTTTGTATTCAGCGTTCCATGTTATGTCTACAGTATTCAGGGGGAAAACCATAATAGTCGCAAATTTCATAAAAGTTTAAATTGATAGTCAACGATGTTTAGAGAAAAATAAACGACGACCACTAAGCGGAACTGAGAACCTCCGACGATTACTGAGATTATCTCTTGAAAGAAGAAAATATTTTATTTAACGACGCACTCAACACATTTTATTTTCGGTTATATGGCGTGAGACATATTGGTTAAGGACCACACAGATATTAAGAGAGGAAATCCGCTGTCGCCGCTTTATGGGCTACTCTTTTCGATAACAGCAGCAAGGGAGCGTTTATATGCACCATTCCACAGACAGGGTAGTACATACCACAGCATTTGATATACCAGTCGTGGTGCACTGTCCGAAACGAGAAATAGCCCAATGGGCCCACCGACAGGGATAGACCGCGCATCGAGCGAGCGCTTTATCACTGGGCTACGTCACGCTTCCATTATTTCTTGAATAACTTGACTATCTCGTACTGGATCCTCTCAAAGACTACACAGAACACAAGTGTTACTAAACCAAAAAGCTGGCAAGACTCACAATAGATATTAAAACTGTTTTCCTCAATACTTTGTTTCAATATTCGGCTCCTTTTATACACATCCATGTAGTGATATTTTAATTGCATACCTTCCCTCCCAGCCCACCCTCCAAAAGGAGTAAGGTTAGACCCGGTCACTGAACAGCTGAGAGCGTAAATTGGATGGATGCTGGGGTGATTTTGACATGGCGGCCATCTTGGAAGTCCTATTAAAAGTTAAAACAAAACAAATTAATGGGTAACGTGTTCACAATGTGATGCGTTTGTCCAGCACGTCCACGTCATCTTCCTTAGCTGCTTCACTATATGTAATAAAACGGTCGTCATTGCGATGACGTCATCGGAGTATGAACACACATACGCATACAACACACACACACACACACACACGGAATTCTAGGTAATTGTTACATATGAGCTAATCAGGTCACAATATCAAGACAATTTAACTGCTGAATATTTATATTGATGTTTGATCATCACTTACGTCTTGCATTTACCTTAGTTTTACACTCAACAGCCGATGTATTTTTCGTTCTGGGGTGTCGTTAAACATCCATTCGTTCATTACTATCAAGAAACACCAAAAATTAGCTGTAGTACGGAGGCTCAGTCTTCATACTTCATGTGTTCTTCGCGTTGTCCGTGGAATCTCAACACAGGGCACACGAACGTTTGTCTTTGAAGGAAGAAATTGTGTCATTTTCAACCACAAGTACCGGGCAGTAAATTTGTATAGGATTATGTACCTTTATCGGCATCGGACATAAGGCTGGTAGGTACTGGGTTCGCCTCCCTGTACCGCCGTCAATCTAGAGTGAGTTTAACGACTCAATGGGTCACTACACCGACCTCTCTGTCTCACACTAACTATTAACAACTAACCACTAACCCAGTGTCCTGGACAGACTGTCCACATAGATGAGGTGTGTGCCCAGGACAGCGTGCTTGAACATTACTTAGATATAAGCATAATAGCCATAAATGAAATTATGTACCTTTAAAGGTACACTATTTGTACTGAGATTCCGGACAGGAGATAGAATATACTCACTGGAAAAACCTGTTGTGCATGCATTGCACAAGGTATATCCTCAATGGCAAAACAAGAACAACAACAAGCCCAAAACCAAACAAAACAATCAAAGCGTTTTAAATAGGGATGTGTATTGTGCAAAGCTTCGTATCGCGATACGAGTTCGGATATTTTAAATAAAACATTATTTACAACAGCTTCAAGACGATTTTAAAGATGGAAGGAAATGTTTTATTTAACGACGCACTCAATACATTTTATTTACGTATATGGCGTCGGACATATGGTTAAGGACCACACAGATATTGAGGGACGAAACCCGCTTTCGCCGCTTCATGGAATACTCTTCGATTAGCAGCAAGGGATCTTTTATATGCACAATCCCATAGACAGGATAGTACATACCACGGCCTTTGATGTACCAGTCGTGGTACCAATGAATACATCCAAGATGTTCCGAAAAGTCGATAACCAATTCATTATTTAACTAATTCGTACTTCTTCGTAAAGAATATTTTAATCATTAAAGAGGCACTCACGACTACCGCAAGGTTGCTTTGTGGAACGGATGTAATGTTTACGGTGCCAGTTGTAAAATTCACCGTAAATTACTACAATTAACCTTAGCTGCAATTATTTCGTGGAACAGGGCCCAGGACGCATGATAAACATGACCGTGTTTGTAAAAACATTGACTTGAGTATTTTTATCGTTAGATGTCAATTCAATTCAATTCAATATTTTATTCCCGTCTCACCTTTTTTCAAAAATTGCATACATGTTATATAAAAATATAAAACAATATACATAATATTTTAAAATCCACTCAATACAGAGTTATGAGCGACGATAATATTATACAAATAAAAGAACATTAAAATGAAAGATAAAAAATTAAATGTAATAGTTACAACTTTTCAAATAAATAACTTTTTCTTACTTTTAAAATCTGTGCACAGGTTTTGGCGCAAGATCGCATAATAAAATTGTGGGAAAATAAAAATATAATTTTATCACGACAACTAAAATCACTAAAATTATCATTAATTACCGCAGCGTTGTTAAATAAAATTGTTCTAAAATCATTATACAATGGACAAGCTAAAACAACATGTTCTTCATTTTCGATAAAATTATTACAATAAAAACATAATCGTTCGTTTTCTAAAATATTTTCGTATCTCCCCGTTTCAATTCTAAGAGGTGCCACACTACACCTAAACTTGGCAAACGCACTTCTATGAGCAATAGGTAAAAACGATGTACAATAAAACTCAGTTATATATTATTTTTTAAATAAATTGTAAGTTCGAAGTTTGTTACCTCCTTCGAACCTTATTTAACCAATCTGTTTCAAATCTGGTTAACAGAGCTGGTAACAGGCTATTCAACACTCTTCGTTTGCTCAATTTTATATCAAGATTAGTAAAATCAGGGAAGCCATGCTGAATAAATAATTGTTTTACATAAAGTTCCAATTTTTAAAATGCCTTTTCGTATAACACATTTGTTCACACCATAAAAGTATTTTCTTACCAACTGTAGAATGTTCACAATTAACAATTCGACACCACTGTGTAATAACGACTTTCCACTGTCTAAGTGAAGAAGGAACCCAACACCTAGATAGAAACGACAAGCCCGGTACTGAATAGCATTTATACATGAGTACCCCCTTGTACCCTAAATGACTGCTGCATAATCTATGACAGAACGTACGAGTGCATCATACAATTTTGTGAATACACCAAAAGGAACACCATTTGCATTTTGCTGTTATTAAACCCAGGGCCCTACCAGCGGACAGGGATACAACTTTCGCCATAATATTAAAATCTAGATGTTCTGTTAGTACAAGGCCTAGGTAACAGTATCTATCAAAAGTGTTTATAGTAATGTTATTGACGGAGAACTTAAATAGAGTACGTATTACAGACTGTGGTTTAAAGTGCAATACGTTACTTTTCTGAGGATTAACCGTCATTCTACTTTTCATACACCACATTGATAAACCGTGTAATAGAGTTTGTAGCTCCCTTTCATTTTCTGCCATTAAAACTATATCATCAGCATATAACAAAATACACATTTTGTCACTATCTATGTTTATACCCACTTCGAATGACTTAAGAAAAGTCACCAAATTATTAATGTACAGATTAAACAAGAGTGGGGATAGATTACAACCTTGTTTCAAACCGTTGTTAACTGGAAACCAATCAGTGAAATGTCCATTCAGTCTTACACAACTGTTTATTATTATATATACTCTTTATACTATCAAACGTTTTTCCTTGGATACCAAGTGATGTTAACCTTGTCCATAAGTTATTTCTATCTATTGTATCATAGGCCTTTTTAAAGTCAATAAATGCACAGTAGGTGGATTTCCGACATTTCTTACGGATATCAATGATATTGGAAAGAGATAAGATGTGATCTGAGGTGCTTCTGGGTTTTTTCGGAATCCGTTCTGCTCGTCGGCAATAACTTCATGGGCGTCTGCCCACTCACTTAATCTCTCATTTAGAATAGAACAATAGAGTTTGTACGTAGAAGACGCCAGCGTAATACTCTGTAGGATAATGGGTCTCTGCGATCACAATCGCCCGGCTTGGGTATGGGATTCATAATTAGTCCCTGTCTCCAAATCTCAGGTATTTCAGCGCTAAACAAGTCATGTAGGAATACCAACGCTGATGTTATGCTTGATGATAATACTTTGCCGGTTGAACCTCACTGCCGCCTGCCGCCATCTATTTTTAGAAACGGGGTCACAGCAGTGCACGTTGTGGTGCAATATCCTATTGTTCTATAAATAAAGTGCGCGCGTCACTCATACTGACTAGGTCAGAACACTCTATAGTAAATACACGATACCCTTTTAAATCGGATGACAGGTGCTTGCACCTGCGTATTGTATTAATATTGTTTGGCAATGACTTCTTGAATAATTAGTACAAGTGTTATTTCAGTGCATGGTGTGGTGCAGTGTCCAATTATTCTATAAATAAAGTACGCAACACCCCAACTGCATGGCTGGGTCTATTCGGGTCACGCTGTAGTAAACTAACGCTACGGGCCGAACCGAGTCACGAGTGCTCATACCCTGCTTATTGTATTGACATTGACAATGGCTTCACAGATAATAAGGTCACATTCAGACGTGTGCAGTCCGCTTTTCTATACATTCATTTAAGAGTGTTGCAAATATTATAAAAACATTGTATTGTAGGCAACTGTTTACATTCGATATAAATATTACCAACAATTTATTTTTATCTCATTAATCTATAATCATGCCTAGAGAAGGGTGGACAGAATATTTGTTGAATATTTATTTTAATCCAAAACACCCAGCTTCCTTTTCGGGAGTAAATAAACTGTATCGTATTGTAAAAAAGGAAGGGAAATTTGATATTAGCTTACACCATATCAAACGGTGGCTTGCTTCGCGAGACGCCTACTCGCTTCAGCGATCGTTGCGCTACAAATTCAAAAGAAACAGGCTTGTGGCGAGTGGACTGAATGCACGATGGGATGTTGATTTAGCAGACGTTTCTAATATTGAATTGGATAATGACGGGTGTAAAATTCCTGTTGATATCTATCAATGTTTTTACAAGATATCTATGGGTTGAACCCATGAAAAAAAAACAACCAGAATCTGTCATTAAAGCACTGAAGAAAATATTTGCCACTGCACCTTTACCAGGGATTATTAGATCAGATAAAGGCCGTGAATTCAATAATAAAAAAGTGAAATCATATTTGAAAGACAAAGATATAACATTCTATGTCACTCAGAATGAGACCAAAGCATCATATGCTGAGAGAGTGATCCGGACTCTGAAGGTTGCTATGTACAGATATTTTACATATAAACAGACTTATCACTACCTGGATATTCTACAAGATCTAGTAGATGGTTACAATCATAGACCACATAGGTCATTAAATCAGCGATCACCTTCAGACATCGACGAGCAAAATGAAGCTATGGTGTGGGAAAGAGCAGTACATCGATCTTTTGAAAACAAAGTCTAAAACTAAAAGGAAACCTTTCAAATTTAAGGTTGGGGATCAAGTGAGAATTTCTCATTTGAAATACACCTTTCAAAGAGATTATCAAGAAAAATGGACTGAAGAAATATTTATAATTAAGAGAAGATACTACAGAGATGGTTTTCCTATATATCAACTGAAAGATTATGCAGATGACCCCATTGAAGGTAGCTTCTACGAAAATGAGTTACAGCAAGTCTTCAAAACGGACAATAACATTTGGAAGGTGGAGAAAGTGCTTAAGAGAAGAAAGAGGAGAGGTGAGAAATAGGTGTTTGTTAAGTGGATGGGCTATCCTAAGAAGTTTAACAGCTGGATTCCAGAAGCAAATCTCCAGTTGGTATAAATAATAGCGAGTGTTGTATTTGAGTTAGTTTATACCTGAACATCATGGGATCAACATCGTGTCCAGATTGTCAGAAAATGTTTTCGAGGAGGGATGCCATGCTCAGACATAGACAGACCAGTCATTCACCATCACCACCACCACCACCACCACCACCACCATCATCATCACCACCACCACCACCACCACCACCACCATCATCATCACCACCACCACCACCACCACCACCACCACCACCACCACAAGGAATGCAAGCTCAGCAGGTATCAGATGAAGAACCGTTTTATTTTACTATACCTTCCAATGTCATTTTTCGTGGGCCCTAGTGGATGTCACTGGGGGGAAAACAATGTTTATGTATCATATACTTCGGAAAGGACTCATCAAGCCAACACCTAACAACATTGTATGGTGTTACAACGAGTGGCAACCCCTTTATGATACTATTCGTGAGACCATGCCTCAAATTCAGTTTGTGAAAGGTATCCCTTACAACCTGCAGGACAACAACTACTTTGATGCACACAACAATAATGTTTTAATTCTGGATGATCACATGACCGAGGCCAAGGATGATAAACGTATTTCTCAACTTTTTACTCGTACTTCACATCACAAGAATGTCATTAATTTTTTACTGTTACAAAATTTGTTTCCGAGAGGGAAAGAGTCACGTGACATTGCTCTGAATTCACATTTTGTGACTCTGTTCAATTCACCCGTGGACAGGCAACAAGTGAACTTGTTTGCAAGAAGAATTTTTCTCAACAATACTGATCGTTTTATGTCTGTGTATGAAGCAGCTGTTCAACAACCTTATGGTAATCTGACTATTGATTTACGACCTTCTACCTCTGAGAATGAGAGACTTAAACCTAATGTTATAACTACTAGTGACAGTGTTTCTCAACAACCTATAAAAGAACCATCAATTCGAGAGTCACCTCAGTTGAATAGTAACAGTCCTCCTGTGAACATCAAACACAACAACTTAAACGACGTGAGAGAAACTTCTGAAGTTAACAGTGAATTTAATTATAGTGATACTGAGGATATTGATACAGTTGTCAACATGCCTTCCTGTGACGAATGCGGTATTTTGTTTGAGAACAACCATGATCTTCAACGTCATGTACGAACCTGGTGTCCCGAAAATGGGGGTCAACCTTTAAGGAAACGAGCCAAACTGGATGAAGAACCCATCAATACCGATGTAAAAGATTCCAAATTGTATTACAAAGAATGGGAAGCTGCTGGTCTGACAGAGATGTGGAAGTTGACCTTGAAAACTTGTAAAGAAAACATTCAGGCAAAGAAAGAAACTTATGAAGATCAAGGGAAGTCTGAAAGATGGATTGAAAGGAAGTTACAAAAATGTTGGGAAAAAACTTTCATTGACAGAATGGTTCGAGCCCTACAGTTTGTGACTTATTTCAGTGAAGCACCCTTGTTCAAAACCATACTGTCTAAAGTGAAGAATATGGACCCTGAGACGGACCCAGATGTAATCTCTACCAAGATTGAATTGTGGATGAAACCCAATGTCAAAGATATACTGTCCCAGATAGATTTTTCTGAAGCTGAGGACTTAGTCAATGATCAAGAAGAAGAAAATGAAAATGATACAGATACTGAATAGTTTTGTGTATATGTACATGTAAGATACAGTTTCCCTTTATCCTTGACACGTATCATAATATATGTATGTTGAGAGAAATAAAATACATTGTAGTAATCAAGCATTTCTCTTGTTATTTATTTATTGTATTAAGTTAAATAAAACAAAAACAAAAAAAAGCATTAAACAAGTGAAGTTTATTACAAGAAAAACTAAATCTGTTTTATTAAGAGGGCACCATATAAAAAGGTTAACATATATACATACATGAAAATCATTATAAGGTATGAAGTGGTTCTCATTTACAATAGACAATATTATGCACATTTGGTTTATAGCCTAATCAATGATTCCAGGATGAGTACGGTAGTGTCCATGGGCTACAGTATGGATTCCATCTTCAAGGACATAGCGTTTGTCATCGTAGGGAGATAAACTTATCTTGTTAGTAGCTACACTGTACAGCTGATGATTCACACTCTGAATATTAGTCATTCTATGTCTCAGTTGGGAATGTTCAAACAAACATTTCTTATACATAGTATGCTTCAGGACCTTTTTTATCACAGTTTTACTAACACCTTTAGCTATTTTTTTCTCTTTCCCCTCATACAAAACCGAATACATTTTCGGTCTAAGACCTACAAACTCTTCCATGACAGATCCCCCAAGCTCATCCTTCATTTTACCTAACACTTTGGCATTTACAGTAGAGAAGAGAGGGTGAGAGAGATTATAGTTACTTGTGTCAAACAAGTTGACATGTTTCTGAAAATCAGAATAGATATCTTCTGTTTCTACCTCATAACACAGTGAATCTGTATCCGTGAATAAAAGCTGGACTTTATTACCATACTTTGCTCTCATGAAATTATAGTGAAATTCATACATAACAATTTTAGACATGTCTAGAATTGAAAATCCGGCATAGATAGGCTGATTAAGAACGATAGTGGCTTTCTTAAGATGAACTGCAGCCAAATCAGGGTTAAATATTTTAAAACCTTCAAATGTGGGTTTAGCACAGTTTCTTTAAACGTTTCTTTGAATTTACCAGCTCCACATTCACATGTTTTCTTACATTCATCATGCTTCGACCAAAACAGGAGTTGTTCATCAACTTAAAAAAGCTTTTTCAGTTTCATTTTTAGACTGCTTTTCTTTTTTCCGTGTTGAAATCGATATAGGTCTTTAACCATGGAGACTGTCTAAACTGAATCGCTCTATGGATCTTTGTCAACCTTATTCCCTGTCTGAGATAGAATTGTAAGTTTCTGTAATGTAGTACATATTTCTCTTTATCATTGAGGTTTGGAACTAGTTTTCGTAGAAGCTACCTTCAATGGGGTCATCTGCATAATCTTTCAGTTGATATATAGGAAAACCATCTCTGTAGTATCTTCTCTTAATTATAAATATTTCTTCAGTCCATTTTTCTTGATAATCTCTTTGAAAGGTGTATTTCAAATGAGAAATTCTCACTTGATCCCCAACCTTAAATTTGAAAGGTTTCCTTTTAGTTTTAGACTTTGTTTTCAAAAGATCGATGTACTGCTCTTTCCACACCATAGCTTCATTTTGCTCGTCGATGTCTGAAGGTGATCGCTGATTTAATGACCTATGTGGTCTATGATTGTAACCATCTACTAGATCTTGTAGAATATCCAGGTAGTGATAAGTCTGTTTATATGTAAAATATCTGTACATAGCAACCTTCAGAGTCCGGATCACTCTCTCAGCATATGATGCTTTGGTCTCATTCTGAGTGACATAGAATGTTATATCTTTGTCTTTCAAATATGATTTCACTTTTTTTATTATTGAATTCACGGCCTTTATCTGATCTAATAATCCCTGGTAAAGGTGCAGTGGCAAATATTTTCTTCAGTGCTTTAATGACAGATTCTGGTTGTTTGTTTTTCATGGGTTCAACCCATAGATATCTTGTAAAAACATTGATAGATATCAACAGGAATTTTACACCGTCATTATCCAATTCAATATTAGAAACGTCTGCTAAATCAACATCCCATCGTGCATTCAGTCCACTCGCCACAAGCCTGTTTCTTTTGAATTTGTAGCGCAACGATCGCTGAAGCGAGTAGGCGTCTCGCGAAGCAAGCCACCGTTTGATATGGTGTAAGCTAATATCAAATTTCCCTTCCTTTTTTACAATACGATACAGTTTATTTACTCCCGAAAAGGAAGCTGGGTGTTTTTGGATTAAAATAAATATTCAACAAATATTCTGTCCACCCTTCTCTAGGCATGATTATAGATTAATGAGATAAAAATAAATTGTTGGTAATATTTATATCGAATGTAAACAGTTGCCTACAATACAATGTTTTTATAATATTTGCAACACTCTTAAATGAATGTATAGAAAAGCGGACTGCACACGTCTGAATGTGACCTTATTATCTGTGAAGCCATTGTCAATGTCAATACAATAAGCAGGGTATGAGCACTCGTGACTCGGTTCGGCCCGTAGCGTTAGTTTACTACAGCGTGACCCGAATAGACCCAGCCATGCAGTTGGGGTGTTGCGTACTTTATTTATAGAATAATTGGACACTGCACCACACCATGCACTGAAATAACACTTGTACTAATTATTCAAGAAGTCATTGCCAAACAATATTAATACAATACGCAGGTGCAAGCACCTGTCATCCGATTTAAAAGGGTATCGTGTATTTACTATAGAGTGTTCTGACCTAGTCAGTATGAGTGACGCGCGCACTTTATTTATAGAACAATAGGATATTGCACCACAACGTGCACTGCTGTGACCCCGTTTCTAAAAATAGATGGCGGCAGGCGGCAGTGAGGTTCAACCGGCAAAGTATTATCATCATATGCTCACGAATGCTTGAGGAATTCCTAATGGACACCTCGGACTTATCAACAACCATCAACCAATCAACATCTCTACACGATACGTTTTCACCAACTCTCTGGACGGCGACTGGCGGGCTTTACACCATCATTATTCATCCTTTCCCCATCATTCCCACCCTTCCTTCCCTATATCATCATCATAATAAATAAAGCCCTTACTTGCTGTATGGATAACTTGGGGATGGTCGGGATAGCGGGGGCGCCGTGGTAGGGTGCTTTTGGGTGCAGTAGGGCGTAGGCGGTTTCGACCGGTAGATTGCCTGTTAGGAGGCTTCCCTTCCCCGGCACTTCCATCCCATGAAAATCCGGACCACCTAACCGGGGCCTACCCGCTTGTTTGACCGCTAACCGGATTGGGCGCGAAGTCCCCCCCCCCCCCCCCCCCCCCCCCCCCCCCCCCCCCCCCCCCCCCCTCTTTGCAAATCCCTAGCCTCCAGGGCTATTAATTAGTAAATAACATATATGTTTATAGTTTGGTAAATATATTTGTAATATTATTTAATTACTTTTGGCAAGCCCGACTAAAAATGGCACCAACTAAATCAATTTGTAAATTACATAACCCGTATCCTATTTAATATTAAACGCTCTAATTTTTTTTTCTTTTCTGGTGCATTCTAAAACTTAATTTTATAATAAGCTAATTTTCCTTTTTTATTTTTTTTTAGAACACATGGTCTTACCAACGAACTGTTTAAATTCCCCCTATCATCTCAACTGCCCCCCCCCCCTTCCCCTACTCCCACCCCCTCCTGCCACGGAACCGCCCACTGGCGAAGTCAGAGGCCGAATCCGTGGTAGGCGTGCCTCAACCTTTTTGGATAGGGGCACGTAAATAGAGTTCCCATTCCCATACCAACGCTGACTGATTACATAAAACATCCATAGGTATTCCGTCCAAACCACACGCCTTCCCTTCTTCGCTCTAAGTACTGCATTAACAATTTCTTCCAACCGGATTCCACCATTCAACTCATTGTCATGATCTTGAACATTTTGTTAGAAACATCATACGGCGCATTTACACTTGTTGGCGGGTTAAGTAGATTGTTAAAATCCGTTCTCCACCTTTCCGAAATGACATCAATATTTTGAGAAACTATTCCATCGTTCACCACCTCCATAGGTATTTTACACTTATGCTCGTTTCCAACTCCAATGTTACCAATTTTCCCCCCAAAATGTTCCATTTTCGTCACTCAGTTCATTCAGTAAATCATTTTGTATTTTATACCAATATTTACGTTTAGCCTTCTGTACTTCTCTGTCAAATATTTTATGTGTTTTAACAAAAATTACTTTTGAGGATTTTTTATGGATCTCACTGGTAGCACTCCACGTTTTTTCTGCTTTACACATTTCGTTCCACAATTCCGTAAGTCTCTCTGTCCACCACAGTTTTTAATACGCTTTCTTTTGTTATCAATACCATCGAACACTCGGATTCTTTTATATGGGAGTTTTGTCCTCATTTCATTTGTAACGATTTCACAAAACTGTTCATATGTATTGTCAATGTGGAAAGAACTTATAACTGCTTGTAGTTTAACTTGGATGTCCACAGTAACATAAAGTCATTTGGAATATCTTTAAAACGATACTTTTTGTTTTCTTTAACACAGTTTTTACTTTTCTCTGCTGATGTAGATGTTTCACAGTTAATAACAAAACGCCATTTCAGCAAAGAATGATCAGGTATAAACCTTGTCTCTACACCGTCCGTGTAGCCCGCATCTCTTACCAGACCTAGGTCTTGAACAACTTCAAAAGTATTAAACAGATGCAAGTTTTCATAGCTTACAAATGCAGTAGTCTACGACTGGACAGCCTTTAGTAGATATACATGTAAAATCGTTACTCAAGGTCTTTCTACCATTCAACATGCAACAATTGCTATTGATTAAGAAATCAACAAAAACATTGCAATACATATTGGTTTTGAAATCTATTACATTCCTAGGTGGTATATTATCGACACCTGCAATGGAATCACATGACTTACCACATCTACTATTAAAATCACCACACCCTGATTTTGATATTCATAGATTTGTGTTAAAAGCGTATCAAAGAATTGCTTTTCATCTACACATCTGGTGGAATATCGGGTGGTAGGTAACACACACAAACATTAAAAACAGAGTTTGATTCTTTGCTCGCAAATGAAATCCACAATATACCTTCTGTAGATTTATTTAAAATTGTAATATCAAAATAACGATAGAGTTCGACTTTTACAAACACACCTACCCCTCCCGAATCAACCTTTGCACGTTTATGAACATCTGTTCTATTGGGACCTATCCATCGATATCCTTTCAATTGTAAACATTTACAAGAGGTGTACAACTGCTTTGTGTGCACCGTCTTTCATCTTATCACTGAATCTAATAAAATCTTTATGTGCACCGTCTTTCATCTCGTCGCTGGATGTAACAAAATCTTTGTGTGCACCGTCTTTCATCTCGTCGCTGGATGTAACAAAATCTTTGTGTGCACCGTCTTTCATCTCATCGCTGGATGTAACAAAATCTTTGTGTGCACCGTCTTTCATCTCATCACTGGATCTAACAAAATCTTTGTGTGCACCGTCTTTCATCTCATCGCTGGATCTAACAAAATCTTTGTGTGCACCGTCTTTCATCTCATCGCTGGATGTAACAAAATCTTTGTGTGCACCGTCTTTCATCTCATCGCTGGATGTAACAAAATCTTTGTGTGCACCGTCTTTCATCTCATCACTGGATCTAACAAAATCGTTTGTGACGCCAGAGCTAATTCTTTTTTTAACACGACCATACTCAACTTTTTTTTTTTTTTTTTTTTTTTTTTTTTTACTTTTTGACACGGGTTCGTCCCCATGAACGTGAGTAGGTTTATTACTGATAATGTCCGATTCATCCTCTACTTCTGCGTGTTTTGGCTTAAGGGGACATTTTCCGTTTCGTCTGTGTCGCAAAACAACACTGAGTTTGCCAATGAGAGTTCTGTATTACTTTCCATAGTAATGTTTACAGTGTACCTTGGCTTGGGGTGATTTATCACTCACTTACTGGACTATTCAAAGCTTCAGGGTTGCGTTTTACACGTTAAATATTTCAATATCCGATCAAAGAAATATATTTAAGTTCTTATTACCTGTTATGCAGTGAACAGATATTGAATTGCAGTGTTCATTCAGATTTCGTTTTTTGCCAGTTTGGCGATACGGTAAATATTTTATTCGCCAGATATTTCCATTAGCCCATGGTGAATTGACGATCGGCTGGCGTGAGCCTTGCCGGTATGGTTATACGTAGATGTATCGATAATACGGCGCATCCCTAGTTTTAAAGACGTTTTTATTAAAATTATGAGACGATTGGCATAAAAACCCCACATGTGTCATAAATTTCAACATTTACAGTTAAAAACCGTGTGTTTTGTTTATCGACACCACTAGAACATATTGCTCTATTAATTGGTTATTGAATAAAGTTTGTTTTGTTTAACGACACCACTAGAGTACACTGATATATTAATCATCGGCTATTGGATGTCAAACATTTTATCATTTTGACATATAGATTTAGAGAGAAAACCCGCTATATTTTTCCATTAATAGCAAGGGATGTTTTATATGCACCATCCCACAGATAGCACATACCACGGCCTTTGATATACCAGTCGTGGTGCACTGGCTAGAACGAGACATAGCTCAATGGGCCCACCGACGAGGACCGTTCCTAAACCGACCGCGCATCAAACGAACGCTATATAACGTCGTGCCCAACATTTACATACTTTAGAATTGGTTTCAGACCATTTTATTTAGTGCACAAGAACTTTGTTCTACGAGTATAATATTTGAAATCTGTGGTTTGCCTTCAGTACTGTTTTTTCCCAGTTTAAAGCTCACCTCATCTTGGATTGTTTCCATCTACAACAGAACGATCGGTTGAAGCCAACATCAGCTTACCTTCACTAAGTAACCATTCGCTGTTATTCCATGTTATATAAATTTTAAATTATTTAAACTTACTTATGAAATATTCTGAAGACATTTACTCTGAATCTAAACTAATACATAAATGATGCGGGAAGGCATAGTATTTATACACCACCGACAGACACATACAAAAGTGGAGATAACATCTTCTGGGTCAATAAACCTTTGCAAAAAATATTATTAACCCAGCGGGCAAGACGTATTCATTACGAAGTTATTACCATGGCAAAACCTAGCAATTCCTCCATTGTTCTAGGATGCCCCAATAAAATCTAGTATCTCAACCAAGCAATCAGATGTCAGCTTTGAAGCCCAAAAGAAGATAGCTGCGCTCATGAAAGTGATAACATTTCAGTAAATAAATCGTTTACCAGTGTCTTTATTACGGGATAATCACAATAAAGTATGGCCTGGACACGCAGAGGAAAGCAATTACTGGCCATGGCCCTGACAAACATTAGGTGAGTAAGCAAATACTATGACATGTAGGAAAAAATGACCAAATCAACTCAGTTTATTGCAGGGTGGCACACTAGACACTAAACCCCATCTCTGACCATGATGATCATGATGCCGATACATGTGAGGAATGTACTGATGGCCATGAACATAAGATAGCTTACACAACAGCTCGAATTGAATACCAAAAGGAGTCTCCCGATGGTTTTAATATGTATGCCGTTGATATGCAGAGGATAATACTTCTGCCTAAATTTTCCACTAAAGAGAGCTTCTTTGTGAGCCGCCTCATTGTTTTCAATGAGAACTTTGCCCAAATGGGAGCTGATCATGAACCAGATTATGTGGTGTTGTGGCATGAGAGAACGTCTGGTAGACTTGCCCAAGATGTTGCAAGTGCGTACATCAAGTGAGTGCAGTTTTAGGAATGCAATGCATCCCCTAACCTTCTATTCTGGGTTGATAATTGTGTGTGTGTGTGGGGGGGGGGGGGGGGGGCAAAATAAGAACTGGACATTATACACAGCTCTCGCACAATGTGTGAATGCAGTTAGGGGCCCTCAGCAAGTGGTTATCAAATACCGACAAAAGGGGCACACTTACATGAAGGCAGATTCCATTCATGGGTCTATTGGGAAAAACATGAAACAGGCTGAGAATAGATTTACCTTTGAAGACTTCGTGGAGCTATGCCAAACATCCTCCAAGACAATAACGCCCATTCTTTTGGAGTACATGAATTTCTATGAATTCAGCGGGGAACAACGCGCCCGTGGCTGGAAGAAGACAAAGATGCCGCTGTTGGGAAAGGTATGTGAGGTCAAATTCTCCAAGGATAGACGTACAATGATGTGCAAGGAGGACTTTGATGACCCATACACAGAAGTTGACTTCCTGAAGGCGAAGTTTGATGTGACAGGTCAATTTCCATCCAAACGGGCAGAACCACGTGACATTCCCAAATCCAAGAAGACGGGAATACTCAGTTTGTTACGTCTTGCCCCCGCCGCAAAGAAACTCTTCTGGTTGGACATACCCGAGAGAGACGCCAGTGACCTGGCAAATTCCATACGCTAAAATAGCAATTAATAGACCTCATAAACTAGTCCGGGCAGAAGCATCTTTGTTGTCTGTGTGGTTTATAAACCACTTGACCACTTTTCAACTATTGTAGATGTCAAAACTGTTATTATTACATGCATTGTTCATTGATTCAGTAGTAAGAAAGTGTGGCCTAGTAAGAAAATTAAACATTAAATCATGATTATATGTCATTAAATTTGATTTACATGTCTTGCAGGTCTCAATGCCTTATTGAAGCTATGTCATATTTTCATGCCATTTGTACACACATTTATTGGAAAATAAATGAGTCATTTTCATACTAGGTTTTGCCTTGGTAATATATATGAAGTTCTTTAGCATTTGCTATGCCAAAACCTAGTAACTAATTTTCCCGCCCAAATAATGGTAATTAAGTCCGATTAATTATTGGTGAGAATTGTGAAACTTAGTGGATATATATTAAGCAGTAAGTACATCTCCATGAATGGAATAGATTTTAATATTCATAAATGATGTTTTCTTTGGTTTTCTCAAAACAAACAAAAAGTGAGTTACTAGGTTCTGGCTTTGCACCGGAGACCTTATGTCCGATGGCTTAACCACGACACCACAGACGACTATTACTTTCTAACTACTAAGCATTGTTCGGTTAGGTTTTCATTATTTTCATTTAAATGTCACATATTATGGTACTAGTGTATGTTTTTGATTGTCATCTATCTTACAATACTGACATTACAATTGAACAAGGTACATGTATGATGGTTTACCCAATTTTATTCTCATGATCCTAAATATCGGTCTCAGATTTGGATATATTTGACATCCAATATACGCGGACCAACAAACGTTCATATCTCTAAGTTCAAGCGCCATAACTCCGTGCACAATGTGTGAATTGCCATGAAAGTCAAACTTGATCTGTAACAGAATACGGTAAAGCTATATATAAAGTACCAGCTCATTATCCCGAGGCATTGCTAAAACAAATTCCGCAAAACTAATTTTCGTATCTCCCAAGTTCAAGGGCCATAACTCGGACACAAATGGATAAATGGCCATAAATGTAAAATGTGATTTGTAACTGTACATGATAAAGCCATACACACATTTTCAGCTCAATATTTCAAAGCCTTATGCAAAAAAAACCCCAAAACCCCACAAAAACATCCGGAAAACTATATGTTGAACAGATACACGGAAAGACAGACGGATATGAAACCTATAATCCCCTCCGGATGTACTAATTAATCAATGTGCTCTAGTGGTGTCGATAAACAAAACACACTTTAACTGTGCCATTAATGTTGGTGTGAATCCTAATTATTTCCATCAGTATAAATTATTTCATATCTATATGCTGTAAAGTTTACGATAATAGTGAATTAAAATGGCTTTGACGGCAATACATTCACTGTTTATACAAAATACGATTATTGGATATTCGCAGAGAAGCGCACTCACGACCTCGGTGGAGCAGTGGTTAAACCATCGGACTACGGGCTGGTAAGTACAGGGTTCGCAGCTCGGTACCAGCTTCAACCCAGAGCGAGTTTTTAAGGGCTCAGTGGGTAGGTGTAAGGCCACTACACCCTCTTTTCTCTCACTAACCACTAACCAACTAACAACTGACCCACTGTCCTGGACAGACAGCCCAGATAGCTGAGGTGTGTGCCTAGGACAGCGTGCTTGAAGCTTAATTGGATATGAGCACAAAAATAAGTTGAAAAGAAATGAATCGCACTCGCTAAGTTTAAATTCGGAGTTGCCCCACTGAAAGTTCAAACCGGTCGATACAATATTACACCGCTGGAAGAAAGGACCTGTTATAGTTGTCTCAACCACATTGAAAACCACGGTCACGGTCTGCTTAACTGCCCATTATATCATGTCCATATAACGTTAGAACTACGTATCCTTTGTAGAACTTTACTGTTTAATTATTATGACTGCACCGACATGCAGAAAGTGTCTTTTATCTTGTCCTGTCCCGATATTTGTAGCTTAGCTGCCAAAACCTGTGATAGCATTCTTAAATATAGAAAAGCCCTTTTATATTCTATAAGATGATTTATGTTGACTATTTTAACTATCGGTTTATATATCTTACTGTTTTATTTGTGCTACCATTATTGGTTTGTTTTCTTGGGTTGTCGTGTTGATAACTGTAGCAAATATTCTCATAACTCATAATAGGGTGGTTCGTTACAATGTTATTATTTATATTGTATGTATATACTGCATTTTATTTTGTTTTAATGAGGTGAGACTTTAATAAACTGTCTGTCCCAATGGATTTAATAAAATCAGTACATAAATAATAGTCATTAAAACCCCCACTACACTTCACAACGAGGATAATATGCATTTCAAGAAATATACGTAACGTTACAGGTGGTAATACAATCTAAAAAAGTTAAACTTTTGTTTTGTTTAACGACACCACTAGAGCACATTGATTAATTAATCATTTGCTATTGGGTGTCAGACATTTGGTAATTCTGACACGTAGTCATCAGAGGAAACCCGCTACATTTTCCCAAATGCAGCGAGATATTCCCACAGACAGGAAAGAATATACTACGGCCTATGATCATTTGTGGTGCATTGGTTGGAACGAGAAAAAAAGAATCAGTTGAATGAAACCATCGAGGTGGTTTGATCCTGTAAGGCAAACACCTCAAGCGAGTATTCAACCACCTGAGCTAAATACCGCCCCTGAAATCTAATACACAACATACACAAATGACGTTATTCAACCACCTGAGCTAAATACCGCCCCTGAAATCTAATAAACAACGTACACAAATGACGTTATTCAACCACCTGAGCTAAATACCGCCCCTGAAATCTAATAAACAACGTACACCTTAACTGAACAATGATGGAGTGAAATCCATATCAACCCTCTTGGCAATTTTAGTTTTTGAATTATGGACCATTGCCATAATTCAATTTTTTTTCTTCAAAATATCATTAATAAATGGAGTATGGTTGAATAAAGTACATTTAGGAACAAATTAAATTATTTTTGAACAGGTAATACTTTGTTAGACCATTAAATAGGTCAGTGGTCTGTGACAATATGCCTTTAATATAACACATTAAATATATAATAACATTCGTATGCAATATTAACAATTGATATAAACCATTATGATAAGTCATTTGTAGAGTTTATAATACGTGTACTACCTACCACGTATATGGACCAGGGTCTCGTTCCAAGAAGCGATCTTAGCGCTAAGATCACCTTAAGTGTATAAGGTAGCTGTGCACAAGTTAAGGTAATCTTAGCGCTAAGATCACCTTAAGTGTATAAGGTAGCTGTGCACTTAAACCGGCCTCGGTGGCGCAGTGGGTAAGCCATCGAACTACATTTCCAAAACCGTTTACGTTTTTGTCCTAACTCCTTTAGAAGTAAAGTTATTGCTGAAAACGTAGGTGCCGATTGCTGTGACGCGAATTATCGTGCAGTGTTCTTTGAGCTTGCATGTCGGTCAAAACAATTACAAATATTACACATTTAGCATAATCTACAATCAATCCCAAAACTAACTCTCTCTCTCTCTCTCTCTCTCTCTCTCTCTCTCTCTCTCTCTCTCTCTCTCTCTCTCTCTCTCTCTCTCTCTCTCTCTCTCTCTCACACACACACACAGACGGTTCAACAATCAGAGTTTCTGCCAGAAAGATACATTCTGGGTATGGCGCTATGGAATTAAATGCATCCACAGTCAACAGGGGCTATGGGGGCCTTCCTCACAAAGAAAAGTGGGTTAGGATTAGGGTTAGGGTTAAGAAATTAAGAGTTATTAATTTTGTAAAAAGGTTAACTTAAAAATATATCTGAAAAAGATTTGGGCATAGCAGAAACCCTGAGACCGTTAATTTACGAGCTTACAATAGGTGCAGACCTGTTGTAAATAGTGATAGTAACTTTGGGCCCATTCTCCACTATGTGTGTATTTCAAAAAGAGACAAAAACAAAAAAGATAATAGTAAAAAAATTGCAGAATGTAGATCATTGTTTGTTATTTTGATAGATACACATCTTATGGAAAGGAATCTGACGGGGTTGTATCCTGGAAGCCATGTTTTGTCAAATAACTTAATATATGATAGCACCCATTACGGTAAACAGCACATATACGTTACATACTGGGTTTTTTTTAGTAACATAAAGAAGTATTCATGGTTGATGTCTTCAATACAAAACAGGCGTTTGTTTTGGTAAAAGATATGCATAATTAGGACATAAATATACATAGTTGAAACAGATAAACTTAAGTACTAGTTATATAAGACATGATAATTCTTCCACCTTACTCTGGATAAATTTCCCATAAAATCAAGGACACATTTTTATTAATATAATATATTTAAAAAAAAAATAAAAAAGGAAAAAAAAGGAAAAAAAAAAAGACTACAATTTTCCTGTCAAACGTTACTCCAAACAAATGTCTATGCTTCTGTAACATGTTCTCTGCAAGTCACAAACAGTGGCTGATTGCATAGCTGCTGTCACATGGCAACGTATCTGTATTAAAACAAAAATTGATCCAATTGTCGAAATTATTTTAACTAAACGATCTGTCTATAAGTGGTAGAATTAACTCTTTAAACTCTTCACCTGACTTTGATGACAATTTTAAGATGATCTTACGTCAAACTTTGTGCTTTGATACGAAGGGTATGCGTGTATCCATATCATTAGGTCAGTCTGTATAACCTAACCACTGCATCAATCATTGCCATTCATGGCAAACACCGAATCCCCCACACAAAGTGGAAATCATTTGGATTATCATTATCTGGTTGGAATGCCGACTGACCAACTACAGCTGACTCGACCTCATGTTCCGAAGTGCGGCTGTTTCACAACATTGGGTTGTAGATCTAAACAGAGCTTGCGCGGTACCCACCCATTGCATGGGTGACATAGCTCACTGTAGGGAGATGTCTAATATCCATCTATCATATACTGTATATTGAACAGAGCTTGTGCTGTACCCACCCATTGCATGGGTGACATAGCTCACTGTAGGGAGATGTCTAATATCCATCTATCATATACTGTATATTGAACAGAGCTTGTGCTGTACCCACCCATTGCATGGGTGACATAGCTCACTGTAGGAAGATGTCTAATATCCATCTATCATATACTGTATATTGAACAGAGCTTGTGCTGTACCCACCCATTGCATGGGTGACATAGCTCACTGTAGGAAGATGTCTAATATCCATCTATCATATACTGTATATCGAACAGAGCTTGTGCTGTACCCACCCATTGCATGGGTGACATAGCTCACTGTAGGAAGATGTCTAATATCCATCTATCATATACTGTATATTGAACAGAGCTTGTGCTGTACCCACCCATTGCATGGGTGACACAGCTCACTGTAGGAAGATGTCTAATATCCATCTATCATATACTGTATATTGAACAGAGCTTGTGCTGTACCCACCCATTGCATGGGTGACACAGCTCACTGTAGGAAGATGTCTAATATCCATCTATCATATACTGCATATTGAACAGAGCTTGTGTTGTACCCACCCATTGCATGGGTGACATAGCTCACTGTAGGAAGATGTCTAATATCCATCTATCATATACTGTATATTGAACAGAGCTTGTGCTGTACCCACCCATTGCATGGGTGACACAGCTAACTGTAGGAAGATGTCTAATATCCATCTATCATATACTGTATATTGAACAGAGCTTGTGCTGTACCCACCCATTGCATGGGTGACATAGCTCACTGTAGGAAGATGTCTAATATCCATCTATCATATACTGTATATTGAACAGAGCTTGTGCTGTACCCACCCATTGCATGGGTGACATAGCTCACTGTAGGAAGATGTCTAATATCCATCTATCATATACTGTAGATTGAACATCAGGTAACTTCACTGTACCTGCACTTTATTTCTCTAAACAGTGGTATTAATCAGCAGGTGCATGAACTGATCAAATTGGAATCGTTCAGGGGTTCTCTGTAGGATTTCTGCCCGTGTTTTAACCATTGTCGAACTAAACTGAATTACATTGAGTAAAGTAAAATCCAGTACAAACGAAATTACATCAGTGGTACCTACACTATCCACCAATATAGGCATTATTATTTTAATACAAAGTGATTTTGAAAAGACAAAACAAACGTCTTTCACCATATACGTTACCGCATTTTGAAAGGTACGTTACCACAACACCAGACAAACCTATCATAACTGATTCGATTAGTGGAATATGAAAACAAACGATATAAAAGGTGATTGTAAGCTAAGGTCGTACATTCCAAAACTATATACGTAGCTCCCTTCTTTACTATTTCGGCGGACCGTTAAAAAATGCGCCTAATTTCCTTCTCATAAATGCGCACCATTTCTCTTTGGACTCATCCTTCGGGACTCAAAAATTCCATAGCACCAAACCACCCCTCCACCTGTTACCGATCACGGTCGGACTGCAGGTGCTCCCTTGCACCTGACAGTGCAGGCGTTCCACCCCCCCCCCCCTTCACCCTCCCCACCCCTTTCCTGTCCTGGACGGAGGAACCGGCTGAGGCCGACACCTGCGCCCAGGACAGCCGTGCGCTACAACAGCTTGCTCTGAATGTGCACGTTAAACTCTTTGACCTGACCTGACCTGCTAAGGTCGTATAGTAAAACGGGCTGTCGATTGTAGGGAAACGTTACGGTCGCTATCTTAGGCACTTAAGTCGATAGTAGTGTAAGATCGTTTCGTAAAACTACTAAATGAGAGTAATAACTGCTGAGCTCCCGTCGTGTTGAATGCGATACTTGGAGAGAACTCAAAGCTCACATAACACGGCCCCAAGGGTGGGGTGAGGGAGAAATCTGCACGAGCTGCAAACACAACTTCATAGTTCGGCTGCCTGAAGTAGACCTACCATCGCGACCTTAATGTTTTTCTACGGTCGTCAGCCCGTTCCACGTTCCACGTAAATCAGGGGTCGCGTTAAGATGCGTCCATGCGTCCCTGAACGTATGGAAAGCAGACTTGGACGCCTGCTCATGACTACAAGTGATAATAAAACCGTCCCAGTTTATTTATTAATGTGACAAACTGTTGTTGTTGATGCCTAGACTATTTCCTGTTTATATGAAATAGCGTAGCGGTGACAGCGGTATTTTCAATATTCTTTTACCAAAATAAATCGGGGTAAAGTTTACATAATAAAACTTACCACTTACAGTTAAAGCGTTTGTAATACTATTATCCTGTTCAATTATTTAGACCCAAAGTTTTTTGCAAATGTTACGTTTATTTCCTATTCGATATTTGTTTTCTTTGCATTTACATGAAAACAAACCCAAACCCCGACAGGTTTTATATACAAATCATCATATAAAATGCACGAAGTTGACTTAATTCCACTTTTTAAAAATCTCTGTGTGTTCGGAATGCACGTTATTTCTCCTATAAATAACTAACGTCATTTGCACTTAAGACGATAGTAGTGCTGAGATCGTTTATAAAACGAAGCGATCTTAGCACTACTATCGCAGTAAATATCACAGTGAACTTTACAATCATATTTTTTATCGTAAATTATTTTGGAGGAAATCAGTTGAAATTTGCGTTACATAATGGATGATAAAGGGCTTCCCGATGATACTGCACGGACGGGGCGGAGTGAAAATGCACATATTGCCTTTCTGCACGCCTAAAGCGCAAAACCTGACAAACACGTGCACAGGGTCACGTGATCAACACAGTGAATGCGTATGCCTTCGAATCAATTCACACGTGTATTGTTTAACAGGAAAACACATTAAAATTTCTGGTGACAAATTAGTGACTGAATGCCACGCCTCACAAATGCAGAACGTGAGCGTGCTGTGGGTAGGCTGCACGCAGGACAATCCGTTGCGGCAGTTGCTCGTACACTAGGATGCAGCCGACAGACAATTCATAATCTCAGAACCCGTGTGCAACAGACAGGTGTAGTGGCGGATCGTCCGAGGCCAGGACATCCGCGTGTGACGTCACGCCGAGAGGATGGACAAATCAAATTACGTCATCTCCGTAATCGGTTCGAGACGGCCGCGTCCACAAGCAGACAATTGTTCAGGGGTCGGGTGTCACAATCCACCATCAGGAATCGACTGCGGACTGCTGGTCTGCGAGCTAGAAGACCATACAAAGGACCCATTTCCACGCCATTTCACCGTCGTCAACGACTGGAATGGACCCGACGACACGTTAGATGGAATCAGAGACGCTGGAATAACGCTGTCTTTAGTGACGAGTCACGTTTCACACTTAGGTTTGCTGATGGCAGGGTACGGGCGTGGCGTAGACCGCGAGAACGCTATTCGCAGTGTTGTGTTCAGGAGGTAGACAGATTTGGTGGCGGCAGCGTAATGATTTGGGGTTCATTTTGTTCCCATGGTCGTTCCCAATTGATTGTCGTCCAGGGCAACCCCACTGCCGCACAATACCGTGATCAAGTGTTGACACCGGAACTGCTGCCATTCATGCAACGACATTTCAACAAGACAACGCTACACCCCATACAGCGATCTTGACGCGCAATTTCTTGCGAAACGCCTGTATCAACGTCATGGATTGGCCGTCCCGTTCACCAGACCTGAATCGAACACATTTGGGATGAATTGAGAAGACGACTGAGACAGCAGGTCAACCCACCGCAGACCCTTCAAGCTCTTGGGCAGGCACTGATCAACCAATGGCGACGACTTCCGGTACGGATTTTCAGAGGAGTTCTTCGGTTGATGAGAAGACGTTGTGCGGCTGTGGTGGCTGCGCGAGGCGGTCACACGCGTTATTGACTTCAGAACGTGCCACGATCTCATCATGTGAAAATCGTTTTGGGGGGTCACATGACATCAGGCGGTAATACGCAATAAATTGATCCCCACATCGACTTGTGTCAATCTGTATTGCTTCTCAAATGATATCGACATCCTTACATAGCAGTTTTATAGTCATGCACCCTGTATTTAATTTGTACGGTCAAATTTACGCAGTGTAAAGTTTCTACTTGCGCTCAGTGTACCTACTGTCGCGACCTTAATGTTTTTCTACGATCGCCAGCCCGTTCCACGTTCCACGTAAATCAAGGGTCGCGTTAAGATGCGTCCATGCGTCCCCAAACGTATGAAAAGCAGACTTGGACGCCTGCTCATCAACACAAGTGATAATAAAACCGTCCCAGTTTATTTATTAATGTGACAAACTGTTGTTGTTGATGCCTAGACTATTTCCTGTTTATATGAAATAGCGTAGCGGTGACTGTAATATTTTCAATACTGTTTTACCAAAATAAATCGGGGTAAAGTTTACATAATAAAACTTACCACTTACAGTTAAAGATTCATATAAGTTTAATCCGTTTGAATGTAACAAAACGGGCACGCAAGCGTTATAACAAGGTAGTTTTAAATAACGATATATACTTTTTTATGATCAGGAATAATTTGAATATTTATAATATGTATATGATAATGTTAAATATAGTATTTACTATATTATATATTTGTGGGCTTTTGTTCGTATACGCTGTAAATAAAAACAAGAATCAACAGAACCTGCAGTGTGTGTTAATAGGGTACTAACAGAGACTTTCCGACTGGTGGCGTTCGTGCACTATACATAATTCCGGCTTCTATATTTGTATTGTTGTCACGCACCGATCGGTATATTCACTCTAATATTCCCGACCTAATTGTGAGCATGTATGTGACTGAAGCGTAGAACGGCTAAAACCATGTAGGCTACGCCCTACCGTTCTATCATGTTACTGTGCTCACAAAAGGCTGGAGATGCCATAGGCCCTATGTTAACATCTGATATTTAAACTTAATCTGGGTGAGCATGCCTCCGAACCCCCACAAACAGGTTCGGGCCCTCAAATACACGGTACTCTCTCTCTCTCTCTCTCTCTCTCTCTCTCTCTCTCTCTCTCTCTCTCTCACACACACACACACACACTACAACCTTTGAACTGACAGCACACTACTAATACCCCCAACCCAATCCCCACTTTCAAATACACTCCGCTGGCCCTGTACATAATAAAAAATAATAATGTGTTGTTTCTTTTCGTTTGTGAAATTATTGATTAAAATAAATAAATTAATTAATTAATAAATAACGAACACGATCAATGCCATGTTGGGGGGGGGGGGGGGGGGGGTAGGACGAACCCACCAAAACCCTTCCCCTCACATAAAAGCAGTGTACGAAACACACAAATAAAAAAATGTGCACAAAGCATACATAAAAGGAAGAAAATATAATATTTCAACTAGATTTTATTCAAATAATATATAAATAATAACATTTTTAAAAATTCACACACCAAGAATGGATAGATTTTTGGCAATGACATACAAACGTCTCGTTTTCCAGCGATTCACTGTTTTTGTGTGTGTTTTTTGTATTTTGTCATAGTAATAGAACCGTTATGCATTCTAGACAAATTTTATACGACCAGTGGCTTCAAATCACACTACCGAACAGCTGTTTAAAGCGAGACTATAGTGTGTACAGTAACGACGCGACCTTTATGGAAGAGAGAATTTCTGGGCCTTCGCCATTCTACACAGAACCCACCTGCTACGTTATAACTCTCGCAACATCCTACAAGCTACCTAGCTATTGCGGTCATTGGTGCACGTACAGTGTATAAGTTTGTTCCCAATATGTTACCAAAACCACTAAACACACGAGTTTACACTATGTTACAAGGAATGTAGAGACCTCAGTTCAATGCCAACAAAGCGGGGAAAATAACTCAATCGACCAGCGGCATATATGATACAAGCTGTTACAAAACCCTACTCCATCTATAGTCGTGTGTATTGAAAGGAAACCAATGACTTGGCATGTAACTTTTGTAACGAATCAACTTAAAATTCATATAAGAACATATTACCCATACCAACTCAAATAATTTTTTTTTTTTAAAGAAATTCAATGTAAATAAAAATGTTTCTTTACACATTACCATCAAATTGCATAGGATTTTTTTTTTAATACAGATATGAAGGCAGATAGTGTACGCTATAATATAAATATTCAATATTTCAATGTTTATAAATATAAAGTCTTCTCTAGCTGGATAAAGACGGCAATTTTAAAACTAAAAATAGGTAGGTAGGTAACTAGTTTAACGTGCTCATACACCACTGGGGTTTCGAACACGCCCAGCCAGAGTCCGGCTTCCGATTGGATCGGGGGCCCGACTCGGGACAAACTAAAAATAGCATTTTGTTTGTGTTTTCAGTGGAGACTATTCTCCTCCGCCCATCTTGTACTCTCTAGGTTCGGCCTGCATTCAGAGATGGTAGTTTGATAGTATAGTAGCTAAAGCATCGATGCGGATAACATAATACATTGGTTTTATATAACAAGAACCGCAACAAAAGAACAACAACAATCATCGGATCCCTACGCCAACACCCAAAACGACAAAAACCAGAACAAACAAGCAGTAGTAATTGCTAAAACTAGGGGCGGGATCTGGCTGAGTCGCTCACCGCTCGCCTGATGTGCCTGGGGTCGAACGATCGAATCCACTCAGTTGACCCATTCTCTGACTGGCTTTCCCCGACTCGACTAGGGAAGGGAATGTTTTAGTTAACGACACACTCAACACATTGTATTTACGGTTATATGGCGTGAGACATATGGTTAAGGACCACACTGAGAGTATTGAGAGAGAAAACCCGCTGTCGCCACTTCATGGGCTACTCTTTTCGATTAGCAGCAAGGGATCTTTTATATGCACCATCCCATAGACAGGACAGTACATACCACGGCCTTTGTTACACCAGTTGTGGAGCACTGGCTGGAACGAGAAATAGCCCAATGGGTTCACCGACGGAGATTGATCGTAGACCGACCGCGAATCAAGCGAACGCTTTATCACTGGGCTACGTCCCGCCTCCGACTCGACCAGCGCCTCAAGACTGGTATATGAAAGGCCGTGGTATGTGCTGTCCTGTCCATGGGGAAAATACATAAAAAAGATGCCTCGCTGCTAATGGAAAAATGTAGCGGGTTTCATCTGAAGACAAAAATGTCAGTTACCAAATGTTTGACATCCAATAGCCGGTGATTAATTAATGGAATATGGTTTATTTAATGACACCACTAGTGTACATTGATTTATTAATTGTAGGCTATGGGATATCACGTTTGATATATAGTGTTAAGAGATGAAACCCTCTGCATAGCATATACCACGGCCTTTGTTACACCAGTTGCGGTGCACTGGCTGGAACGAGAAATAGCCCAATGTGCCCACCGATGGTGATCGATCCCAGACCGATCGCACATCAGACGTGCGCTTTACCACTGAGCTACGTCCTGCCCCAATCCGCTCTAGAGGTGTCGTTAAATAAAACCAATTTATACGTAAAAATATTAGTACCAGTTATTCTCTGTGTGTGTGTACCCCTCTACGTGTAATAACTAGCGCCTCTTCTTGAACATTCTAATTAAAGGGACATTCCCGAGTTTGCTGCATTGTAAGATGTTTCCGACTAATAAAATATTTCTACGATTAAACTTACATATTAGATATATTTTCTTGTTTAGGATATCAGTGTCTGTATATTCAATGTGTTTCTGGTCGTCTTAATATTTGTAAGAAGCCCAAACTGGATTTTTTCTTCAAATAATTTCGTACATACGAAAACATATTTTTTAGGAAATAAAATGAATATATACAGCCACTAATAATTTATGCAGAAAAATATATTTGATATTTGACAGTGGATGCCTGCAATCGTGTCCCCGCTCGTAGCGGTAGAGGCAGTTTGGAAACTCTATAGCCTTTCCGCCTAACCTCCCATGGGCTTAATGAATACTGTTTGATAATTATTATTAATTTTAGACCAGCCCATCTAAATTCGAGCCAAAATTATATTATATTAATAATGAATATACGTTAGAAATGTTAATATAGAACTTTAAGGGCGCAGTCAAAATTTATTAACCCCAATTTTCCCCTCTTTTATACTTTTGGTGTTAATATTCAAAATTTCAAAATTGACCGTATTTGATAGGTTATCCTATCCCGAGTCAGACCCCCGATCCTATCGGAGACCGGACTCGGGATAGGCGTGTTCGAAACCCTAGTGATATATGGAGTCTGTCCATCAGAGTATTAATTCTAGAGCCGTATCGCAATATTATTTTAAACAGAAAGGCATTTAGCATGCAGCTGTAAGACAAAATGTACTCAGTCGTGTATCGAAGCGAGCTTTATCCGTTCAAGCACGTGTCATACGGTTTAGGTTGCACCCCTTCATGGGGCTGGCCTTTTGGGATGGCTGCCTTGCCGAGGCGCGTGCCCGGGGCCCAGTCGATGATGGGTTCACTCAGGTGACCCATAATAAGAGAAAGCGCCGGTTTGCTCACTCTCCTGACTCAAACTTTGCCGAATCCCCCTCTTCGGGGGATTTTATTAAAACTAAAAGTTATTCCACCCCCCGCGCCAAAACGAGATAGAGCTAAGCGGAGGGTGGATCTTCCGTCTACTAAAGGCAACACTAGCCTACCAATAAAGTTAAATTCGCAGGATATGGAGGTAGACCCGTTTCCGCCCCTTGAGCCCGTGGGTCCCCCCCCCCCCCCCCCCGGGGACGGCCGGAGGAGGTTCCCCAGTTTTACAAACAAGTCAAGCCAACAAGGGAGTGGGGGGAAGGCACGAGTCAGGTTCGCCCACCCCCAACTCTTAAGGAAAATTCCATCCCTTACCAAACTGTAACTAGTGTGTGTGTGGGGGGGGGGGGGGGTCGACTCAACAGGGCAGAGCCACCCCCCCCCCCCCCTTCTTCCTTGAGGAAGATTGTAAAACCTGACTTGAAAGGAGTTCAGGGGAGTGCTCCAATCAGTCAGACTAGCCAACCCCAATCTTTCCATTACTAATATAACAGTGTGGAACAATGGCTACCTGGATGTCCTCCTCGCCTGTCCCCCGGGGGTGGAGTCCATTCGGGTGAAGGGGGTGGAACATACTCTTCACTCCTATCAGGCGAAGCCGATTAAGTGCGCCAAGTGCCAGAGATGGGGGCATACTCAGAGGAAATGCAGGTCAACGAGGGAGCACCCGGTCTGTTTTAGGTGTGGACCGCTCACCCCAGGAGGTCCCCAGACAGTCCGTGCACGAGACCCGTCTCCTGTGCGAACTACCGGGGGGGGGGGGGGGGGCTCATTGCACTCACGCCAAGGAGTGCCCGGTTTTAAGAGGGCGGTCCGCATCATGGCGGCTGACAGGGGTGCCCCCATTAATCGTCCTGCGGGTAGGAATGTGAATGCGCCTCACCCAACCGTCTCGGCGACTGGCGCATAAACTCTCGTAAGGCTGAGTCTAGTAATGTAAACACAGGGACTCGGCCTGCTAATAAAATTTCCTACGCCGGCGCGGCCTCATGGGCAAATAAACTTGTTTCGTGCCAACCCATTACAGCTCTCGAATTGGTTAGGGTCATTTCGGGTATCGTTTTGACACGGGAGATTCCAAAAGCCCCGCACTCAAAATTATTTTTAGATGACATTATTGAGGCTTCCAGAGATGCATGCAGGGTGCTGAATGACCATTTAGCTATCAAGATTAACCCTAATGCCATTGAGGCACGTAGTTTTTCGTGGTACATGGCTAAGGACCTGGTAGTTTTAGAGAGCAGGGCAAATACTAGTGTAGATTAACTTATTCAATAGTTCTTCTAAGTAGTACTGTCCCGCTACTCATCATGCTTATATATCCGATAACGGTTACTATAGATAAAGTAAATAACAATAGTAATAATAACAATATTTCTAGTATGAATACTAATAAGAAAGTTAACAATAAGGGCTTAATTATTTTACAATGGAACGCCAGAGGCCTGCGCAAAAACGAACCTGAGCTCAAACGTTTTTAAGAAATTAATAAAAATATAAATATTATTGCCATTCAGGAGTCCTGGATTCCAAATTACACTGATAAAGATAAACAAACTAAGTTATTTACGGAATTCAAAATTACTGGTTACACTGGACTCTTTCATACGAATGACAATACTTATAGGGGTCGGGTGGCTGCCTTTGTTAAAAATGGTATATCCCACTCTCAAATTAAAACAGCTATCATCCAAGAATTGAGACTTTGGGGGTGTCTATATTAATTTATTTAATTATTATGTTCATCATACTAATTCGGGTAAAATTTTAAATTTAAATAATGTTTTGGCACCCATTGGTAACCATGTTAAAAATTTAATTATTTCAGGAGATTTTAATTGTAAGAATAAACTTTGGGGATCTAAGGTTACCAATTTACAAGGCCGTACTGTAGATATTGTTTTATTGAAAAACTGGAACTGGCCTGTTTGAATGATGTAAGTTTTACCTTCCTTTCTGACGCCTACCATACTTGGTCTTGTTTGGATATTACACTAACATCTAGTAATATTGCGGCTGGTTGCGAGTGGGAGGTACTTGATGACTTAAGTAATGACCACCTCCCAATTAAAACCACTTATAATGTTTCGGATATTTGGAAACGTAAAGCTCAATATAAAACTAAATGAAATTTTGACAGAGCTGATTGGTCTAAATTTGGACACCTTTGTTCTAAATTAGACCATGAGCAGATAAGAGATACCAATATTGATAAGTTTAATACAAATTTAGTATCGGCTATTATCAATATTGCAGACAAAACAGTTCCAGTTTATTCCACTAATTGTAAACATAATCCAGTTCCTTGGTGGACTGAGGATCTTTCTAAAGTTAAAAAACTTAGAAACAAACATAGAAAATTATTGCAAAAATCTAATACTGAGGATAATATTGTGAATTTTAAAGACAGTAAATGTAAATTAAAACTCAGTATTAATAAAGCTAAAACGACCTCATGGACTCAGTTGTGTTGTTCTCTAAACAAGGACTCAAAGGTTAGCGAGGCGTGGTCTAAGATCAAAAGCGTCAAGGGGAAACCTTCAAGCAATAAAGTTATATAAAAAATTTATAAAACTTGTAAGTCAGATCAAGATAAAGACAAAATACTTGGGGCTACTTTTAAAAATAATTCGGCTACTACTAATTATACTAGAGATTTTCAGACTAGAAAAATAAAAATGGAAAATGACAGTCCGGTACCCCAAGAACCCTGCTTCCCAAAGGATGACCTCCCATATAATGCACCCTTTAAATTCCATGAAATGCTTTGTGCTTTTGGTGGACGAAAAGCCTCATCTCCAGGGCCTGACAAATTTAGTTATATTTTTCTTTAAAAAATGCCCATCAAAACACTTGAGCTTTTTGGGGGGGGGAACTTTTTAATTTAATTTTGAGTGAGGGATACCTTCTCCTAGAGTGGAAACACGCTGAAGTGTTTGCACTCCCAAAACAAGGTAAGGACCTCTCACTCCCTACTAATTACAGACCTATTTCATTAAAATCAAGCGTTTGCAAGACCATGGAGTGCATGGTGAATAATCGCCTTATCCACTTTCTGGAGATAAACAAATAATTGTCTATTTTCCAGAGTGGTTTTAGGAAACACCACTCAACCGTTGACCACGTTGTACGTCTTCAAACCGAGGCCAAAGATGCTTTCCGGAATGGACATAAGGTGGGCAGTGTTTTTTGTGGATATTGATAAGGGGTACGGCATGGTCTGGCGACGTGGCCTGTTAATTAAAGCATATCAAATAGGGATCAGAGAGATAGAACATTCGCCGTTAATGTTAATGTTTTTTTCCCCCATTTTGACATTGGGAAATGGTATACCACAGGGCTCAGTGATAGCGCCTACTCTTTTTGCAATTTTTATTAATGATTTGGCTACAGGTCTAATCACTACTAATAAAAGTATTAAAACTAAATTAAGTACCGGTCTCTTTGCAGACGATACAGCCTTCTGGAGAATAGGAAATACATATAATAACCTTCAAAAAGATCTCCAGTCGGATGTTAACAAGTTGGCTTTATGGTCTAGGGCCTGGGGTGTTACCATTTCCAAATCTAAAACTAAAAGTATTGTGTTTCATAAAAAAGACAATTTAAATCAGTATGCGATCTAAAACTTAAACTTAATGAAGTCATTATTAATCAGGTGCAATTGGTCAAATTTCTGGGAATAATCTTTGACCACAATCTTAGTTTTGGAGAGCACATAACTGAGGTGACTGGTGATTGTACCATTTACCTTAATTTACTTAGGGTACTATCAGGCACACCATGGGACTCAGAAAGGAAAACACTGCTGAACCCTGTGGCGGACATGCTCAAAACCTTCCTGGTGTACGAGCAGGCCAAAGTATAACTCACGCACTAAACGGGGCGGGACGTACCCCAGTGAAACAACGCTCGCTCGATGCGCGATCGGTCTATTTCTCGTTTCAGCCAGTGCACCACGACTGGTATATCAAATACCTTTGTATGTGCTATTCTGTCTGTGGGATGAAGAATACAAAATATCCCTTGCTACTAATGGACACATGTAGCTGGCTTCCTGTCTAAGACTATATGCCAAAATTACGACATATTTGGCATCCAATAGTCCATGATAAATCAATCAATGTGCTTTAGCGATGTCGTTAAACAATTATATATATTTTTAACTATTCACTATGTACAACGATTACAATCGTTTTTTTGCGCCATTCCAATAAAAGGTTTTGCCTGGCTGGTTTAAGCACTCTCCTGTAGTCGAGGGGCGGGACGTAGCCCAATGGTAAAGCACTCGCTCGATACACGGTCGGTCTGGGATCGATCACCGTCGGTGGGCCCATTGGGATATTTATCATTCTAGCCAGTGCACCACGACTGGTGTAAAAAAAAGCCGTGGTATGTACTACCCTGTCTGTGGGATGGTGCATATAAAAAGTCCCTTGCTGCTAATCGAAAAGAGTAGCCCACGAAGTGGCGACAGCGGGTTTCCTCTCTCAACATCTGTGCGGTCCTTAACCATATGTCCGACACCATAAAATGTATTGAGCGCGTCGTTAACTAAAACATTTCCTACCTTCCTGCTGTACAGCAGCCGCCTTCAGTTTCGCGTTATCCTCGAATCGCGTCTTCCGGAGATGGCCTTCAATTGGGTAAACAAGTCAGATGGGACCGTGTCTGGGCAATAGGACGACTGATGTATCAAAGGCCGTGGTATGTGCTATCCTCTCTGTGGGATGAATCATATAAAATATGCATCGCTAATAGTGGAAAAATAAAAACGTTATCTCGTGGTCTGGAGTGCGAGTGCGAATAATGTTTACATGCTCATATGCTCATAGTTTCGAGCATGTCCGTCCCGGGGCCTGTCTCTGGATAGCCAGGGGCTTGTCCCGGGACAGACATTAAATTTGGTCGTTAGATTAGATCAGGTGATCAAAAAGAAATTACATAAGATCGGTGGCTTGACTCGGGATGGGGGGGGGGGGGGGGGGGGGGGGGTAGAGTTGAAAATGGGCATAATTTTGAAAAAAAGAAGAAGATACAAGCCAAAAATATAAAGAATTGACTGCTCGGTCGAATATTTATATAATTTTGAGCATTTTCGAAGGACAGTCCAAAAATAACCAAGAGAAAGAAGAGAGGATCGGACTATTTAATAATATTTTAAAAAAAGAAAGTAATTTCGACAGAAACCTTTGAACGAAAGTCTAAAAGTTTAAAGTCCGATCTATATGTCCACATGTGTGGCCTCGTTAAGGCCGTTAGGGTGCACAGCTTGAAGGGACGAGATGGGTTGCATCCCGTCAAGAAAACCCCTAGAGTGATAGTCAAAATGACGTTGAAGGTGTACTGCTGTGCTGAAATACAGATCTTGAGAAACCGGATCCGTCTGAACGAGAGAGGGAATCAGACTAGGTTATAGTCCCGTCGTCATGGGTTGGTATAGTGGTGCGGATGGGCCCGACTCCAGAGGACAAGAGATGGTATCACAATAAAACAAAGTAAAGTCTAGAAAAGAGTAGTAGGGGCCGACCCCGCTTCCTATTTCTTCTTAGAGTGGGGCGGTCAATCTTCCAGTGCTGCTGGGACAGGCTCGGACATATAGAGATCAAACGCGAACAACCGTGGCGTTCTGCAGAATGGCCGTAATACGAGTCACAGTCAGCCGGAGAAATGACGTGGAGGCAAGGAATCTCGCTAAAAAAGAATCCAACCTGGTGGTACAGACTGTCGAAACGAGAAGCGTTCCAGCATTCAATCAGTTCCAATGGCCGCATACATCCCAGTAGAAAACTTCACTTCGCTGACAAAAACAACCAAGTGAAGGATCCCCTAGTCTAGCCCGAGTACTCTGACTGTAAGAGAGCTAGACGGACATTTGGACATAAATACGCTCTCATTACAGTCAGAGACCAAGCTATGTATTTTTTTTTTAGCAATTCCCAACAACCAAAAAGTTGTCAAAGATTAACGCTCTAATACCACACCAGTCCTATGTTTAGTAGCAAGTGATCTTTTATAGGCCTATTCCCCATCCCACAGACAGGATAGCACATACCACGGTCTTTGATATGCCAGAGTGGTGCACATGCCAAGCAGGCATACGACTCGTAGATGAAATACTTTTTTCACCTTGAGAAAACGTGAATGTAATATTGTTTCTGTGTGTGTGTGTGTGTGTGTGTGTGTGTGTGTGTGTGCCACTCTCTGTCTCTTTGGTGATTGTCCACAGCCCAGTGGTAAAGCGCTCACTTGATGCGTTGTCGGTCTGGGATCGATCCCCATCGGTGGGTCCATTGCGCTATTTCTCGCTTCACCCAATGCACCACGACTGGTATATCAAAGGCCGTGGTATGTGCTATACTGTCTGTGGGATGATGCATATAAAATACCACTTGCTACTAATGATAAAATGTAGCGGGTTTCTTCTCTAACACTATGATAAAATTACAAAATATTTGACATCCAATAGCTAATGATTAATGAATCAATGTGCTCTAGTGGTGTCGTTACACAAAACAAACTTCTCTTTTTTTGTGATTGTCGGGCACTTGTCGTTTTGAGACGGGTCCTGGAAAACGGAATGGCTGAGTGGGCGATCATGTGCCGCAACGTCACAATATAGGTCGGCGAACTTAGAATTCTTCTGTCCGGAGTTTGCCGAAGCTTAGCTGAATGTGGTTGCTGTCGGGTTTCTTTCTGTGGTGTGTATATTAGTGATTAATATGTGGATTTTTAAAAATCAATTAACTCGAAAATGATCGATGTAAAGGTATTTGACGTCAAACGTGGTTGGAGAAAACCAAGAAAATTTGGGTTCACGAAATCTTACAAAAAAGGAATGCACTAGGTGAATTCCTTAAAATAGTACGTGATCTGAATTCACACGAAGATTGTTTGTTTCCCTACTTCCGAATGTCTCAAGGTCAATTTGCACAGGTTTTGGAGCTAGTGAAGATCGACATCACAAAAAAGAAAGAAAACAAGACCACAAATTGGAGAAAACCAATAAGTGCCACTGAAAGGCTTGCAGTATGTTTAAGGTAACCTTCGTAGGCTTATATAAACACATTGATGAACAAAATAATGCACCATATTAGGTCTTAAAAAAGAAGCCCCCTTCCCTTGGAGAAATAATGCCTATGACCTGATATTTGTGTGTATGTACGCATATACATGCCTGTACTGCAGGAACGGTTTTATCTAGGGAATGGGTGCATCGTTTCAGAAACACCAAGTCTACCAAAATATTATATGCCACCAACCACAACCACCATCACCAACATTAACAATAAATACATTTCTGGTATTCCTCTGACAGGCCCGTAGCCAGTGGGGGATCGGGGGGGGGGGGGGGGGGGGGGAACGTTTTTTTCAATATGCTTCCGGACCCCCCTTCGTGCCTCACTATAAGCCTAAACGACCCCCCTCCCCCCTCCTCTCAAAATCCTGGCTACGGGCCTGTCTGATAAACACTGGATTTTTCGGAGCACTATATAGGCTATAGCACTTTAGAAAAATTGCTTCGAGTTCTATCGGAAGCGGTTTAACGCTGTACCGCTGGGCCGTTCCGCGTTCAGTGTAATTGGATCCATTGAAAAAACACTAGTTCTTCTCTTTTTGTAACGCACGGTTTTCCGTTACCGCTCTCCAGTGTAATGAGGCCTTTACAGTGACAACCTTGTGCTAGTACTGTACTGGTAGAATGCCATTTTAATATTAGTTTGTATTTTGTGCATTATTGTAGTGGTTAAATCTCAGATTTGAGATGAAGGACTGACAAAAATTGTAAATAATGTTAACTTGGTGCAGTCTTAGAATTTAATTATTGTTAAATAATAATATTTAAAAAAACAAATAATAAAAAAAAAAAAAAAAATGCATACAAAACAGTATATCAGCTTTAGAAATATTTTGCTTTGATATATTTATTCTACAACTTTTTTCACTCTTCTACCACATGAACAAAGGGTATTTCACCATTTCAAAGTCACAGACTCATGTTTCACTCAATTGTAACTTTATCTAAATGTGTTACAGGTTAGTAGATTAACTAAACGTAGTGTTAATTTTCACGGGTTGAAACTAGTGTCTGTCCCATTAATACATTTAACGATAAACTGGATTTCATCGTAAAGACGCTGAGAAGCCCAATCGCTGAGAGGTTCTGCGTGCACCTTTTGCTGTAGATAATTACTCTTCAGATTATTTATGTGGGCCACATAGAAGGTATAACGTTAATCAATGGTTGACTTTCTGAAAGGTGGCGGTAACGTAGATAATGGCATCACAAGTTATTGCATATTCACTAACATCGTCAAATATACTGATAGTACGTTTCTGCTGTAAATATATTAATATTGGCGTGACATGTTTACGTCGTATCATCAGTAAATCTATGTTATACACAAAATGCATTGTAAATACTATTGAAACTGTAAAAATAACTCATAAAAGTGGACATAAGTTCGAAAAATTACGTATAAAATAATACAAGCCAATCATGAAAATAGAAAGATTTACTTCAATGCATATAATAATTATATCTTAAGTATTAGTGAATCCCTCATGATCAATAACAGCATGTTCATATCAGTATGTTACAACCACAAATCATATGAGTATCTCACGATCAATGAGTACAATTAAAATAAATATCCAAACGACATACCTCTCATATTAATGTCATGATGGCAAATCAGGTACCTCACGAGCAATGAATACATGATAAAAACAAACGAGTGTCTAAACTACCTATCTCACATAGTACATAATGACGACAAATCACGTATCTCACCAACTGTAACACTGAACACATTTGGCTTTTTTTGGCTAGTGACTGTGTATTGTATTTTAATTTATATGTAAAAAAAAAATCTACAATTTCTTTTTTTTACTAAATATTTTCCAAAGAAAACCGACCTCCCCCCCAAAAAAACAACAACAACAAACAAACAAACAAACAAACAAAAACAACCCAACAACAAAACAAAAACCAAGGAAAGAACGGACAAAATGTACACTTTGAATTAGGGCCTCCACGAGTCCCAGCATATTGGACTCCAGTACTAGAGGATCAAACTCGACCCGGACCCGAGTACCAGACATTTACACGTAATGATACCGAGAAATAATGTTTCCGTTTTCAGAACGCTGAAAAAATTCCAATGCAAAGTTGCTATTGAAATGTTTTTGTTTGAATATTACTAATGTACCTGAATTTGTTTGAAGAAAATCTTGTTATTAATAAATTGTACCTTTTACGAAATATGGATTTCAAGTGGAATTACGGTAAGATATGTTATATTGACAGGGGTGTGCGCAGGAAATTTTGCAGGGGGGGGTCGAGGTGTCTGGCGAAGCCCGACACTGCGAGCGCCGCAGGCGCGAAGCCCGTGGAAAAGGGCTATTCTGAGTTGTTTTCTGCTGGCTAGCCAAGCTGCTTTCTGACCACATTTTTTTTGAAAGAAATTACATTAAAAATCGGGATATGAACTTTTTTTTCGCCTTGACCGGGGGGTTTCGACCCCCAACCCCCGCCCCTGCGCACGCGCCTGATTGATTGTGTACAAAGCGAAAACGACCTTAAGTTATATCGTCAACGTCCCTAACTGCGTTATGCTTCAAATTCCGTTCACTTTGTTTTCTCGTGCACGGTTCGCGCAATCAACATCCGATTTGTTGTTATCGGCATGTCGTTCATTTATGAGGTTTTTCTTCACAGTTCAGTAACATTTTTATAAACAATAAAGTTGAGAAAAGTAAGTATCTAAATACAAAACTTTACAAACCCCTAAAACTAGGGACCGCGGACACTTTTTAAATATGACAAGAATGACATTGATTGTTTGTTATACTGAAGAAATACCTTTAAAATAATAAACAAAAATAATAAAAAAAAAAAATTCAATTAGCCCTGACCCCCAAAATATTTTTTTTTAATCAGGGTAGGTAACTCCGTTTTGCAAAAAAAAATTAAAACCCAAAAAGTTTGGCACACTCAAAATTGTAGGAATGTATTCATTATTTTCAAATAAAAGACCTTCAGTACCATTAATATAATCAGTATAATCGACTAATTGGTCATTATAATACCCATCTACCCCCAAAAAGGGTTCAACGTAAGAAAACGGCCATTTTTGTTGCATAAGCATATATCATACAACATGTGGAATGTAATAAAAACTCATTTGTGCATTACAAATGAACATTACCATCATCGTCATGTGCTACATGTAGTAATCAGTAACTCCTCATTCGTTACCATTCCATTATCACAGCATTCAATTGTACAGAGTAAAGAGCATCAGTCGGCCATGGAAAAAGTGATAATATACAGGTCAATGGTCAATATGTAAGAGGACAAAATGTGTACCATTAATGTTGTATCTGTGTCAAAATGTCAACTTGTGTGTGTGTGTGTGTGTGTGTTATATGAGAGAGAGAGAGAGAGACAGTGAAAGAGGGGGAGAGAGGAAAAGAAAGACGGAGCAAAAGAGATAACAGATGTATGTGTTAGGTTTTGGGAAATTGAGTTTCTTCATAATTACAAAATTTGGAATAATTAGAGAATGCTTCATTGTTGTTTACAAGTATGGCTTATTAGCCAGCCTGTCTTTGATTTTTAAAAAATAAGTTAGTGGCATTAAAAAAACTAAATTACATCACCCATGCTGTGTTATTGAGACAATTATATACACATTTAGTGCTGTCATTGTCAAAGGTGTGCAAACAGTGGTTTAATTGGTGAAAGATAAGTCGTAGAATACATGGTTAGGATTTAAAAAAGGTTTTTTACACATTAAGTATAATGTCAAAGTTAACATTTTTACCTGGGTACCACTTTAATTGATTACAGCCAGTGCTCCACAACTGGTGTAACAAAGGCTGTGGTGTGTACTATCCTGTCGGTCGGATGGTGCATATAAATGATCCCTTGATGCTAATCGAAAAAGAGTAGCCCATGAAGTGGCGACAGCGGGTTTCCTCTCACAATATCTGTGTGGTTCTTAACCATATGTCTGACGCCATATAACCGTAAATAAAATGTGTTGAGTGCGTCGTTAAATAAAACATTTCCTTCCTTCCTTCCTTCCACTTTAATAGTTGATATTTTGACTTGTCCTTTTTCCAGTGACATTTTGTCCTACATCCGTTAATTATAAAGATGTGGTTATAGGGATTTTTTTTATATCATTCCCTAACAACAGATGTGTCAGGGCCACAATAAATGTATTCATAATAACAAATCATTGAAAATGTAAACAAATATCCGCCATCTTGGATTGTAGTAAACAGACAAACAGGAAGATGTTGTTAACGGGCGATCACAGTTATACAATAAATCAAAACATCTAAATTTTGTCATGTACTGCAAGAGTAATAAATTAAATATAATTACCTCACAAAAATAAATACTTGCAATAACGACAACAACACTATTTTTCAATAATTAAATGCGGTATGGCTACTTTTTCACTTTGCCACTGAATAAAACGTAAAGTGGCAAGTAACATGAGTTCTATATTTGTTATAAAGTTTTATCAATGTATTTTATACCTGCTACAAGTACTGGTATTCTTCCAATATTAAACAATAAATGTTTTATAGACGTTAACTAACATGTGCTTTTCAAACCTTGCATTCGGCAATGGTGTAACGGATGTGAGTGGCGCTACCAGTCTTCCGGTGCGGTCTCTACTAAAACCATTAAGTTTATTCCTTAAAATTACCGATATCGGGTCCACATGATTCGTAGAAATTGACTTAAAATGGAGAAAGATGAATTAACGTTCGGTGCGTGTCACATGACCTCACACGTGCCAGATCAACAAGGCCAAAGAATTTAATTTTTACGATTTTTAAGACCCCTGTTGTTAGAATTTGTTTTCAATTATTATATTCGATCTGCAAAAGATATGATACAATTGTGTGCCTCTGTTGTAGTGAATAGTATTCATAATCCATTCATAACAGTTGTAAATAACTGTGAGTATATAAATTGTGTTAATTTAGAATCAATTCATTAAAAAAATTATATTTTACAAACTATTCGCAGGTATGAACGTAATGCCTATCAGTATTGACATCAAGTGTGAGCGATGTGTGTTGATAAAACGCGGACCGGACCAGGACGCTTGATAAATTGAATTTTTCCTTTAACAAAAAAAATTAAGTGTTCGGCAACTGTGCATAATTAAGAAACACATATTTGTTCATGTAGTTGCCTTAAAAATGGAAAATGACGAACCGCACATGTGCAGTACGATACGTTTTGCAAACCCATGCGCCTGAACGCAGTTAGAAACGTCGCACCCTTTCCTGTTTAACGGAGGGCGTTTCACTTTTATTTATTAGAATGGATATGTTTTACGTCCACATTGTTGATTTTTTACGTTATTTGATTGCAATTTATTGTGTTTCACGTATTGTAGCTGAAAAATGTAGAATAGTATTTCCGTAAATATCGTATTCGTGTTTTTGTCGTTAGGTGAACGCAGTTTGGGACGTCGATGGTATATTCAGCAGACGACACCGTTTACACTGCAGTTCGGTATGTTTTTATTTTTTCATCATTTTAGACAAAAAAGATAAAAGAAATAAAAAGTATCATTCGTCAAATATAACATATAAAAAAAAACCCATAGGCCTACTGTTGGATATAATATTTATATATTTATATTATTGTGTACGAAACCAAAACCAAGATCCGAACAGTCTTAGCCCGAGTCGCCATAAGCTTATCCTATTTTCATGAACAAATACATATATATTGGTTACACCTATAAAATAAAAATGTAGAATACCTCATACACTGATGAAATAGTTGCAAGATAAAAGAAATGCCACTAAGACAAGCAGATTATACGTGCGTATGTAACACAAACTCCAGATTCTTGACATGGTTAACCTTAGCCCGAGTACTCTGACTGTAAGAGAGCTAGACGGACATTTGGACATAAATACGCTCTCATTACAGTCAGAGACCAACCTATGTATATTTTTGGCAATTCCTGACTACCAAACGGTAGGCAAAGATTCCCGCTCTAATACCACAACAATCCTATGTTTGACGTCAAATACCTTTACATCGATCATTTTCGAGTTAACTGATACAAAAAAATCCACATATTAATCACTAATACACATACTACAGAAAGAAACCCGACAGCACCCACATTCAGCTACGCTTCGTGACACTCCGTCGCAACAATTACAAAGCTTGTATTATGACCATATTTTGAATTTGAGAGAAATGGAAAGAGTGCAGAAGGAAATGTACATAATATCTTCGCTGGGTAAAAATTAATGAAGGGAGGAAGCTCCCACCCACCCCACCCCCTAAAAAAATAATTTAAAAAAAGAGAAAAAACAGAAGAGAAAAAGAAACAAAAAAGTGATGTGAACCCTAAATTGGAAAGGAAGGGAATGTTTTATTTAACGACGCACTCAACACAATTTATTTACGGTTATATGACGTCAGACATATGATTAAGGACCACACAGATATTGAGAGAAGAAACCCGCTGTCGCCACTTAATGGGCTACTCTTTTTCGATTAGCAGCAAGGGATCTTTTATATGCACCATCCCACATACAGGGTAGTACACACCACGGCCTTTGATATACCAGTCGTGGTGCACTGGCTGGAACTTTATTTGCATTTATATGGTGTCAGACACATGGCTAAGGACTACACATATATTAAGAGAGGAAACCCGCTGTCGCTAATTCATGGGCTACTCTTTTCGATTAGCATCAGCAGATTTTTTATATGCACCATCCCACAAATAGGGTAGTACATACAACGGCCTTTGATATACCAGTCGTGGTGCTCTGGCTGGAACGAGCCCAATATGGCCAAATAGCCCAATGTGGCCACCGGCGGGGATCGACCCCAGACCGACCGCGCATCGAGCGGACGCTTTACCACTGGGCTACGTCCCGCCCCCGACCCCCCCCCCCCCCCCCCCCCTCCCCACTAAATTGGGATAACATCTCTGCGTTCTTTTTATTTCTTCATAGAATGAATCGATCGCATTGATATCGCCAGGTGATAAAGGTAGTTTCGTTTTTGTAAAGGCGGTGTATATATAATTAGGCGTCCAAGATAAATGCTGTTAATGATGAACACTACCACTTCCGTTGTTTTTGTAAGCGGTGATACCCCCAAAATGAAAAGTTTCTAATATTTTATAAAGAATTGCCGAATAAACAAATGACAGTAATTAAAAATGATCAGTTACGACCAAGTAATTCTGCAGCTGAGAACAAATTATCAAACGAGAGTTAGTGGACACAAAAGACAGAATGGCCGTTTTGATTACGTGACAAATTTGACGGCAAATAAGTGTTTTTTCAGTCGGAGATTGCCGAAACCATAAAAATAAAATGTTGTTATTGCTCAAATAAAATATAACTTTAACTGTGTATATCAAACATACAAATGAATACTGGTATGGAACACAAACTGCAATAGCGGGCCGGCCGCCCCGCTTAAATGGAGCAGCGAGAACACAACAGAAACGAAACTATATATAAAAGCATTCGACCCTTTGTCCGCCCCCACGTACCAGGATACAACACGCCCCCTACCAACCGAAGAATGAAACGGTATTGCACGACAGTACGACACCAACAAAATATGGAATTACTCCATGGTGGATACAGGAATCTGCATAAAATGTGATGGTGTGCAATATGTAACAGGAATTTGAAACAAAATTGGTGCAATATTTTGTAGTTGGCTAAATTTCATACTGTCACTAATTAGTTTTACATTCATGTATGGGATCTGTTGATTTATTTATAAAAGAAAGAAAAGGAATATATCGATTAAAAAAATAATAAATAACTAAAAATACTGGGTAAACAGAAAATAAAAAGTATCGATTCCAAATCAAATCAAATTGATTTGATTGAAATTGGGGGTAACCTAGAATAAGGTAATAACGTTGAATTTTCATTAACACATCCTCTACTTTGATGTTGAAAAATGTACGTAATTAATGCTGTATTTTTACAAGATATAATTAAGATAGAGCAAAATACCTGATATTTAGTTGTTTAAGGTTATTACCTGTTATTTACGTTGTAGGTTTTCCCATGTGACGTATCATATATATTCATATCTCTAGCTGAAATATTAATTATCTGGGTTTCATCTGTTACATGGCACTTAATGTTAAAGAGTTTGCCAAAACGAACGTGGACATTATAGTTTTGTATCTATGACGTTTATTACTGACCATTCTGACCCTGGAAAGTGTGGAGGGGGAGGGAGGGGGCATGTCCACAGCACACAGTAACAATATAATACAAATAAATACATATATTAATAGTTTATTGCAATCGCTGTATTGCTTTATACGAAAGGTTGACATGCCATAAACAGATATTTTTGAAAAATATTCTACAAATTACAGTGTCCATAAAACATAATTGTTCATTATGTTATCTTTATTATGTTGTCGACTAGGTACATTCATACTAAGTATTATGCCTAGTTATTACTTTAGACATTTGTAAAAAGAAACATCATCATTATGTACAAGAGTAATGGTATTAAAAAGCAACATTAATTTGCCCCTACTTGTATAAAGGAAGGGATGTCCATTGTCGGAAATGATACGACCTTGTTTAGTATGTTATCGGGTTTTCTCAAAATCAGCCATTTCTTCAATATATTTGGCCCTTTTACCTTGTTGTCCCATCACCTTCCCAGGCAAATGATGAAAATACAGCAAAAGCAGACCCATGTGCTAAAATAAAGGACTTGGGTTCTAAACATGTTTATTAGGTTATCAGTTTATTACGTTGGGCTGGGGTGTACGAATGTCCAGTATTTAAGCATTTTCACGCACAAGCAGATACCTATTTAAGTATTTAGCGCCCCTAGGCCACATGTCTTAATCTACGTGCACGAGCAATACATTTATGCCGTAGTCAAATGCTAGGGACAGTCGTCGAGGATTTTTCGCTGTGATGCTGAAAAAGGATTCACATTAGCAATGTACTTACTGCGCTAAGAATCAGCTTCAGTGACCAACAAAACCCCATGTTTGATGTACTTTTTTTTTACTTTTCACGACGAAGTTACAATTAATAACTTTTATGGTTTTGGTTGGCGGCCATATTTGATTTTGAACGCCATCCTGAAAATTTGTGACAAATGCAAGGTATCTTGCTCGAAATCAGTTTCACTGACCTAAAAAAACCCACAAAAAACTTCTGATTTGTGTTCGCATTAAGCAGTTTCTATCAGTTTCCAAGATTGATTTAACCGACATTTTGGAAACGCCTTCATAATTTATTTTACCAACTTGGTGTATCAAACCACCAAAAATTCTATTCGATATTGTGCATCTAAAGACAAATCGCACAGATACAATTATTTATAAACGACTTTTCGTGGAAATCCAAGAGAGGTACCGTAATAAAAATCCTGTTTACACAGACGGATCACGGGATGGGAATTCTGTGGCTTCTGTTAGTTTCTCTATCAGACAAAATAATATCCATGAGATTGCTCGATTCAGCATCAATCTATACTGCTGAAACCTGGGCAATCATTAAAATCCTGGAACAGATTAAGTATACGTGCGTCAAGTGCATCCAAATACATTATTTTTTACAGACTCACGTTTGTGTCTCCAAGCTTTACAACACATGGGAATGAAGGATCCCTTAGTTGGGATGGTGATACGAAAGTGTGTCTGTTTATCTATTGCCAATAAATAGAGGTTATTACCAGAGTGTTTTTCGGTATCGTCAATATCATATATTAGGAATAAAAATTGTATTATGCGAGCCTCTGGCGAGCATAATACATTATTTTTATTCCTAATATTTTTGTATTTTTGTATTTTTGAATGGAAATGACGTCAATCTCGAATGACGTCATTTTGGATGTCCTTACATCAAAATAAAGTTATGCCTAACGGTTCTTGTTTCCTGAACGCTGGACAGCTTTCAGTGTCAAATTGCCATTGAAATGTTTTTATTTGATGACTATGAATACATACGTCAATCATGGAGTGTCACCCAAGTACGTTTGCTTAAATGTCAATAAACCTAGTGCCGAGACCTCGACTAATTTACATCTGATTTGCAAAGTTATCAAATTTTTAAAGTATGTGATCTGAAAAATATCACATACTTTGATTGCACTGAAAATGTAAAGATATTATATGATAAAGATGTTTTTGTTTGTTTGTTTTTTTGGGGGGAGGGGGGGGGGGGGGGGGGGGTACCCAGCCATGTTAGTATTACTGGCTATGGAAAGACAGATGTTGCTGCCAAGTCTGCTTTAATTTACCACGTGACAGTGTGGGTATCCCCTACAGAGAGTTTAAATATCATATTAATCAATGTATCATTTCGACCAAGATGATTGGGACGGTACGGTTACGAACAAGCTTCATTATGTCACGCCAGTCCTGGGAGAGTGGCAGTCCTCCTACATGCATGAATAGTGAGGCAGTCTTGTGCCGTGCCCGCATCGACCATACATATTTGAAGCATATTTTTATAGCTTTTATATACACCTTTTAAAAATGTATTTGCCTTTGTATTATACTGTATTATACTTCCCCCTCCTCCCCAGCTCCTCACACTGTGGTTTTACATAATTACATAAATGGTATTTTCATGTACATACATTTTGTGACACCCAATAGCCGATGTGTATTATTGTCCTGGGGTGTCTTTATACATTCATTATTCATTCATTCTACAGCCAGAGATATATGATATTTCAGTTTTGCTGGTGGCCATATTGGACTTTGGACGCCATCTTGCAAATGAGTGGCATATGCAAAGTAGCTTGCCCGAATCAGTTTCACTGACCTCAAAACCCCCTGATTTGATACCTCATTTGTCTAGGTCTCACTACACAGATTACTTCCGGGTGAGAGTTCATTGATCACGGTCCACTATAGTTCCTAATTGTGACATATCTTGTGGTTCACGGTCCACTATAGTTCCTAATTGTGACATATCGTGTGGTTCATATATCCACTTCTAGGAATTGGGGAATAATTAAAACGATATGTATGTTTAATGGTTAGCCTTCTGGCTGTATTTTTCCCATGTTATTTTGGGACATGGGTGTATAATAGCGCAAGAGTGAATCGGTTAATGAATTACCTGTTCGGGCCAGTACTACAGCCAAGTGCGGTCATATAGCAAAAAACTGAGATGGAAATGTTCTCAATTTTGGTGTGAAAATAAATGCTTACATAATGTATGTTCGCAATGGTGTATGTTGTTAGTGCCAACGAGAACCCGTTCTATTGGCAGTCTTTATTTGAAGTTGGGCAATTTAACATGGGTTCCAATGACAGTTGGCATCTGTGTAGTGAGACCCTATCTGTGACTTCTACAGCCAGAGATATAACATATTTCAGATTCGCTGGTGGCCATCTTGGAAAATCGGAAACCGTCAAGATAGCCCCTAGCCTAAAATCAATTAATGTAGTAAATTTCATTGTATGAAAAAAAGCGTTCTATGTAATATTAAGGTTCACGACAGGATATTGTGTTACCCTTGTGTTGGCACCATAACCAATAAACATAACATAAATCTAAGCGTAGTTATTTTTATTCTATAACTTACCCAAGATATCCATGCCATAAAGCCATGTGATAATTTAATGTATTAACCCGGTTAATAATGGTATGTAAATTTGCAAGGTATCTATGTAACGTGTAGCTGTGGATGGGCCATATGCTTACAAGCCAACAAGACCTGTATACCTGAGCGTAACGTTTTCAAAGATTTAGTTCAAATACGTAAGGGCAAACTAATTTGTGCTAATCGTGATGACGTCATATTACCGATGGCGGCGACTTTAGTACTGTGATTTACTAAAAAATTAATTAAATGTTATTCTAGAAGTGTTATAGGATAAATAGAATTCGCTACTCGTGTTTTTTTAATATGAAAAATATTAACATCGTCTAGTTAATTGGTATTTGTCTCGGCAGAGCCTTGACAAATACCATTAACATAGAATCGGTTGATATTTTTGTTTTAATTCTGCACTTGAGGAGTCAAAACGTCTGTGATTTTTCACATGTATATCATTGATTACTCGAACCAACTTTTAAAACGTTTTAATCTGGTGCAGAAGATGCTCAGATCATTGACTGGTCTGAAACGATAAGCCACCAATATAACATGTACAACCAATACATTTACAACTACTTTTATATGGTCGAAATACCTTAAGTGGTCTCTAATTCAGGTACGGCGGAATCAAGTAGACATTGAAGGGGGGTGGGGGTGGCTTACTGAGATCGATGGCGCAAAGCAGATTCCGCCGTGCCTGTATATAGTGTGATAGGGGAGCTTGAAATTAATCACCTCCTATTTGTAAATAATAATAACAAAGGCTATTTAAAGCTCAGATGTTTGTGGGAAGCCTATCGAGCAACAATGTAGTACATATTTGTTGGCGGTCTTCAACTTAGTTGTGTACGTCATAGGCCTACTTGACATGCGTAACGTTGGGAAATAAACATACAATTTTATTATTTATTGATTTATTTTGTGTATCATGTATAACATGCCTTCTTTAGTTGTCATTTGTAAATAAATATCTATCGTTTTTGTTACCTTTCAAATTGTATTTGTTCAGTCATTTAATTATTAATTACAAGAAATCATCCAGTAAAGAACCCAGTCATCCTGTTACAATAATAAAGGGGAACAATGCAACTTAGAATAGCAACTGGGTACATAATATCGTTCAATGACAATCGTATACACAGGGGTGTAGGCTAGGGGGATTTCAGGAATTGACTATTTGAGGCCACTGAAGAGGAGGTGCTCTTTCATCGCAATAAAGAATACGCTAATACAATAAAGGAGCACTGTAACATATTATCCCATTAAACGGATTATCCTGAGTATAGGCTACTGCCATTGTAACACATTTCCATGTAATAAAGCGTCTTCTATGACTAAAATTACACACTACACACCTTTCACTGTTTAGAATATCAGTATCTATATAATCAATGTGTATGTGTTCAGTTATAATGCTTATAGTGGCTGAAACTTCATTTTACTTCCTACCTGTTAGTTTGGAGGATAGAGAGAACATCTGAGAAGATGCGTTGTAACGTGTGGAGAACATTCCTGTTATAATGGACATCTCAATAGTTTTCCCTACTTTGAATTTTGTAAGCTCGATTTGGATCACCCTACCAGTTTTGGTTGCTTCATCTACTTGGTCTGGTGTTATATTTAGACATCATCGACATACAAATCACTTCATAGTCGTTGAAATTGAAGACTGTGAAACCTATAGCACGTCATTTCATTGACATACGCTTAAGTGCAGCTCGTGTGGGGGTTAGTTTCTTGGATCAAGCGTTCCCACCACATTAATTATACCCTGGCTATTGTTCCTTGAAATACACAGCGCATATATATCATTTTAAATCATTGTTATTTTATCCAGAACTAGTTTCTTGCCTATGTTAGCAAATGCCTGTTCGATTACCTCATTAGAACCTTTGACAATGTTTCTGATAAATAGTTATCCTGTTCCACAGATGTTCCTCTCGTATAAGGACCTGAACGTGTATGACATGTGTACATATGCGCACGCGTGTATATGTTTGTCTGTCTCTGCCAAGTTACCTAGTACAATTTATGTTTTGGCTTAAAGAATATATCATAAATAGCTTAGTCATCTCTAGATAGGCTGTGTCATTTGTGAATTGTTGGAAACGTTTTACACAGAGTACTTAAACATTGGTATCAAATGAACTGTTGTGAGCGTGTAGCTAGCTAACGTAACTAGCTTTCTGCAGGGTTTTACTGTAGTTTGGCACCTAGGATTCAATCTTTTCAGACAGTTTACAGCCCACCACAATCCAGTGATGTAAGCTCAAGTGTTATGGCTGTCAGCTATGGGTGATACTACAAAATTCGAGAGAGACAGAACAAAGTACCGGGTAGTGTTGAAAACATGGTCTTGGCCTCTTGTGGAAATGGTCATAAAAGATAATTGGTTTGGGTTGTGATGTATTAAAGCATAAATAAATGGTTGATTTGAATAGACATGATTAAATGATAGCACTCCTTCCCTTGATGCTGAAAAGGTGATTTAACTCACTTTTTGTGTGTGTATATAATTCACCATATAATGGGTTCTGACACTAACCCCTCGATATATTAGGTTTTAAAACTGTATTATGCCAACCAGAGGATCGTATAAGACAATGTTTATTCCTAATATATGATATTTACGATACCAAAACACACTCTGGTAATAACCTCCATATATATATATATATATAATGAGATGAAAATGTTGTTATAAAAGTGTTATTGGATAAATATAATTCGATATAGATAGATAGATAGACAGATATACATTGTACGAAGCCTATAATGACTGGACCACTGTTATTAAACAAAGAATGCATGGAATATTAATTAATTTTTAACGACACCCAAGCACAAAAAACAACAATGTCTAAATAAAGAGATAACGTTTTGTTTGGTATCTTCATGCACAAAAAACAAACACTATTAAAGTTGATGTCTTATTTTCAGAAACAAGAGGTAACACAGTGGAACACACAAGGTAAAACAACATGTAACAATTGTAAACCATCTTAATCTAAAGCTAATCTTAGCTTATTTATTGGAGTATCTATATAAAATACAAACATCACAAAGAAGAATTGCGTATTTAAATAAACAACAAGAGGTCTGTCAGTCTAAAGAGCTCCGCTATTTCATTTTCAATTCTGTCGCTAGTACATGATAATTCATAGAGACCTTTCAGGGGAACAATTTTAAACTTCCAAAATACATGTATATCTCTATTAGATTGTGGTTATTGCATGCTGATTGTAGTATTAAGTTTCACAACTATCCGATAAACATTCAAGATGAAGGAAGACTTTCCAATTTTTTATTAAATAAATAAATAAAATTCTTAAATGTCTCTCTGTTAAATTATTCAGACTACCCCAGAGAATACTAGTACGAAGTTTCAGAACAACCTAATCAAAAATAGATTTTCAAATCCGAAAATAATGTTTTACAATTTAATAATAAAACAATTATAAAATCAAAATATATCTCCACTAGTTTATGAACACTGCCCCTAGGAATCATAGTTCTTAGTTTTAGAAATATCAATTCAAAACTCTCAGACAAAGATATAATTTGAAAGTTTCAATATTAAATTATATTTAAATTATTAAAATTAAAAACATAAACTGGAACATTTCCTAAATATCTATCTACTACTTTGGGCAGATTGACCCAGATTATCATTGTACCACGTTTCACAACAACCATTTGACACTCAAGGAGAAGACAGACTTTATAAATGTTGACAAATCGGTATTGGAGAAGTTGCACTGTCGAACACAAATTTGTAAACTATCTTAATTTAATCTCTGGGCAATTTCACGAGAAATGTTGCAAAATTACAGTTATGGCTAAACAGTCCATAGTACCTAGACAGATAAAATTTTGTGTTGTTTCTTTGCGTCTCATATATCAACAGGAACCGTGAGGGAAAATATGAGAACATTTGCTGTTAGGGTTTTGAATTTATGAACACGTGTGAAATTTCATATTCGACGGCTTGAGAAGTAACCACAGCATGATATAGAAGCGAAATACAGTAGTGCTCCAGTGTATCCTTAGTAATGCATGTACCAAGTTCAATCAAGATTGACCAAATAATTTTGGTTTTATGTTAATTTGAATAAACCCTTTTTAACAAGGTTACATCCAAAGACGTTTCCACATTTCTTCTATAAAATATTCATACTAAAAACATCAATTTTGCTTCTGCCAATGTTTATCAATGAGGTAGGTACCGTTCAGTTCGACAGCAATTTTGTAAAAAATATGCACTTAATGGGATATGAAACAAACGCATAAACATATTTACATCAAGTAGGATGAAATGAGAAACACATATTAAACAATGAACCAAGCCAACAAAGTGTAACAATAAAAGACGTAAACAATCACTGCCGCTTGCACCATCTATTTTTAGCTTAAGTTGAAAATGTAATTGTGCCATATTTATAAAGAACTCTAGTTATGCAGTTAATGCGTGTGTTTTTTAAAAATTATATGTGTATAGCGTATAGATAAAATTAGGTCACTGCGTTGACCGTACAGGACATGAGGCTGCATTGTTATGTGAGGTCTGTCGCGGACATGTAAACTTTGTTAAGAAACGCTTGGTAATAGATGAATATAGAGCATGTACAGTGAAAGTTTGTTTTGTTTAATGACACCACTACAATACAATAGAATAAATAGAATATATGTTTAACGACAACCCAGCACGGACAATGCATCGGCTATTGGATGTCAAGCATTTTGTAATATATTTTGACATACATGTATAGTCTTAGAGAGGAAACCCGCTACAGTTTTCCATTAGTAGCAATGGATCTTTTATATTCACCATCCCAGACAGGATAACACATACCACAGCCTTTGGTGTAAATAAATAAAACAATTCTTAACATACTGCCATTAAAGAAACTGTCCTGAGTTGTCTGCCACCATCAAATGTTTCCAACTAACACACTATTCTTGGTGACTAAAATTACACATTAAATACATTTTCGCCTTTAGTGTTTCCTAGTGCTTGTAGCAGCAATTTTCCATTGTCCTTACACAATTATTAGGACAACAAACACCGTGTTTGTACAGACGCTAATATTATAAAGAAGAACATATCTTTTTAATATGTAATTTTAACAGGGTTCATACACCTTGGGAAAATAAAAATTACAGACCTTTTCCAGACTTTTTCCTCAAGACAAAAAAAAAAGGTTTTCAAGACTCACGTTACTCAATACATCTCCCCATATTTTCGGAAAATTTGACAAAATGGACAATATTTTTGTCATATGCATTGCGCAAGCGCGTATTTCAAATGTAAATGTCGGCAATTGTTAGTCTCGATTTTCCAAATGTACGTTAGTACCGAGGTCGGAAAACGTCGTCAGATTCCGCAGGTTTCACGCAACCAAAATTTTCTACATGAGTCCTAAAGATGAATTTCCATTATTTGTTTTCAAACCAACTCGCAAAAAAGGTATTTTTCCTTACTTTTTCCAGGTCTGGAAAATGGATTTTCAAAATTCCATACTTTTTAGGGTTTTCCAGACTCCATACGAACCCTGTTTTAATCATCCAAAATACTCTGTTAGTTATAATAGAACCAAACTCAGGATTTTTTTTTTTGCATTCCAAGGGTAAACGCTTCTTTTTGATATACAGATGAAATCAATTAATGGAACAGTCAAGATCAAGTAACTGCACATGTGATTCTGCCTTTGTTTGTTTACTGATTTAATGATTATAAGTAAGAATTGGGATAAAACTGCCTACCAGCATTTAATCTATACAGTTGATAATTTTGAAGGGTTTTTTTTAAACACAAAATGTGTGTGTGTGTGTGTGTGTGAGTGTGTGTGTGTGTGCGCGCGCGCGCGTGGTGTGTGTGCGTGTGTGTATAAACATGCCATGATAGTTGCTATGGATTTGAAGCTAATAATGCTTTTATACAAATGTTAACATTATTTAGTATACAGTTAATGGTAAATCGTCAGTTTCCATTTAATGCAAACGAACTAAAGTTATTTTTCACGACTAAATGTACCATGAGTAAATTACTGCACTTCTAATTTGAGCTACATTTTTATTGCAAGAAAAAACAAACACATATTGTATACTGGAACACTCAAAGGTAACATAATCAGAAACACCAAAAAAGACAAACTCTGGAGTTCTAGCGTTAGCGCCATTTTCTTTTCTTTCATATTCGGAAAAGTGGGGGGGGGGTTGTCAGCTTGATTTTTGTTTTCTTTAGTTATTTTGTTCGTTCTGCACATCTTCAGCTTTCGTCTTTATTTTTCTGTAAATAAATATAATCTATGATTTATTCCTACTCTTATATAATATAAAATAATAATATTTATTTTTGTGTTTTCATAACAAAATTATTAATGTGTATTAATACAAACTTATTAACGTCTTCCAACACGCTTTCTAACTGCCGTTAATTTAGGAAGTCTTGCATGCCCGAGTGGTTACGGTCGTGGGCTGCGAAACAGCATGTGAATTAGTGCAGTAGGTTCTAATCCTGGCAACTGAACATCTTAAATAATCAATACTATCTTAAATAATCTAAACACTAAAATAAAAAAAGTTAAAGTTTGTTTTGTTTAATGGCACCACTGATGCACATTGATTAATTAATCATCGGCTATTGGGTGACTAACATTTGGAAATTCTAACACTTAGTCATCAAAGAAAATGAACTACATTTTTCCTAATGCAGCAAGAGATGTTTAATATGTTCTTTCCCACATACCACGGCCTTTGTCCAGTGTGGTGGACTGTTTGGAATGAGAAAAAAACACTCAGTTGAATAAATTGATGAAATATGGAGACAAGATATGAAAGGGAAAAAATGAAACATTAAATTTATTGTGAGACTTACTAGTTTTGTGCTTTGGCGTCATTTTGTTCTAGACAAAGTAAAGTTTCCTTGGAATATAGGGTAGTGTAGTCTCTGCATATATTAACCCGATTTAGAATTACAATACATAGTGACATATATATATATATATATATATATATATATATATATATATATATATATATATATATATATATATATATAGAAATTACCACTGCTCATGCATGCAGTTTTTATGGAAAATTCCAGTTCAGTGCATTTCCAATGGACCTTTTTTGCATACACGTCTAGTGCCACATCCTTTCAGAATCTTGCAACCAAATCACAGCAAGCTTTTTGGCGCCACATACATGTACAGTATACAGGATTGGCTGCCTTTAACAAACGTCCATCCCCACCCCTCGGGAGTGGATGCATTGTATTCACTCTGTTAATTGGTTAACCATATTCCAGCTTGTTATGCAACTCATATTGAGTGCTGCAGTAAGGCATCCTAGGTGTGAAAGAACCACTTGCAGGATGAACGTATGTATGACTTTTATCATTATATAATATTAAGTTATTTTTTGAGAATTAAGTCTTCTAATTGTTTAACTCTATTATTTATGTCATCGCATCCTCACACAGTGTGGTGAGCATTAACATATCCCATGATAATAAAGTGAGTAGGGAGCTGATCACGAAGACCTTAAAAGTCCTAAGGGTTAAAATTGTAATTGTTTCGAGGGGTAAATCAACTGAACATAGAGTAAATTTTGTCTTTAATGTGACTTTACTCTTGGGAATAATTTCATTTATAATAATAGAAACGCCCCCACGTGCGCTATTTTCGGTTACTTGACATCTATGGTTGAGATTAAATCCTCTGATGTTAATATTGTCAGTATCCTCCAGAAATGTTTCCTGAAGACACACTGCAAGATGATTATACTTTTGAATGAGAAGACAATTCATCAAAATTGGGCCTTAAGCCCACGTCAGTTCCACTGGGTAACTTTATTATATTCCATCGGGAGGAAGTATGGATTTTATCTTTGGATTTTCTTGTGGTCTTTGTGATGGGCAATGATCCGGAGATGAAATATCCAAGTCATCATTACCAATTTTCATTGTTGAAAAAGTTTCATAAATACTGCTGTTTGGAACCGTAGTTCGATCTTTATCAGCCGACCTGAAGGTACTTCGATAGATTTCTTTGCATCATTGCCTGTCTTAGGGAGACTAGTGCTCGACCTATTTGGTTGATTTTTAAAATCCAGTGACAATTGAGTTTTAATCTATTTGTGCTGCGAAGGAGTTTTCTTCTTTTTGTCTTTGTTCTGCTTTGTGTATCCGTTTTTAAGCCTTCTGAATATCAGACAGTTTCGTGTATTTAGCTTCATCAAGAGTGCCAGGTTATCTCTGTGTTGCAACACTTCTAGTGGCGACTTTGGCAGTAGCTACTCCACTAACTTCCTGGCATCCATGAAGGATAGCTTGTTATGTACCTTTAGCTGTTTTTTCGAACTTCCACCGCGGACACTCTCGCAAGTATGCACAGTGGTTACCCTTGCAATTTAGACAATGAATATCATTTTATGTGTCATTCTGTCATGATAAAAAAAGACCATAACGAGCACATGTTAGTTTTCCACGGCATGTGTTCTGACCATGGCCAAACCTCTGGCATTTGAAGCAATACAAGGGGTTTGGAATAAATGGTTCAACGGGAATATTAAGTTAACTGCCTTTGACAGATTGGGGAAGGATAGGGACATTAAAAGTGAGGATACAAGTATTCGTCGGTAACAAGTTATTGTTTCGACGAATCATTATTCTCCTTACCAAAGCAACCCCCAGTGATGACAAATTTTGGCATATTTCACTTAATCCTTCCAGATCTCTTCATCTGATTACTCCCTTTGACGAACTGAGTGAGGTCTTTGAAGTTACCTTAATCGGCACAAAAATCGGTCGATTTGAGGAGGCAATTTGAATAGTTTTCAGTTGAACACTCAACCAGCAGCCCATTCTTGAAAAAAAATTTTTATTTCTTCAGTTGTTGTTGTTTTTTTATTTCGTTGACTTCTTGTTAGAAGACAAGAGTTTATTGAAAGTTTTGGTTTACCCATATTTGAAGTTCACCAAACATACACCCCCACCACCGAGTCCACAGAGGGACAGATAACCAGCAGACAGCAATGTCAGGGATATACTTAGTTGATATACTTGGTTGATATATTTGGGCATTAAGAAAACATATTAACCCAACTGACCGTAGCCACCGCCCCAAGAGCAACAAACACATATGGTGCATAAAAAAAGGTTTGCTCTTGACTTAACATAAACAAAAGAAAGGTGTTTGCTCTCAAGCTTGGCATAACCAGACGACTGATCAGGTCGGGCCTTCCTGCTTCGTCTATTTGAATTCCGGGCCAAAGTGATGTATTGTCAGAAGTCATACGCACAGGTATGCCCCAACTCAATCAACATGATCCCATCAACCATCTTCATGAGTTGCATCTCATGGCCAATACAGTTTGGCGGCCAGTCTAAATTGCTTACAATTAAATGCAAATTATTGGACTGAGCAGTCAAATGTGGTTTTTTATTTGTCATCAGATTGCACTCCAGACATCGCAGATTTATAGGATACTTACTAAATACTTATTCAAAATTCCGCTCACCTTAAACTTACCCCTATCCCCTCACTGGTGATGTCAGAGGCTTTGGACCTGGACGAATATGTGGGCACATAAAAGAGTTTGGACTTGGACATGAAAGCTAGCCAAGACAGTGGGCTGGCTTTCATGAAGTCCCAAGGCCAAAACTGTTTCAGTCTGTGAATGCAAAGGGAGTCAGCTATGTTGTTTATTTTTGTCCTTATTGGGTATCTTTTGAAACAAGTGACAAACACTTTATTGAGTTCAGACTGGTTAAAACGTGGAGCTGCATGAGGTGTTTTGAAAGTTTTGTTGCATGCTAATGGTGGTGGTAGCTTGACCCACATACTGCATGTTGCATTTGGTTCGTTAGTAAATAAACCACAAAATCCGATTGGCAGTTCAGGACGTGTTTAATGGGGAATACAACTTTGTCTTTGTTTAACGTAGCTTTGGAAGTTCGTCATAGTGTCACATGATTTGCACTTTGGTCGAACACAGGGTTTACACCCCAAAACATTATTCATGTCTCTGTTATGCTGAGTTTTTCTAAGTTTGTTCATCTAAGGATGTTGTCAATGATGGAATTTCTTCTATGCAATAATGAGTTTATTATTATTCAGCACTTTTGACATACGTCCGCTTGTTTTCAGAACAGCATTTTGTTCAACAAAGGATCTTAAATTATGTTGTCCTGGGTCATAGGTCGTCACCAAAGCTATTGTTCCCTCTGGCGATTTGTATTGTACAAGTGTTTTTTTCTAGAATGGGTGTGGGCTTTATCAAAAATTTGTTTGATGACGTTTGCTTTATAACCACTGCTGTGTAGGTACAGGTAGAATTTGCTAAGATTACCACAAAGGCATCGGGTCTGGAATGCTCCTCTGTAAATAATTGAAAGGAATAGGTGTCTGGGGTGACAACTAGGCATCAGATATATAGTTTCTTTAGAATAAAAATTCGTCTCTATGCTACCACTACCAAGAATCACTCAGACGTCAATGAATGGAATACTGTCTACACTAACTTAATGAATTTAATATCAGTGTGGTGTTGGTTAAATACAGTTAAAAACTCTTTGATTTGTTCAGCAGTATCCGATGTGAACCCACAAAGGTCGTAAGTGAATCTGAAACAAATTTCTGGACTATGGGGGGGGGGGGGGGGGGGGGGGGGTAGTATACCAAAACGGTTTCGTTCAGTGTGACATATAATCAAACCTCGATAACTCCATCTTCGATCTCTCGAAAATGTTGATCTCTCATCCTGAAGAAAGTATGACTCTAGAATGAAGAATGCATCTACCTGACATACGTATATTCACTTACTATTAGGGATGTAATGATTTATGAATAAGTCGACATGTTGCAATATTTCTCTCTTCGATATGATTCGCGATACATGCACTATTGTAGCTATACTTTCAATTTTTAAAAATTGTCATTTGTCATTTAAAGTATCGATTTATTTAAAATAAATGTACAAATTCAAGTCCAATATGACCATACACAAACCGCATATCTTTCCCTAGTTTCCATTTCAGTGACCGTTATCGCAAACCAGTCCACGCACAGCTGCATATAACATTAAGTTATATTACTTTTGATTGCCGATATCCAGATTTGTGGCCAATTACTTGCTCGAACCTAGCGCTTTATCGGTATTATTTGACATGTGTATCATCTTTGCAAACCATAGAGTTTTTAGCAGACGAATAAAAAAAAAAAAGCCTGCTAAGTACAAGTCTGCCATGTGGCGGGTTTTTTCAAGTTTCTCATTTATTATGAGAACGGTATTAGAAAAGTGTGTAAAAATAAGACAGTGTGTCAGACATGCAAGTCGGTAATTAATTAAATGGCAACACAACAAATATGTCGTCACACATTACTCGCCATCACCCATCATTGCTCGACTCCCCGATGCTACGAAACGTAAAGCAAACTCCAGTATGTGAAATGTTTACAAAAAGCCGCAAAAGACCGACGGTTTAATTCAACGCACGAACATGGTTTTTTTTTTAAAAACAAATAATTCAACAGTTCTGAACCATTTGTAGTTGTTTTCCTTCTTTTCCTTGCACAAATATTATAAGTCTGGATTTATGTTCATTGTTTTTAATCTAGTATAACACATTAATCATTTTCAAGACCAACAATTCAGCATTTTGTATTGTAATTTTAATATCGCGATACTTGAGGTTAATATCGTCATACGTATTGTATCGCAACCCTACTGTATCGTTACACCCCTACTTACTATGACAATGTATAGCATTAAGTAGGAATTAAATAATTAAATGGAAAAAGAAAATAAACTTGCTGAGAATGGTTAACTTAAAGGAAACATATCACGAGACCATATTACAGCTCATCTTAAAAGCAAAATGATATAAAAATAACATACAAATACGTTTATAACAATAAAATGCGTGTAATTGTCTTAAAACGTGGAAATTGCACCAATCAGTATCTAAGTACGATTTATGCATATTTATTGGTGAGCTTTTGGAAAAAAGCGGAAGTGACGTCAGTCACGCTGTACTCTTCCATTGCTTTTAACTGTTTATGTATATGGAGTAAGGGGCTTACGATCTTTTCAGAGCCCAACATTGCCGTACTGCGCGGCCTTTGGGTGTAAAAATAAACAGTTTAATGGATCGCGATCTTTTCTCTCTTTTTTTCGGTTTTCCAAAGAATTGTATCTGAAGAAAGGCGTGGGTATTTTATTGCAAAAGAAAAGATTGGACACCAACGCCGCATAGTGCTTTGGGGCCAGCCTATTTACAGCCTGAGCCGAAAGTTACCTGGAGACAAAAACAGAACCCGGATGTTAATGTCGAGGTGTACATTGTTCATATTTGGCACAAAGATACACCACAGCATGATGTATTTATATATGTTAAATAAAATAAAAAATCGAGAAAAAACATCGAGTTTTTTATGTTCGGACTGTACATAACGAAATCTGTATTCAACGTCCGAAGAAGGAAACGTCAATTAAGTCATTAAATATGGCATATACAAAGATGGGATATGACATGAGGAAACATTTCAGTACGATATAATTTAAATATGTTAAAAACCAAAAAAAAGTATACAAAACAAACTTTATTTTTAATAACGTTTTTCATCTTCAGGTGGAATACGTCACGAAAACGTTCCTCACTAAACGAAGCCCGAAAGTAACCCGAAGACCAAAAGAGAACCCGCATGTTAATGCCGTTGCGTACATTGTTCACATCTTGTACAAACATACACCTAAGCATTATGTATTGAATTATGTAAAAAACCAAAACAAAAACCAACATTATATATATCTATTTTTGTTCTGTAAACTCCTTTTTTGTTACATATTTAAATACATCGTACTGAGATGTTTCCTCGTGACAAACATATATAACATATACAAATACATCATGCTGTGGTGTATCTTTGTGCCAAATATGAACAATATATACCTCGGCATTAACATCCGGGTTCTGCGATTTAAAAAAAAATAATATATTTTTCCTACTTTTTTTATTTATATATATATAAATACATCATATCGAGGTGTATCTTTGTGCTAAATATGAACATCGTCATTAACATCCGGGTTCTGTTTTTGTATCCGGGTTACTTTTGGCCACCGGGCTGTAAATAGGTCGACCAGTCTGGTCTGGCACCATCGGTTTCTCCACCCTCCGGCTCGCTATCCGTATCTTTTTCAGTATCACTGTCGTAAGTAAATATGTGTCTTTTCTTCATTGACCAACAGCTCAAATTGATACGGCAAAATGTTTTGCGAACGAATACTATTTTTTTTGGTAAGCTCTGCAAGTCTTAGATTCTTTGCGAGTGGTACTGACTAATGCTTAAGTGTAAGGCTTCAGATCAAGCGATGCGTGACTGACGTCACGGACCATGTGATCGCCCTGCTCATTAAAGATTGGCAATTTCCGCTAAGAGCTCGTATCTGGGGGTTTTACGGAGTAATTTTAAGTAATTAATTTTCATTTTAAAGTAATTTTTTTTAGATTATTCAGTTTATAATTTATTATACATGGTTGGTGCCAAATATAGGTCACGTGGCATGTTTCCTTTAATACATTCCAGTTGCTTTTTTACTGAAGGAGGTGGCATGTCAAAAGTTGATTTATAGTCAACTGTGAAGCACACATCCGTTAATTAGTAGTACAGACGGTAAAACAAGAAACAACAAGAAATGTTTTAAAGACTATATGTGGCAACCTGTATTCAGCGGCCATTTTTATCTACTACCATGTGTGACCGCTTCAAACAGGTTTGACTGTGTATATATATTATTACATATATTATTCTTCATCCCTTTACGAAGTTAAAAGTGTGTTAGTTTAATGACACCACTAGATCACATTCATTTATTAATCATCTCCTATTGAATGTCAAACATTTGGTAATTTTGACATATAGTCTCAGGGAGAAAACCCGCCACGTTTCCATTAGTAGTAAAGGATCTTTTATATGCACCATCCCACAGACAGGATACAACATACCATGTCCTTTGGTACTTGTGCGCTGGTTGAAATATGATTTTATTACCTCTTGTAGACTATCCAGACAGTAGGAACAGCAAGAGCCAGTACAACAGCGATCACAATTCCCGATATAGCACCTGCACTTAAGGCAGACATGCGCTCTGGACCATCTAGAAATATACAAAACTGTCTATTAACACAGGATAAGATTCACTGTCATAACGCTTCCACCTAATCACCGATATATACACACAGCAAAGGGATGTTTTGACAAGGTCGTGACTGCTACCACTGCTTTAAGATAATCTGGCATTTCACTGGTTCACTGTTTCTACTATTTATTAGCACACATTAATAGTTCATTGTGACCAACTTGGAAGACTTGATATCGGCATACTATAGCCAATGGAAACATATTGCTCTTTCATTTCTGACTGCCATAATTCAATCAGAAGTTTGCTATACATTCACCAAACACACACACACACACACACACACACACACACACAATTTGTGCAGTATGTATTTATATTTAAAGATTTATGTATTTCTGAGGTTTGCCTTTAGACGTGTTAAATAGCACATTCAGATTTTCTGACGTCTTAATATGAGTAAAGGTATCGACAGAATGACGAGTATTCATCAGTTTAGAGATATGGTATTGTTTTAATACTGAATAATCCTTGCATCGAAGCAAACTATGAAATTAATAATACATAAATTTATCTACAGAACAACATATCTAACATTACAGTATCTAAATATTGTATAAATAGCTAAACTCGGATTTTAAGTGATAAAACGTTTTATAGTTAGCAATGACGTATAACGCTTAAATATAAATATATCTAGTATGTGATATATTGATAATGGAATTGCACCACCTATATTGAAGGTTGTCAAACAATCATAATCTAAATTTAAATCTTTACAATTTTGCATTTCGAATATCCTGAGCAATCCAAACATAGCCACGTCCTGATCTAAACCTGTTTTAATACGAGTGACCCATGCATATATATGGTACGTCCTGATCTAAACCTGTGTTAATACGAGTGACCCATGCATATATATGGTACGACCTGATCTAAACCTGTTTTAATACTAGTGACCCATTTTTAATACTAGTGACCCATGCATATATATGGTACGTCCTGGTCTAAACCTGTTTTAATACTAGTGACCCATGCAGATATATGGTACGACCTGGTCTAAACCTGTGTTAATACGAGTGACCCATGCAGATATATGGTACGTCCTGATCTAAACCTGTGTTAATACGAGTGACCCATGCATATATATGGTACGACCTGATCTAAACCTGTTTTAATACGAGTGACCCATGCATATATATGGTACGACCTGATCTAAACCTCTGTTAACCTTTAGACTACTGGATTAATTTTTAACAAAAACCACGTTGAGTGGGTACAAGTTTATAATTTTTACTCACATATATTCACTTAAATGTTTGATAAATACATGAAATAAAGTTCATATATGAATTGGTAAGTATTATTTTCGTGTCTTTTTTTGTATTTTTTATTATTTTAGATCGGCTAATGGTGATTAAAATTAGGCAAAAAATCGAAAAAGTTGCGTTTACTTACGGGCATTTGTGGCCAGCTGTCCAGTATTTATGTCCATTATTCCCGATAACAGTGGTTTTCTGACCAGAATTTTTTTTAAAACCCGAACTACGATTCATATTGCAATATTTGGTAATTTTCGTTGTTGGTAAAACGATCAAATTTATTATCAAATTAGCTGTTACAATCAGCTATCGATCCCTGAAAATTACCGCGACGTGCCGCCATTATTGTCAAGCGAAAATACTTGCCGAAAACCACTTTTTGAACTCAAAATTTCAAGGTATTTTCAATTGAAAAAATCAAAACAAAAACCACCATTTTGAAAAAAAATCTTTTTTCTTTAATTATATTTCCGTTTCCGGTGAGTGTCGTGTGCAAAACGGCGGGAAATATGAATTGGGGAATGCACTGTATACAGTGTACAGTATATCGACTGACGTGACGTCGGGCGAGATATCTCGCCTGCAGTAGTCAGAAGGTTAATACGAGTGACCCATGCATATATATGGTACGACCTGATCTAAACCTGTGTTAATACGAGTGACCCATGCATATATATGGTACGACCTGATCTAAACCTGTTTTAATACGAGTGACCCATGCATATATATGGTACGACCTGATCTAAACCTGTTTTAATACGAGTAACCCATGCATATATATGGTACGACCTGATCTAAACCCGTTTTAATACGAGTAACCCATGCATATATATGGTACGACCTGATCTAAACCTGTTTTAATACGAGTGACCCATGCATATATATGGTACGACCTGATCTAAACCTGTGTTAATACGAGTGACCCATGCATATATATGGTACGACCTGATCTAAACCTGTTTTAATACGAGTAACCCATGCATATATATGGTACGACCTGATCTAAACCTGTTTTAATACGAGTAACCCATGCATATATATGGTACGACCTGGTCCGTCAACTGTTCATGACACTTTATATCACAAACAAGGGAACCGGTTTTCATCCAGCTGTAATAACCTGAATTAATATTAATAGCCAAGACTCTGGTAGTATAAATGTGTCAATTACCGTAATATGTGCTATCCTGACCGTGTGAGGATGAATATAAAAGATCACTTGCTGCTAGTATATATTTGTTGTGACTGCCTGTATGATTAGTTACCACACTAAACTAGTAGTGTTCATAACATTAACATAGCGCAGTCTTAATTGGACATTTTTAGTTACAGAGCTCAGGTGTTTGACAGGGGATAACAATGGCTGAGATGGGGACATGTGGCTATTCTCCATTATTAGGGGAAACAGTTTTTACTGCCAGTACAATGTGTAACCGAGCAGGTTGTCACTGTACGTGTACCTGTAATGTGACCTGCATGTCTAAGATTAATCAGTTTGTAACAAGTCAAATACTTACAAGAGACACTCAGTGTAAAGTTTTTACTTATAGATTGTTGTATAGCAGAGTTTGTCACGGTACGGTTGTAGACATTCCCGTCCTGATTCCTATTGATGTCTGTCAGGTTTAACAGCGGACGTGTTGTGATTTCTTCATTTCCCAGTATCCAGGAGTAGTTACATGGTGGGTTACAGCCAACAGTGCAGTCCACAGTCAGATGCTGTCCTTCTTTGAGCTTTGCAGTACGAATGAATTTAATACTGCCTGCAACTGGGCCATCTGACATTAACATAAATAAATAAATACATAAACAAATAAACAAAATGTGTTACATGTAAGCAAACTTAAAATAATAGCTGACAGGACACGGACTATATAAACTTTGCCAGTTGAATTTACTAGGTCAAGCATTTTTTATTCCATGATTTTTGTGTCTACCGACATGAATTCAGGGTCGAATTTTAAAATGTCAGTAGGCAGGCAAGTGTTTCCTAACAGAATTTATGGAACCAAGGCAAGTTGGAAGGGCAACAAGGCAAATTTATTCGTAAGAAGAGAGGCATGAAGGCAACGTACATTTCAGACACTTTATCCAAACATTAAATACACTTACAGAAAGTTTCACAATTTTTTTATTAGTATACATTGTAAGAACAAACTGTGGCATCATTGTCAATTATACACTTTATTCCATCTTATGTCACTATATGTGTTGAGTGAACAATAGGCATGGTGTCGGACGTATGCTCACACAAACTGCACTTTTTCACCCATACTTGGTTACGTCTAAAGCCCTGTGATGTGTGAGGGGATATTGGAAATACTGTGTCCTATTCCTTTCGGGTAGATGTTTATCTTTGTATCAGATGTAAAATGATTGTGTTTTTATCACACACTAAATTGTTTTAGAGTCAAACATGCTTGGTGTCGGATGTAAAAAGCAATTGGTGTCGGACATACAACTTTAGTTTTCGAAAAACAGTCATAATATTTAACAAATAAAATAATATTAAAAAGAAAAACACAGTTTGAGCAAAAAAAAATTATTTATGTTTGAAGGAAAAAGAAAAACAATTACCAGGTGCATCACAGGATGGAGTTCATTGAGTGGGGATGAACCAACATCTTGGCCATGAGTTTTCTTTAAAGAAGCTCTTTGTTTTGAAAGAAACCTTTAATATTTTTTTTTTTAAACTTTGCTAGTTCATTACAAAAATGAATCTCCTAAACACAACTGTAGGTAAAACCCTGAGTGCATTGGGGACTATATGCATGCATGACTATCATGACCGCACCACAACATTTGTTTTTTCATTATTCTAAAGCTAAACGTATAAAAGACGGGGGTGACTGCGGCTGTCCGCCATGACTAGGGATTTGAACAAGGTGCATATGCCATATTGTACTACTTTTGCATATATTTGTGATAAGTAACTTTATAGGTATTGATTCAACATATAATCAACTCAAGAATATCAAAATAGTAAAGTGCTGCCACTAAATGTAAATAGTGGCTTCCCCAAATGTGACGTCACATTCAACATGTTGTCATGATCCTGTACAAATTTTCAATTTGTAAAATTCTGCCAGTCAATACAATTACTGTGTTTGTTATGAGGATTTTTATGGACATAAACAGTTAATTTCATATATAGGTTTTAAATTTTAAAATATAATTAATATAGTCCATGAGCCTAGACCCCAAATTTGACCAATTGGTACCATTCGAGGGCACCAAATTTAACTATACTCTTTTTCATAGGGGTATGTATCTGGATCTCAAAGCAGCATGATGGACTTTTCTGCAGAGTAGTTTAAGGTCAGAAAATGAGTTTTGGTAGAGAGGGGGTATTTTTCTAAATGTTTAATAACGTTCCTCTGTATTAATCTGTTTGTCAACGTTTCGTATGCACTACCGTGTTATACCCTTTCATGGGTTCTGGCATAGGGTATGGCGAGTAGTTACGTGCCCTAAAATCTTGGAAATCAGTGAATATATATATTTTTTTAATTTTAGACAACAACTTTAATGCCAAAGTTTCACAAGCTTATTAGATACTGTACTAGACCTTCTGTATAATTAGCTGACTTTAGCAAATTCGGTCCAAAAGTGGCCAAAATGGTAATTTTGTCTTAAAATTTCTATTATTTGGAACCAGTAACACATTGTAAAAGGATTTTTAATGCATTGTTCAATACTATTCATATCTAGTACAATATAATTGATATCCCTATGGCAAATAACCATTTCGGGCCACACATGGGCCAAATGTAGCGAAATATTGGCCACATTGATGAGATTGTTATTCTTTGGCCAGCTCTAGACAACAAAATATCACTTTAAAACACTCACAGGCTTATTAGATATCATATTGTAACGCCAGACCAATCATATTATAAATACATGTCTATATGATTTTTGGCCATTTGTTTTAAGTACTGTCACTCCCTCTCAACATTAATGTTGAAAGATCCACATGAAGTCCTGCTGTGTAGTCCCACCAAAATAACGTGACTTTTTGTTTGTTCTTGTTTGTTAAATCCCCCACCCCAACCCCAATATTTTCGGAATTGTATCCCCGTGCCCCTATCACCACCACCACAAATTCCCAAAACATATGACTATAAAGAGAAATATGGGGGTGCATGGATGCTTGTGCAGTGTTGTTTTTCTCTTTTCGCATTGTTTTCCAAATAAGAATTTGCAAGCTGGTACTTTTATTGTTTTACAAATAGCGCTCATTATCTCTTTAAAAATAGTATTATTTAAGTGTGTGTTTTTTTAAAAACACTAACTCATGAGTTCCACACCCCACCAATGTCGTGATTTGCATTCATTTTAATCAGCCATGTGGTTGTTGTTATCAGGCCCATAGGAACGACATCTCTAGTGAGGTGCCAGTCTCTAGTGAAGGTGGGGACTCCTGGCGGTGTTTGAGTTCATCTTGAAAGAGGCTATATAGTAAATGGAATACAGGAGAAGTTACTCACATAATACAGTCTTGTTGCACGTAGATCTGCCATCATTTGAAGGTCCATCATAACAAGTCCACTCTCCAGCATCTGTTGCAGAGTTGAACGATTCTATGGTAAGAGTAGTCTGTGTTGATGATAAAATAACCGCACTGTAACCTGGAACATTACTATATGGAAAACATGCTGTGTTAGCTATGTTACACATTATCACGATTACTATATGGAAAACATGCTGTGTTAGCTATGTTACACATTATCACGATTACTATATGGTAAACATGCTGTGTTAGCTATGTTACACATTATCACGATTACTATATGGAAAACATGCTGTGTTAGCTATGTTACACATTATCACGATTACTATATGGAAAACATGCTGTGTTAGCTATGTTACACATTATCACGATTACTATATGGTAAACATGCTGTGTTAGCTATGTTACACATTATCACGATTACTATATGGAAAACATGCTGTGTTAGCTATGTTACACATTATCACGACTTGTGGTGATCCGCCATTTGATTTCTTAAAATAGATTCCACGTGTTAAACTGCCAATTATGTTGCAGATTAATGTCGTCTTTTGTCCAGGATATCCACCAGTCATACAATCAATGGATGTATTTGCTGCATCTGTAAAATATATGTATAAATATTATATTATTTTAAATTCTGTAAAATATTCTGTTAGACATGAGCAATTCAGACACTTCTGCCGTGCATTGCATAAATGTAATGAATATTTCACCACTTTTTATTGTTACACATTGCAAGAACCAACTATGGCTCCAATGACATGTTAGTGTAGGGGCATACGTAATTTCGTAGGACTTGGGCGTTAACTTTAGGAACCATCCATGATTGTAATTATTATCTAATCATGGTCGGTATGTAAAATCGACTTACAGCATCATGATCAATGTGAGATGAATATTTTTCTTTAAAACATAGGCATGTGATATATCAATGGATAGCTTGTGGAGAGCATTGTACATACGCTCCATGTCGGGTTTGTGTTGGGTTTTTTTTTTTTTTTTCGAATATGATTTTTATGTCAACGAGTGATGTGTGAAAACTATATTTTCACGAATTGCGAGGAATGAGAGAAAATATGGTTTTCACACATCACGAGTATTTAAAGAAACGCCATGAAATGGTCTATTTATTAAATGCATATTTTCTCATTTTTGACAACGCCTTTCGCTTTTTATTAATATATTTCTCTTATCCAGACTTTTGAAGAAAATTTACTTGACCATGTACATGAATACAAATTACCTTGTTTAACTAATAATTATTTGACAAAACCACTGTGAAAACATAACTCACAGTCAATAAGGAGTATGGGGGACCTCCTCCAGAAAGAAAATAGGTTAAGTTTAGGCTTAGGGTTAAGAAAATCATACAGGAATGATATGAGTAATTAATTTTGTCAAAAGGTTAACATAAACAAATAAAATTAGCAAAACAAATTTTGGTATGGCGCCATACCCGTTTTACCCTCTAGCAGAAAACCTGACTCAATATAAAAACATATCTTACACGTGTTAGGTAGCAATACAAGTTGCTAATAAAACCTTTGGTATCCTAAATTAAAGTGATTTGCGTTTATGATGCTTATTTAGAGAAATAAAGCCATCTAAATCTGAATATATGCCTTTAAATTAGAAAACAATATATTTTATAATAATAAATTTGATACTTTACACATCAGGAACAATCTTCACTATTAGATGAGTGAAAAACAGACCCCCAAAGACAATGTCATTCAAGACGTAAATTGAATAATCAGCACATTTTAGGATATTTTAAAGCATGATATTTAAACATATGCATATTTTCACTGAAATGCCAAAATGTGCGTGACGAATACATATAACTATTTAAATTGGCAAAATAAATTGAAGATTGTCAAATAGTTTGGCGAACAAAATTAGGAATCCAAGGCTAGTCCTGACTACATTTAATACAGTTAGACCTACACATGTATCTTAAGTACTTTTGGGAGGTTTTTTTTTTTTCTTCCGGAAATGGTGGATTTAGTCATTAGGCTATTTGCTTACATGGTAACACAAAAATATCGAACATAAAACACTGCCTCATAGCATAAGGTAGTACAAGCCTAGGAAATTAATGTGTGCAATCTTTCAAGTCGTTATCGCAAACGTTTTGGACGTATGTTCCAGAAACCATGAATAAAACAATGCATTTGGCTATTTGTTTCCATAGTAACAAAAATAATATCGAAAATGAAAACACTCTTATAAGACGAGGCACTACTAGACCATTAGACTGGTATGTGTACAACGTTTCATGAAGTTATCTTGAACAGGTTTAGAGTTGTGCCCCCGAAAAGTAGAATTTGGTCATTGTGGCTATGTTTTCATTTACCAGAAGAAGAAAAAAACCGTATTGAAAATGAAAACGTCCTGATAGGTAAAATGAATACTAGATCAGTAGATTAATGTTATGTAGAACGTTTCATGAAGTTATCTTGAACGGTTTTCGAATTTGGTCATTGTTTCCATAACAGAAAAAAATATTGAACATAAAACTCCCTCATAGCAGAAAGCACACTAGACCACTACATTGATATGTGTATAAAATTACAGGAAGTTATCTCGAATGGGTTTGGACAGAAACAAATTAATACGCCCTCATAGCAAAACGCACTTCTTCAAGATTAATATTTTTACACTTTTGTTTTTTGGAATCTCAAAAAAAACATTACCGAATGGACAGATGGACACACAGATGGACACACAGATAGAGGCTGTTTTAATATCCCCAAACTGTGTTCTCGAGTGATGGAATCAATGGGTCTTATCAATAATATTGGTGTCCCCCACGGGCCTCATTACCAACATAAATATACAGAAAAACGTGTAACTTACCACCAATGTTTGAGCTACTCAGTAGTAAAAGATGTAGCCATAACAAACACATGTTCCTCATCGTTTAGTGTTTCTGTAATGATAAAACAATTGTCTCAAGTAAAATCACACCTACACTCTATTGGTATATAAACATGGCTCCTATTTTGTTATTTGGCGCCTACAAAAAAAAGAAGAAAAAAAAGTAGGCGTCATCTGGCTCCTGGACAAAAACGTGAACGTAGATAGCTGTAGCTACTGTCGAACTTAGTGACTTCAGGTCGATCTTACGCTACCGAACTTAAAATTAACAACCGTTCGACGAAGCAACCTTAGTGCGATTGTAAACCCAAATTTACTACAGTCGCCATCTTAACTAAGGTTAAAATCTTAGATCGACGACAGTCATTCTTCGCACCCATGTTTTGGTTTCGTACTCAACAGGGGCGTAGCATAATCTGGACCTGGGGGTGGGTTCGAATATGAACCAAGTGAACCCTTTTTCTATTGTTTTTGCACCACAATATATATATATATATATATATATATATATATATATATATATATATATATATATATATATATATATATATAAATTTTCAAATCATCAAATAATATGTTGATTGATATAGCTCGATACATCATATATCTGGAACAGCACTTTAACATTTAACAATAAACTGGGTGCATGACGTTTCCGTTTTAAAGTGCTGTTCCAGATATTCCCGATTCGCGAAGTTATCGGTAACGATTATAGTTATCTTTCCTTGGGAACAGGTATAGAGGAGTGGTAAAATGTATACACAATATACCACTGCCATTATTAGCACATTTTCCACAAAACGACTGGAAGTCAGGAATAACGGAATTTGTAGTCTGTGCAAAATCGATTGTAAGTTCGACGAGTCACTTTTCGCACCCTTGTTTTGGCTTCGTACGCAATAAATATAACATATCCAATTGTAATTGTTTTAATATGATATATTTGACAAATGGTATTTTTTATTTATTTCATCTTTTAAAAGTTAAACTTAATCAAAGAAACTCGAAAAGATATATTTGGACAAATGCGATGGAATCATTTCGTTTACATCCAGAATTTGTATCACAATTTTTACGCGATACTGACTTTCACTCTAAATTTTAATTTTATATATCTGTGATATTTATATTTTTGCAGTTCTTTACACTGTGTTTTAATTTAACTGTTGAATTTTTATATTGATGTTGATCATCAAATTGTTTTTGCAATTACCATAGTTTGACACCCAATAGCCGATGTATTTTTTGTGTGTGCTGGGGTGTCGTTAAACATTAATCAATTAATTCATTCATTCATTCATTCATTTAAACTTAATATTTTGTCCAGAATTAAAGTCCGAACCAAATTGTTAATAACTACGATAAATTACTCTCCTACCTTTAATTACCGTTACATTTCCCACAAATTTTGTCCACACACAAGTTGTGAAAAAAACATTACAGTGACACAGATTCCACATATGAGACTGTGACGATGTCGCCAGTATCGACGTCGCTGAGATAGGATAGGGCAAAATACATGCAGTTTTCTGCCGTCTACCATTTTGTTTTACTCTTCAAGAGGGATAAAAGCCTCCAAAGTATGTGACATAATTAATATAAAATCAATGATCTTTTGTGGTATATTTAAAGAAACAAACAAAACAAAACAAAAATAATAATTAATATGACGTCATCACGTTTGCTTTTATGTCAGAACGTGTTATAACGTTGTTAGATTAAGTCATATCCTTTCACCCCTCCTGGAGAATATTCGATAAAAAGTCAAAATGGCAGCCGGTACAAAAATACATGCTGTTTGCCCTATCCGATCTCAATGAAGTCGATATAGGTGACATGGATATAATCTAGTATGTGGAATCTGTGTCATTGTAATGGTTTTCTCAAGATTTTTGTCTGGACAAAATGTGGGTAAAATCCAACGAAAAGTAAAGGTAGTAGAACAGTTTATCGTAGTTGTTAACATTTTGGTTCGGACTTTAGGAAAAATTAAAAAATAACCACATGTAAACGTCGTCTGCTGGTAATAGAAATTTGACAGGGGTCATTGTTAGTAGAATTTTTTTTTTTTTTAATTTTAATGTGTTGAAGCATTGCAATAATACAGCTAATTTTGAATTTGAATGACGTCAGTTTTCCAATGACGTCACTTTACATCTCCTTACAATAATACTAAATTCCCGACTTTCGTAATTGTGCTATTTGCGAGTTATGTCCCTTGTGGGTAGGTATTTTTATATTTCCGGTGCAATCCGTAAATGTCATAACATGGGGAAATAATATTGTTGCATGACAAATTGCCATAATTTTCGCGGTAAGATCGACAAATTTAATTTTAAAAAAGTTACTTTGCACAAACTGCCGAAAGAAAAAAAATGCTAGAATGGCCTGGATTATAACTATAAGCCGGAAATACTGGAAAACAACAGCGGATACATGAGTGTGTTCTCACCATTTCAAAAACGGTGATGGACCCAACTTTTTTTGTAAAAAGATACCCACTGAAAATTTAGTGCAGAGAGCTGACCCACCTAAACGACCAACAGTCCGATCTCGAAGACTGGAGTGGAACCCCACAACTACTGATTCTGATGGTACCACACTTGGGCCAACCAAAAGTCAAGTAGAGATGATACATGGGTAAGCTTTTCGTCAGATTATATTGTAAACATTAGTTGCCCATCTCATATATTAAGCCTATTGGTAGGATACGTTCGAGCAAAAACGACCACTCACGATACCCAAGTGATACTTTTCTTTTCTTTGGGACGACGTCAGTTTTGTGATTTTAGATGGGAAAGTCTACTTAATCAAGGGTGTTACAGAATTACTTACAGTAATAAAACTGGACGGGTATCTGTTCGGTTATCACACAATACCCTGTGATCTTAATAAAAGAGGCACGTATTTTTAGTGTGTCTAGACACAGTGTCTGGGGACCGTCTAAATATACACCTGCCAATCAGGAACCACAGATATAGGCCACAGAAAGAAAAAAACAATTAACCAAGAAAACACTCCGATTATTATTTCAGTACATGGGTTAATTTATGTACAAAACATAATACAGTTATTTCAACACTTTGACAATGGTGGTTTATTTTGTATTGAAAAATAATATATATTTGTTGCCGGCTTACTGGGATGGCTATTATTACAGAACATTACTATGCATCCGCACAAATCAGGTATGTTTTGTTTCTTCAATTCGAAGACTAATTCCTGACGTGACACATTAGGCATTACGTAACCACCAGTTCGCCAGAGGGCGTATTCACGGTGATAGTACAAAATGGCTGCGCCCGTTATATATAATATATTAATTAATTAATTATACGATTATACTTGTTGATATTAAGCAATAATGTGCATTATATATCGTTGAATATGGATACCAGGCCAAATGCCTTAATTGTCCACTCCTTTAATATTTGAGGTTTTCTGGTTAAAAAATAAAATAAAATGATTAAAAAAAAGGGGTCGGTAGGTAGGTATAAACCTTTTTGGCTTATATTATTGAATGTAAGACAATGTTTATATTCCAAACAGTGACATATCATTTGAAAACATTACAGAAAAAAAAGTTATTTTTATTATTTTATTATCACATGTACATGTATTTTTTTAAAAGAAAAAGGTTGACAGCAGCGGGCAGAATTAGGGTTGGTTGGGAAATTTAATTTTTTTTTGGTGGGGGGTTGGGCTTAGCTAATTGGCAGTTCTCATTATAATAATGAATAAACACTAGGAAGAAATTTTCACATAATTTTTGTGTACATGTATACAGTTGTAGTATTTAAATCAACATCTATGGTATACTTCTAGTGCAGTAATATATTCAAAAATATATAGCGGTCGAGACGTAGCCCAGTCGTAAAGCGCTCGCTTGATGCGTGGTCGGTTTGGGATCGATCCCCGTCAGTGGGCCCTGGGCTATTTCTCGCTCCAGCCAGTGTACCACGACTGGTACATCAAAGGCCGTGGTATGTGCTATCCTGTCTATGGGATGGTGCATATAAAAGATCCCTTGCTGCTAATCGAAAAGTGTAGCCCATGAAGTGGTGACAGCGGGTTTCCTCCTTCAATATCTGTGTGGTCCTTAACCATATGTCTGACTCCATATAACGTAAATAAAATGTGTTGAGTGTGTCGTTAAATAAAACATTTCTTTCCTTCTTTCAAAAATATGGTATGTTATCTGTACTATTTTATTAGTAATAAGTTTCTTGTATTTTCATATATGCTAAACCAGCCAGTGATGAATCGAGTCTGGATGAAGATGCCATCCAGTCACAGGTGCCTTCTCAGTCTGTACAGTCATGTACAGTTGGAATACAGAACACTCCAGTAATGTGTGACGTTAGTGTTGGTAGTAGCAGACTCCAATGTTGATATGCAGTTATACACTGGCTTACCAAATTACATTGTATTTCTTGCTCTTTTCGAAAGTCTGCTGGAATGTGGGGGAAAACAGTTGTGCACAACCACATACAGCAAGTCTGAAATATGTTTGTTTGTTTTAAAGGGGGGGGGGGGGGGTTCGTTAAAGGAAACTGGGGCTTATAGATGGAATTTCTTTTAGTAATGATGAGACAGGTTTACTTGTCAAAGACCTGGAGTTCAGATTTAAAGTATCTTTCAGCAGTACTGTTTCAAACATTTTTCAAAGCTGGATATCATTTATATATGCATATTTGCAAGCTTTAGTATTTTTGCCAAAGTTGGAAATTCTGAAATCACATGTTCCAGAGTGCTTTAAATGTTTTAGTGATACCATAATTATTTTAGATTGCACCAAGATATTTATTCAAATTCAAACTCCTTCTTCTCTGGAAAACCAACCATTGACATATTCCAATTATAAATCGCATAATACCTTTAAAGTTCTCATTTGAATAAGCATGATTGGTGCAATTGTTTTAATTTCAAAACTATGGGGTGGTAGTGCTTCTGATGTTGAAATAACCAGAGCGAGTGGTTTACTGGAACAATTAGACCCTGGTGATGCAGTAATGGTAGATAAGGGTTTTGTACATTTGAAGAGATGAAGAGGAGTGGATATGTATTGTCCACCATTCAAATGTAAATAACAATTTTTGAAAACTGAAGTCGAAATAACAAGATGAAATGCATCTGCCAGGATACATGTAGAAATGAAAATGGAACAGATACAAAATTTCCAGATTCTTCACGAAGTTATGCCACTTGCTCTTAGTAAGACAGCTGATGAGACTGTGTTTGTGTGTGGTGCACTGACAAATGTTTTGCCACCATTAGTAACTTAAAAATGTTGCCATAGTAAGTGTTCTGTTCATTCCCCTCAATACCAGTTAAACATATCCTACTTTTCTCCCAAATTTTAAAAATGTAATTTGGAGGTTGCTAGAAAAAATAAATTGATACATACAACATTAATGGAGGTAAAAGTCCATGTTAAGCTACTACAAAATCTTCAGATGGTCAGAACTGTTTGAATGACTAAAACATTGGGGAGTCTCCCTTAGTTTCAAGAACATAATATTATGTTTAAATTTCAAACAACCAGAATCTATTTTAATAGTTTCTTATTTAGCTGGATGCACTACTAAATTGGATGTGTAAGATATTTAAAGTGTCTATAATGAGGTAAAATGACATGCAAGTTTTCAGTGAATCTGTTCGTTATTAGTATATTTTAACAGTCATGTCGTAAATAGTGCTAGCATTACATATGTTTTATACACCTTTTAGTTAATTCATACTTATTTCCGCTGATTACTGCGTAAATATGGCATTAGATGAGCCTTTTTCAAATTCAATATATCTTTAAATGTAGTTTCTCCAGATGATAAGATATTCGACGAATCCATACCGTAGGTACTTGATGACAGGATAATAAACCATTTCTCAATGACACTAGTACATGATGCAGTGGTTACTGTGATCGAAAGTCTGCTGTAATCAATAAATGTCTACTGTTGTTTTTAAATAACATTTTGTTAAAATAGAAGACCCCTACCCCCCCCCCCCCCCCCCCCCCCCCCCCCCCAGTATTAATGCACATGGATGTGTTTGAACTAATACTTGTAATTATAAAAATGTACCGGTCATTTACGAAATTTGGATTTCAAATAAATCTATAGCCTGAACGAAGCCAACAGAAGGGTGCGAAAGGTGACTGTCGTCGACCTTGGTAGAAGACGAATATCACTTTTTATTATATACATAGCAATGAACTATATAGATCTACGGAAATCAGAAAAGTCATAGCCGGTGAGAAGTCATATTTTCACTGTATTTTAGCTACAGTGAAAATATAGAAATCGAATTTACTTTTTTGTAAAAGTGCGTGATTAAATTGTCTCCCTTTGTCTCGTTTCTTCGTACTTAAATTTGACGATTACCAATGCATCTGATCGTTTTTGAAACATAATTTTTTTTTAATTTAAACAATTGTACCTTTAAAAAAGGGATACGAAAGAAAGAAAGAAATGTTTTATTTAACGACGTACTCAACACATTTTATTTAAGGTTATATGGCGTCAGACATATGGTTAAGGACCACACAGATTTTGAGAGGAAACCCGCTGTCGCCACAACATGGGATACTCTTCTGATTAACAGCAAAGGATATTTTATTTGCGCTTCCCACAGGCAGGCAGGATAGAACAAACCATGGCCTTTGTTGAACCAGTTATGGATCACTGGTCGGTGCAAGTGGTTTACACCTACCCCTTGAGCCTTGCCGAGCACTCACTCAGGTTTGGAGTCGGTATGTGGATTAAAAATCCCATGCCTCGACTGGGATCCGAACCCAGTACCTACCAGCCTGTAGACCGATGGCCTACCACGACGCCACCGAGGCCGGTAAAGGGATACGAAGTGCAATTACGATACAATATCTAAAACGAATTGAATACGAAGCTAAATAATAATGTTTTGTTTTTGTGGGAGTTTTTGGATGATCGCTTTGTCAGGTATGTTTGCACCGCAATATTGTTAAATAAATGTTAATAAAGATAAATTTTATTCAAATTTCTTTTTAAAAGTCTATGGTCAAGTATATTTTCTGGCAAAGTTCCATAGGAAGAAATATATCATGACGTTATATGTTTTCGATACGATAAGCAAAAGATATTACCAAAAAGCTAAAGATATTATCAAAAATTAGAAAATATGTCTATAATAAATAGACCATTTCATTTTTTTTTTTCCAAATACGATTTTTATGTCAACGAGTGATGTGTGAAAAATATGGTTTTCACACATCACTCATTGACATAAAAATCGTATTCGAAAAAACCCATGAAATAGCCTCTATTTATTACCCATATGGGCTCAAATATACGGGGTAATGTTTTTTCGATCTCTGTACAGTGTGCAGATTGCTTCTACAGCCACTGATTGGCTCGCTTAAAAATCATGACGTTTAGTTGGTTGCTTGCCATGGCCGGAACTTCACTTTCATTCATATAATGTTTCCATTCCTGAGTCAGATTACACATACGTTATGCGATCTACAAAGATTTACAAAAACAAATGGACTCATTTGTTTCGTAAACATGAAATGGTGTATTTTCATATGCAGCGGCTTTAGTAATATATAAAAATACTTATTTTTAAATGCAAATAGTTATATTATTTTGTACTGTAAACATTTGACTGTAAAAAGAACGCCGTTATACTATGACGTCACTTACATTACGCCATGTAATGCGCGTAAGATTATATGACGTAATGGCTGATGGCTTTGTTTTAGACTCCAGGGCCCGGTTGTTCGAAGCCTGAGTTAGCGCTAACCCTGGGTTAAGTGCCTAACCCAGAGTTAAATTTAATCACCGATTGAAAAATGCGTTGTTCGAACGTTGATTAGCGCTAACCATGAGTTAAATATACCCTAACTCAGGGTTAAAGTTAAAGCAGCTCTGACCTAGGGGTAAATGTCTAATCAGTGATTAAAAATGGCGAATTTGATTCTGTTTGGGCATTTACCGGTAGGTCAAAATAACCGAAAACCACGAACATATCGACATCACACTGTAGATTTAGATAATTTTACTGACACTGAATGCAGGGCGCGTTTTAGGTTTGGTAAAGAAACGATTGAATACACATAACAGACATAATACAACCTGCTTTAACAAGAAAAACGTATCGTAGCCATGCATTATCACCACAGTTACAGGTGTTGATAACATTACGGTATTTTGCCTGTGGCAGTTATCTTCAAGTTGTTGGAGACACATTCGGCGTTGATAAATCCACCGTCTCTAGAACTGTTAGCAATGTTTCATGTGCGCTATCTGAACTGCGAAATGACTACACCAAATGGCCAGTAAGTGGCCAGCACCTTGCCGTGGTGAAGAAGGGATTTTTTGAAATCGGAGGTTTCCCAGGTGTCATTGGTGCTGTAGATGGGACACACGTTCGTGTGCAGGCACCATGTGAAAATGAACCATCCTTCGTCAACAGGAAAGGGTACTATTCTCTGAATGTGCAGGCCATATGCGACCACGAAGGTAAAAGTCATTATACAGTTTTTGTTGTTGTTATTATTACTATTTATATTTCAAACTTGCAGTGCAATTCAATTTCAATTCAATTCACATCGTCAAATGGTGTATCAACTGCCAAAGAAAGACAATTCTAACTATGTCATCAATTTATTCCCCTTGATGACACACATTTAAGAAGAGGCCCATTAAAGGAACGTCTAAAATTATCCATCACTAATGTGTAAACACAATTGTATGTGGTGGTGTTGGGAATGGAGGTGCTGTAGCTCCCTCACTGCTAGTAATTTACAAATATATTTCTATTAATAATAAACTGTCGTTCAAATGAGGAATAAATATTAAAAGGAACATACTTTGTCACAAATATTATTTATGGAATTTTCAATAAAGCACTTACTTCTTACAATGGTCATGGAAATGGATCACAACTTCAAAATACATAGTTAAAAAACATACAAATAATAATTATTAGGTGGCCCCTTTTCAGGTGTATGACATTATGGTGTGAACTAATACCCCCCCCCCCCCCCCCCCCCCCCCCAAAAAAAAAACAACCCCAAAAAACAAACAAAACATCAGTTATTAACTATGTAACTAGAGAGGGGAAGGGGGGAGATAAAGGGGGTAGATAGAGAAAACAAGAGGGGGAGTTAAAGTTGGTTTTGTTTAACAACACCACTAGTGCAGATATATATATATATATATGTGTGTGTGTGTGTGTGAGTGTGTGTATATGTATATTTTTATTTTATTTAACAGGCAGATTCACCAACATAGTCATTCCCAGTCTGGAGCTCCACGCAGTAAGACGTGTTTGTTTCGCTTGTGCACACTGCACGTGCTTTCGTGTGCTCGACTTGGGGGTCCTTCATTTCGTTGTTTTTGTCAGCGAAATGAAGTTTTCTACTGGGATGTATGCGGCCATTGGAACTGATTGAACGCTGGAACGCTTCTCGTTTCGACAGTCTGCACCACCAGGTTGGATTCTTTTTCAGCGAGATTCCTCGCCTCCACGTCATTTCTCCGTCTGACTATGTTGACTTGTTTTTTCGTGACTCGTATGACGACCATTCTGCAGAACGCCACGGTTGTTCGCGTTTAGTCTCTACATGTCCGAGCCTGTCCTACCAGCACTGGAAGATTGACCGCCCCACTCTAAGAAGAAAAGGAAGCGGGGTCGACCCCTACTACTCTTTTTCTAGACTTTACATTGCTTTATAATGATACCATCTCGTATCCTCCGGAGTCGGGCCCGTCCGCACCACTATACCAACCCATGACGACTGGACTATACCCTAGTCCGATACTCTACTCGTTCAGACGGATCCGGCTTCTCAAGATCTGTATTTCAGCACAGCACTACACCTTCAACGTCTATCGACTGTCAATCTAGGGGTTTTCTTGACGGGATGCAACCCATCTCGTCCCTTTAAGCTGTGCACCCAAACGGCCTTAACGAGGCCACTCGCGTGGACATATCGATCGGACTTTAAACGTTTAGATCTGCGTTCAAAATTTTATGTCGAAATTACTTCTTTTTTGTAATATTATTAAATAGTCCGATCCTCTCTTCTTTCTCTTATTTAATTTTGGACTGTCCTTCTAAAATGCTCCAAATTATATAAATATTCGGCCGAGCAGTCAATTCTTTTTTATTTTTGGCTTGTAACCTTTTTCTTTTTTTATTTATTCTATTAACGTTTTTACTAATTGCTATTTTCAAAATTCTGCCCATTTTCAACACCCCCCCCCCCCCCCCCCCCCCCCATCCCGAGTCAGGCCACCGATCTTATCGGAGGTCGGACTCGGGATGGGCGTGTTCGAAACCGTAGTGGTATATGGGCACGTTAAACTAGTTATCATCATCATCACCAACATAGTTGCCAAATGGCCAGGATCCACCCACCACAGCCATGTATTCAGAACGTCATCAGTATGCACATACTTAGAGACAAGACCTTTCAGTTTAGATGATGGAGTTATACTAGGTAAGTAATGTAACAAACAACTATACTTAAGTTTAATTACATTCAATGTAATATTCTAATAATAGTTTTATTTTCATAATAATATGCAAATATTTTAAACTTTGAAACAAATTTAAGATACATACAAATTTTACATATAGAATAAATTAGTGTTTCAAAACAGATGCCTCAAATACTAGCAAATATTAGTGGTGACTTATTAAAACTAATACCATAATGGAAATGGGTTTGTTTTGGGGGTAAATTTCTTGTTAACTGTCATTTATACTTAAAACCAACTGATGAATATTTCATTCATGTTGACATGCACATGATGTGTTGGTTATGTAAATTTAAATTCAGGCGAACCGTGAAGTAGGCCTATCAAAGAAACTGTTCTTTAATGAATTGCTATAAAATATTTCTATTTCATTATGTTCAAACTTAAGAAAATACTGTCATTAAACTGTAAATTCAATGCATATTTAACATACTGTAACTGAATAATGTACACAAATATAATTCATGCAACCAAACAATCGGTTGCCTAGGCAAAATCCTGTGTTCAACCGATTACAGGTTACCTTAGATTTTAAAATACTGTACCCTGGTGCTCCATGAAGTGGTTACAATATAAAAAGCATTTTGAAACAACTTACTTCTATACATTTGTAGAAACATTTAGCTAAATGAATAATAAATAGGAATATTTTTAGCTCACTACTAAATGTATATTAATCTGTTTCAGGAGGCAGTGGGTATGCTTGCAGCCCATATCTCATGACTCCATTCTTGCACCCAACTACACGAAAGCAAGTAATATACAATGTCTGCCATAAAAGTTCCAGAAATGTAATTGAGAGAACCTTTGGTAGGTGGAAGCGCAGATTTGGATGTTTACATAATGAAATTAGGATGAACCCCCAAAGAGTGTGTAGGATCATTGTTGCATGTGCGGTTCTTCACAACATTGCTTTAGACCACAACGAGCCTATGGATGATGATGTCACTGAAGATGATTCCATCATCGACAATTATGTTGGACCAGAAAATGGTCATCTTGTCCGTGCACATATTGCAAACACATTTTTCTAAACTGTTTCATAAAATTACTGTGCAATTCATATCACTTAATGATTAATTTTATCGCATTTACAGTTTGTTTGTTTAAATGTAGTTGTACAATACATACCATATTGCACAGTTTAAGACTAATGTCCCTTACATACTTCCATGTGTTATATGCAACAAAGATGTTTACTCCATTCAGAGGATATTAACTACTTTCAGTTTCCTGCTTGTGTAATTTTGTCAATAACAAAACAACATGGGTGATGTCACTAAGTATTTTTAAATGCTACTAACTTATTTAAAAAAAAAATCAAAGACAGGCTGGCTAATGAGCCATACAAAACACAATGGAACATCATCCAATTATTACACGCCGGTCTAAAGACGGATGTACAATGACTACTGTTCCATGCACAAGTCAAACATGTATTATGGACTTTGATGTCCTTTTATAAAATTAATTTGCAGCTGCAGCTTTGTTTTCTGCAACTGGATAAGTTCTCTCTCTTCTTTTATTTTTGGCAATTCCTCTTTAAGAACAGCCATCTGCAAATTTTTAAGCTCATCTCCAGGCTGAAAAATATGTCAGTCAATATAATGTTAATAATGTATTAACATATACTGATGACTGAACATGAAACAACTGTATGTCTATATGAGTTTTATGAATTAAAAACGGATTAATTAGTCGATATGAAAATATAACACCTAAAATTGCTTTAAGACATTTGTGTTCAGTAATATAATTTCCATAAAATGTTCAAATGATTCAACCATTAATATTTCTTTTGCAAAGAACATATTACATTTAAAATAATATTACTGCTATACCACTTAAGGGAGGTGGCATATTTCACTGAAATGAACAAGTGTTTCCTATTCTAATTAGCAATGGAAGTAACATTTGTATGTACCATTCCTGTTCTTGTTTTCTTCAAATGATCAACATCATTATGTTGTCCACCGGATTTCATCTGTAAAAGTCAAATCATCTTCATTTATAACCAGTTATTTTTTCATAACAGGCATGTGCTTAGATACATTAGCAATTGTTACTTAATAAGAAAGTAATATAATAACACATTAAATTTGTTAACATTTGATTTTATGTAGATTATCACATTTGAAAAACAAGTTGTACAAATCTTAAAGTATGATAACAAGAGAAATGTACTTATGCTGACTATGCAGCATGGGTTCTATAACAAGGAAGAATAAGAAACACAATATTGTTTGTGTAGGAACAAAGTGGTATTTAATATTTAATAACAAGTCAATATATATATAATGGAATGTGTCATACCAAAGAATATTTCCTTTTTCTGGGGTTTTCCATATTTTGTGACGTTTCGGCTCCGGCTGAACCTGTTTTAATAATAATTATTAGAGGCTGTTATACAATATAATATGCAATGTTTAATATTGTACAATTGGGGAAAAAATTGGTAATGTTTTATATTTTACTCAACGCAGTGAAAAGTAGTCATTTCTTTCAAATAAATGTTTCCTTTCCTTTAAGAAAAGTGTTATGTAATTCTTTTCATTGATACATGTGTTGTTAAACATCTGTACATGTGTATGTGTATTTGTGTAGGCACATGGAGGTAGGTCGGTACATTGGTAGCTAAAGTTTGTATTTGTTTAACGACACCACTAGAGCACAATGCTTTATTAATCATCAGCTATTGGATGCAAAACTTTTGGTAATTTTGACATTTATTCCATTAGTAGCAGACGTACACACATATATACAAATACAAATACATGTACACACATATTTACAGACATACACACACACCTCATTTGGACTAGTGCTCATGTCCACATAGCTGCTACCTGGGGCGAATGGTGTTTCATCACTGAGGTTTAAGTCTTAAATAAATGAAAATGGTGTCTCTTATTGTTAACTTCACAGAGTTGACATGTATATACATATTCTGTAACATTTTAATAATCTTGTGCAAATGTAAGTAACTTTATGACGTGTAAATTGAAGTATGAAAAATGGACATGATATAAATGTACTAGTATGAAATACAATTCATGTGTAATCTGCTCAAATGAAATAAATGCAGACCCATAGGAATGGTGTGTGTGCATATACAATGTATATGTATGTATGTATGTATGTGTATGTGTGTATATATATATATATATATATTAGTGAGAGGAATTTGGGGCACAAGGTGTAGTGGTGGCAAACATTTTACCTTTATATGACAGCATACAGATTCGGAGAACAAGATAGCTATTTCATTTTACACACACACACACACACACACACACACACACACACAGTGGCATACAGAGGAGGGTTGGGGCACAGGAGTCATGCCCCTCCCCAGTCAAAACTTTTCTTACTGTACTACATTTTATATAATCATACATACATACATAGTGCCCGTCCTTCACTAGAAAATCCTGGCTACACCAGTGCGCACGCAGGGGCATAGTGTGAGCTGGACCTGGGGGGGGGGGGGGGGGGGGGTCGAATATGAACCCAGTGGACCTTTTCTATTTTGTTTTTGCACCACCAGAAACTCCATATGTATAAAACTGTATGTTTTAGTTCTGAAAGCGGACCATTTGCTTCAGCGGATGAACCCCCTGAACCCCGCCCCAGCCTATGCCCCTGGCACACACACACACACACACACACACACACACACACACACACACACACACACAGACAGAGACAGACATACATACATACATAGATAGGCCCTATTTATATAATATATATAATGAAATAATTCTTGATTTTTTCTTTAATCAAGTCAACACTACAAGCAGGCCTATCATCTATTTAGCCAATTTCTTTTTCTATTTTCATTTGCCAAATATTACACACAATTTATATTGTTACCACTAATGTCTTCTTCCACTTCTTCATCAACACTCTTTTGTTCATTAGTCAATGACTTTTCTGAAATGCAAATGCATATAACTGTCACATGGATTTAGTACTTCAGTAGTAATTTAATGCACTCTCTTTCTTTTTTTCTTTTTTGAAATTATTATTATTTGTCTTTTTCTTTATTTTTATGTTCTATTATTATTATTATTATTATTATGATCATCATCGTTTATTTTATTTATATTTTTAAATATATGTCATACTTGATCTGAAAGGAAATTATACTATTTAAGTTTATTTTAAGCGACTCCCAATGAAGGCCTCATTATTGGGGTCAGTCCTTTACCGTGACCTTCGATATATATATTTAAATTTTCTTTTAATAATTTGGGGTTGGTGGGGGGGGGGGGGGGGGGCGTATTCGGGATAATGTCTGTTACATATTATTTATTTCATTATGGAAATGTTATAATTACTTTTAATAGAAATTTGTATCACCATTACACATTTTTTATTAAATTTATTTCGTGAGTAATATAAGTTTGTAGCCATATGATTGTGTATAGCACATCGGAAGATTGTTGCAGACGACACATGACAAAAGGAAGCAGCCATGTTCGGCTCCCAGGTGAAGGTCACCCTAACAGGTGATCGGAACTCGGTATGAATATATAAAATGAGTAAAAATAGTAAGTAATTAAAAGTTATACTTACCGATGGGACCAATGATGGTCTCCAGACCGTCTGGAAGCCCAATGAAGCTGGGGTCATCCGCAAAAATGTCGACGATTTTCGCCGTCACTGGCGACAGTTCTTTGGGGGCGGGTCCCCCACCTGTCAAACGCGTACACTTAATTCTCTCGGCATTCTGTTTTTTTTTGCTGCCGCGTACAAATTTCTCCATTTCTCTTTCACCTGTGTCGGGTTTCTTAGTGCGATACCCAAAGAGTTCAGTTCAGCTGTCGGCGTAGTCCACAGCTTTTGTTTTCTTTCGTTTGTAACACTGTTAGTCAATTTCGCCATTAATGTTTCTATATGTTGTGCCACATAGTCCACGATAACAGAGACTTCGCGAATATCAAAATTCGGATTGCGTTTGCTATTCATTGTGTAATTAATTAACTCTTAAAAAATGACCTAGCAGACGAACAAATTTTACAGAAGTAAATAAAGAATAGAATTATGGGAAGTTGTTTACTTTGCATTCATTGGTCAATTGCAATTAACCCTGGGTTAGTGAAAACTAACCCTGGGTTTGCTAACCCAGAGTCAAAAGTGTGTTTCAGCAACGGATTTTTAACCAGTGATTAGCCAACCCTGGGTTAAGGAATTTAACTCATAGTTAGCGTTAATCAGTGATTAAGTTAACCCTGGTTTCGAACAACCGGGCCCAGAAGAATTTTACATTAAGAATCGGTTAAAATCGACAATGGGTAATAAAGAGAATAACCAACTCGGGTTTACAACATTCATTCACTCGGGACAGATAATTCATAATTCCTCGTAACTCGTTAATTATTTTCTAAGTTGTAGTGTGTCCTTTCTACAGTACCATAAGGAGATAAATATATTAAACCTTATTATCTCGCCTTCATGTAAAATTCTTTAATCTCATTGGTTGTTTGCCGTTGGACAAATCCCTTATACCCCTGTGGGCGGAGCCAAATTCTCTTATACCCCGTCTGTAATTTCCAACAGTTTCCAGCCACCCAAGTTAATGCTAAAGCAATGATTAGATTATAAATAACATTGATAATCAATCGAGTATACATAATTAATTTTATTTTTACTATAAAATACACTATTTCAATACTTTTAAAAGCTGCAATGTTGAACTGGGTCACCTAATTACGGTCCTGGTGTTATTGTATTAATGCGCGATTAGCAACAGTTGTTTTTTTGTTTTTTATTTTTAATATATATTTTTTTTTTACTACATACATTTCTGATTAAAAAAAAAAAAATGTTTTGTTTTTATTAATATCTGTTTCAGACAATTTCGTATTACAAACATTTGAGGTTAAAAACTCGTTTATCGATGGAACTATTTTTCATCACTGGCAAGTGGTTTCGTTCGCGTCCGCATGGTACGGCTCCGTTAATAAATTGTTAACAATTATTGTCAGGCGTTATTTTGATTATTTGGCTATAGGCCTATGGTTTAACATGTCGGCAAGATAAATTCGTTGTAGAAGCATCTCTTGGGGTATATGGCTTTTTATGTACCCTCTGTGTGCTCTTTTACCCCCTCGCCTTCGGCTCGGGGTAAAAGAACACACAGAGGGTACATAAAAAGCCATAAACCCCTCGTAATGCTTCTACAACTTATATTATCATAATAAACCATCAATATTTAACGCAACTGTTGTCCAGCGACAACTTGAAACAGCTAATTAAACTATGTAAGTATCTGACCACTGCTACCACGCATAGAACAGACAACACTGAGAGGCTACATAACATAGGCCTTGCCCTGTTATTATCTGGTATATTGTATATTATTCCTATGAATGTCTTATCCATTTATTATTGACTTTTATCGATTGTAACCCGCTGCTACTTACCATTCCCTGCAATGTGCACATTATATTATTTTATTTATAAATATGTATGTATTCTTACAAACTGTATATCTTTTTGACAAAAATAAAATGTATCTACTTATTGTCCGAACCAAATTGTTAACAAGTACAAAAAATTACTCTCCTACCTTTAATTGCCGTTAGATTTCCTCCAAAGTTTGTCCAGACACAAATCGCAAAAAAAAAACCCACTACAAATATACAGATTCCACACATGAGACTGCAACGATGTCGCCGATATTGTCTTTGCTGAGATTGCATAGGGAAAAATACATGCAGTTTTCTGCCGTCTGCCATGTTGCTTGTTTATGGAATACTCTTCAAGAGGGGTGAAAGCCTCCGATTTATGTGACACAATTACTATGAAATCAATGATCTCTAGTGGTATCATTAAAATAATAATAATAATAATAATAATAATATTACGTCATCACGTTTGCTTTTATATCATAACATGTTATGACGTTGTTAGATTAAGTCCTATCCTTTCACCCCTCTTGAAGAATATTCCATAAAAAGTCAAAATGGCAGCTGATACAAAATTACATGCTTTTCTCCCTATGCGCTCTCAGCGAAGTCGATATAGGTGACATGGTTATCATCTAGTATGTGGAATCTGTGTCATTGTAATGGTTTTTTCAAGATTTGTGTCTGGACAAACTTTGGAGGAAATCTAACGGCAATTAAAGATAGGAGAGTAATTTTTCGTAGTTGTTAACAATTTGTTTCGGACATTAAATGTGTAAGCTAACACATGTGACGTCAGACTGGGTCACAGCAGTTACTGCCGTGATCACTTAGGCCTACAACGCTTTAACAATGTTTGTGTTTTGTATAGTAATCTTGAAGAAAGTTAACTGAAATAATTGAAAATTACATATACATAATGATATATCCTAAAGGTAAACACTCATATTTAGTTTTTTGATAACTGAAAATAATATTACTCACTTCCAATATGGCGAACACATCATACGTAATAGCAGGTTAAAACGAGGCTGGGCGTTGGAAACAAACCACCTTTTTAAATAGACGGGAGTTCTGAACATGCGGTGAACATTTTTATTATATAATATCTTACATTTTCAGTGCAATTAAAGTATGTGATATTTTTCATATCGCATACTTTAAAGGGACATTCCCGAGTTTGCTATATTGTAAGATGTTTCCGACTACTAAAATATTTCTATGATTAAACTTACATATTAAATATATTTTCTTGTTTAGAATATCAGTGTCTGTATATTCAATGTGTTTCTGGTCGTCTTAATATTTGTATGAATCCCAAACTGGATTTTGTCTTCAAATACTTTCGTACGTACGAACAAAATCTTTTTTTGGAAATAAAATAAAATTTAGCCTAGTACAAATATTAGAACGATCAGAAACATGTTTAATATACAGCCACTAATATCTTATGCAGAAAAATATATTTGATATGTAATTACTGTCGTCGAAACGTCTCTGTTAGTCGATTATATCTTAAAAATTGCAGCAAACTCAGGAATGTCCCTTTAAGAATTTGATAACTTTGCAAATTAGATGTAGGCCCTAAATTAATTGAGGTCACGGCACTAGGTTTATTGACATTTAAGCAAACGTAGGCCTACTAGGTTGACACTTCATAATTTACGTATGCATTCATAGTCATTAAATAAAAAACATTCCAATAGCAATTTTACACTGAAAGCTGTCCAGCGTTCAGAAAAAAGAAACAAACGAAAAGCACAAGTTTATTTTTATGTAATGACATCCAAAATGATGTCATTCGAGTTTGACATCATTTCCATTCAAAAAGACATTGACCGCGCCATTTATTCTTACGTCATTTGAATAGCTATTATGGCGGACTGGAATGAAAGTTGCGTGTAGGCCTACAGTTTACGAAAACACGTTGTATTTAGGGCCTCCACGAGTCCAAACTCGACCCGGACCCGAGTACCCGACACCTACACTAGATGACAATGAGACTAATAAGTAAAATAACATTATGCCATTTTAATTCCAGCGCTGAACATGGGTGCCAAATCATGCCACTGTAGGCTACATGTACTGCATTCCACACATTCGACTTTTGTTTCCCCTATAGTTCTTATTGCCCTATAATGTAACTTTGTGATACGCATATGGCAAAATAACGTTAAAAATATAATTAATGAGTGTTCTTCCTTGCACGGGTACTGGAGTCCTGTGAACGGACTCGAGCCTTGCTAGACACGGCCCGTGCCCGAGTACTCGTGGAGACTCTAGTTGTAATAAGCTTGAAATTATATGATAAAGGGACTATTACCCTCGTGTGTTTCGGTATTGCCAACAACATATATTAGAAATAAAAATAATGTATTATGCGCGCCTCTGATGTTCTGTTCGCTTCTGCGTTTTTTTTTTTCCACGTCAAATATCCATACAATTCTTGAATTGGACACTTTCTGGAACCCCCCCCCCCCCCCCCCCCCCCCCGCAAAAACAACAAAAACACAACAACATTCCTATAAACTTAATATTGGAAATATGCTTCTTAGCACTGGGATGATCAGTTTGTTTGCTTTTCATACTCTGAGATGCAGTAATACTAGTTCATATGTTGTTGTTGTTTTTTGGGTTTTTTTGGGGGGTGGGGGTGTTTTTGTTTATTGGGTGGGGGGTGGGGTGGGTGGAAGGGTTTGAAAGAAAATTGAAGGACTGTAAGAATTGGTGCTTACTGTGAACAAACAGGCATGCTTTCAACACTTATTTTGTAAAGTGTATGACCTGACAGTAAACAGTGTAGACAAAGTATGATAAATATTTCGGAAACTGAAAGGTCCAAAATGTAATGTAATATATTTAAAATATATTTTGGACCAAATCCTAAAACAAAAATGCTCGCATATGTCAAATTGGACCTGACTTACATATTTTATTAAAAAATTGAAATTTTTGTGTTAAACAAGCATTTTCTAATTATAAATATTACTAATTTTACTTAGTTAACACCAGAAAGCAACATTTTATATGTTTGTATGAGAAACACAAAATGTAGGAGGATTATGATGACAATACAAATTTATAACAAAATATTCCAAAAATAACATATTTTATTTAATTTTATCCGCTTTTTACACCCCAAAATCATATTTAGCACGCACTTTTGAGAGCGGATTTTCAATGTGTTATACTAGATATATATATGAAATAATTTTAAAAATCATCTCTGTTCCAATTGATTTTGGGTTTACGTAATTTTTGGGTTAAATTGACTGGACTAAAAAATTAATGTAACATTGATTTTTTAAAATACATTTTATAACTAAGCGAAGTACATTATATATTTTAGTGAATTAGTTGATTATTATGTATTATTATTATTATTATTATTATTATTATTTCGTCGTTGTTTTTTATGGAGGTGGGGGTTGGTATTGAAAGCGAAAAACATCTACGCTTTTTTTTTTTTTTTTTTTTTACAGAAAAATAGCTTCAAGCACGGGTGTAGGAAGGTGCCAAAAAGTATTGGCAGGGTTTCTGCCAAAAGGTAAAACGGATATGGTGCCATACCCCAATTGTTTTGCAGATTTTATACTTTATGTTAACTTTTTGACAAAATTAATTACTCTTAACATTACGGTATGATTTCCTTAACTCTAACCTTAAACTTAACCCATTTTCTTTCTGTGATTGGGGGCACATACACATTTTTTTTTTTTTTTTTGGGGGGGGGGGGCGGGCACACACACACACACACACACACACACACACATCCATCCATCCATCCATCCATCCATATATATATATATATATATATATATATATATATATATATATATACATACATACATGCATTAATATATAAAACCCCTGCGCGTGCTGTAACCTCACCGTGGTGCAGGGGTGTAACATTTTCTTTGAGAATGGCCAATACAGCACAAAATTGAAGTTTTGAGTAATATTCAGTATCTATATGTGATATTTGTGTTTTTGCACAGTTCTTTACACTGTTTTTGTTTAAATCTTGAATTTTTATATTGATGTTGATCAATCACTTTATTTATTTGCATTGCCATAGTTTGACACCCAATAGCCGATGTATTTTTCGTGCTGGGGTGTCGTTAAACATTCATTCATTCATTAATATATAAAATAAAAAAACATCCATTAATAACAAGTAATCTTTTATATGCACTATCCCTCAGACATGATAGCGCATACCACGGCCTTGGATATACAAGTCATGTTGCAATGGCTCGAACGAGAAATAGCCCAACTGGACCACTGACGGCGATGGATCCCAGACCGACCGCGCATCAGGCGAGCGTTTTACCGATGGGCTACGTCCCTCCCCAGTTAAATGAAAACATTCTAGGTTAAACTACTTTTGCAAAATAATCCTTAAAGGTAGAGACAACTCAAACAAGAGATTTATGTGTTGGAAAGATGCATACCCGGACCACCAACACATACTGACACTTTAACAAATGAAAAACGCGTAATTTTAGAGTTAATAAAAAAAACCCATGAGTATTCCTGCTAACTGGGGGCAGCCATTTTGTTTCGTTTTTGTGACGTGGTATAGCTTGGGGCGAAGTGACGTCAGCTCCGTCCATCTGCTCTATGCACAGTGTAAACAAGGCGCTTCGCTTTCATCAATCTGACTTTTAAAACAATATAAATGACTTGATAGTATAATAAACTATTTAACTAAATATATTTCAATTTGCATCAATAGAACGAAATAGAGTTATAGTATTTTTCTTTTTTTTAAAATCCAAAGAAAACAAATGCATGTTATTAAGCCTATTGGTATGCTACGTTCGAGCAAAAACGACCACAAACGATACCCAAGTGATGATTTTCTTTTCTTTGGGACTACATAAATGGTAAGTTTTGTGATTTTAGATGGGAAAGTCTACTTAATCAAGGGTTTTATAGAATTACTTACAATGATAAAGCAAGACGGCTGATCGATTACGATTAGAGGGATGTCCGTGCGGTTAACACACAATACCCTGTGATCTTAATAAAAGAGGCACGTATTTTTAGAGTGTCTAGACACAGTGTCTGGGGACCGTCGAAATATACACCTGCCTATCAGGAATCAAAGGTACAGGCCACGGAAAGAAACGACCAATTAACTAAGAAAATATTCCTATTATTATTTAAGTACGTGGGTTAATATATGTGCAAACCATAATACAGTTATTTCAACACTTTCACTATGGTGGTTTATTTTGTATTAAATATAATATATAATTGTTGCTGGCTTACTGAGATGACTATTATTACAGAATATTGCGATGCATCCGCAAAAATCAGATATGTTTTGTTTCTTCACTTCGAAGACTAATTCCTGACGTGACAAGTTAGGTATTACGTAACCACCAGCTCGCCAGAGGGTGTATTCACTGGTATGGTACAAAATGGCTGCGCCCGTTATTAATAGCCGTCACATTTAACCGTTTTATTAATTAACTATACGATTATACTTGTTGATATTAAGCAATGATGTGCATTATATATCGTTGAATACGCATACCAGGTCAAATGCCTTGATTGTCCCCTCCTTTAAAATATATTTTAAATTGTTGTTTAAAAATGCCTAATTTTGCTATTCGGGTGCCCCCAAAAGGCGTTTAAAGCCGTCCAATTAAAACAAATTCACGAGGGAGCATACCCCGTACCCTCTACAAGTCGCGTGACATGCTTAACAACTACCCTGGCCATTGGCACCCTCCCTCCACTTAAAAAATCGCTCCTACAGGTCTGTTGTATAGTAATCGTTTAAAGGCCGTCCCACACTAGCGCAGCGCAGCGCATCGGCAGCTCATCAGCAGCGCGTCAGCAGTGAAGCGACAATAATGCCCACATATACGCAGCGTGTCAAACAGAAATAAAAGAGAGAAAAAAAGGTGAAAAGAGGAAAGAAAAACGGATTTCATTTGAAAACAGATAATTTCAAGATAATTTCGAGTAAATTGGTTTTAATGTATTTGTATAGAATGAGATTACTTGATAAAAAAAAACCGCAAGAGGACGTTTTGGGTACACGACATCGTTGACCAGGCATTGGCTGCCTTTTCTGTGTCTGTAACTAACCGATTGGATGTCGTATATGCATTGGTGTTTCTGCACCTCTATGATCAACCTTTCTTCGTTAATATTTTGTTTTGGCATTGTTTTTCAGTAAAATAAAGATATTAGTCAATGGTGTGCGATTTTTTTGGTGGATGACCTAAAATATTACAACATTATGACATCATAAACTGGGGGTTTTGGAACGATCGAAAAAAAAAAACCCGACGTTGACGCGCTGTTGACGCGCTGTTGACGCGCTGCTAATGCGCTGCGCTGCACTAGTAGGGGTATGTACTAGTACAGGAGCATTATGGAAACACCTGGAAACAAATTAGAGAAAGCTGAATTTCTCAGGGATGGTAAAGTGATGCATCCTGATCCATAATCCGCAAACATTCCAAAGATTAACCCTAAGCTAACCGCGCGAAGCAAGAAAACAAAGATGGTTGCCAATAGTAGTAAAAGTCGTGTTTTGTGGGAAATATCTGCTTTAACAGTGCATAGATTATCACTTGATGAGGTGTTTTTTTGAGATCATAAATTAACTTCTGCAATTTATTTTTGTGATTTCAGGTTACCAAGAAGAGTTACTGTCATATTAAGGTCCAACATAGAGGAAATATACACCTTTTTATCTACGCATCAATGTATAGAAATTAACGTTTATTTTCTATTGATCAGCCCTTGTACATTAAAGCTGCAGAGATTATCCAGGCATCCCCTGATATTACGAACATTTTTGTCAGACTAGATGGATTCCATATGATCATGTCTTACATGGGGGCAATCGGTAACCTCATGAGTTGTAGTGGTCTGCACCAAATTCTGTCAAACACATGCTCACAGGTCATGCATATGCTCTTGCTCTTAGAGCACACATGCTCTCTGCTGCAGCTGTTGTTTCGGAGATGCTTCGTACGCCAAACTGTTTGGATGGTGTGGACTTGAATAGACTGAACACCCTACACGAGATGCTGCTCAAAGATGGATGAAGCCAAGAGACTCTACTCCCTGAGCAGGATCTCATGCGAGTCACACACATATTGTTTGATCTTGGGAAGGATCTCTCTACAACCAGTAGAACTGGGAAGCTATGGATTGAGTACATGAAGATGGTGCGTATCCTGTTGTTATTCATCCGTGCTGAGCGCACTGGTGATTGGGCACTACATTTGTTCTCTGTTGCAAAGATGACCCCGGTTCTTCATTCTGGAGAGAGAGAGAGAGAGAGAGAGAGAGAGAGAGAGAGAGAGAGAGAGAGAGAGAGAGAGAGAGAGAGAGAGAGATTGCAACAGAAACCTTCACCTATTGTGTCATGAAGTTGACTGTGTTTCTGTCATCCAATCTCACATTACTGACATTGAATACCACATTAAATACTTTGTATAGACATTAGGATTGTAATAGTATGCAAGACCAAGTGCTCCCTTATTGTTTTCTCTCAGTATAGTTTGCATATCATGCATAAAACGCCATTTTTATTTATATATATATATATATATATATATATATATATATATATATATATATATATATATATATATATATATATATATATATATATGGTATTTTAACATGAAATATATACTTGTAACATGGAATTAAATGCCTTTTTACTTAAAGTGTAAATACTATAGTTAACATAGCGTTTTTGAAAATACAGTTGGTTTGACTGACTAGTGTTATAACACTCAGTATAGTCATGGAAAACAAATCTGTGTAGAGCATTCCATTGCTTTCTGTGTGTTCGATATGCCTTTAAAAGTTGTTTATGGGTGTTTACTAATATTATCATCCAGATTTTAAAATTTTATTTTTGTTTTAGATATTATTACTGTTTTTCATGGCTATTGAATAATGATCACGGAAAATGTCCCTTCTATTAAAAAAAAATCCCATTTGTCGCTAGAGATTCTTTTTCTCCTAAATTTATAGAGAAGCCCCAGTACAACCCATAATGGGCTACTCACCTGCAGCCTTGTTGACGTTTGCCCTACATAGTTTAGACCACGGACAAGACGGTACCAGTAGACGGTAATGTGCCCATTTCATTGGTTAATTGGTCTGAACGCACTATATTTGGTAAAAATAGACATAAACCAGCTTCACACACACACACACACACACACAGAGAGAGAGAGAGAGACACACACAAACATACACACAAATGCGCGCGCACGCACGCACACACACACACACACACACACAGAGGCACACACACCTACACACAGACTCACATACACACACACACACACGTATGAACAAACCACCTGGGTGAGCCCATTTTCTGGTTGTTTTTGTTTTTGTTCGTTCGTTTTGTTTATTGTTGGTGGTGGGCCTTTTTGTGTTTTTGTCTGTTGTTTTGTTGTTTTTTGCCGTCCTAATTCTTTCTCAATTCATCCCCAGTTAATATGTCAAATATTAATAAAGATGATTTATTGTAGAGGTTGTTTGTTCTTTTTCAGTTCGTCCCCTCTTCCCCGGGTGGTTTGATCCTACGAGACATGTACACTCTTTATTTATATGGTAGTTACATTCATTTCATTTGTTGTCATACATTGCACAAGCATATCCACATTTGTTTTGATTTTTTAAATATCTGTCAATAATATTGTGCCATGGGAGAGTTGCAAAAGTATTTGTGCATTATTAAACAAAGAAACAAAAAAGAAACAAAAGTGGACCTCAGCTTTTTGCGGCAGGATCCAGAGTCCTGTGAATGGACTCGAGTTTTGCTGCACTCGGCCCGTGCCCGAGTAGACATGAAGACCCTATGTTCAGATGCTTTATTTATAAGCACTTGACAGATAACTTTTGCCTACAGTTTTATTTAACAAAAAATATAGCACCACATTTATTAAGAATGCTATGTAAGTTTAGAATTTCTGCTCATTCATTAAATGTTGAATCTGGCCGTTATTCCAATATTCCCCGATGTAATAGAATCTGTCTCTGTTGTAACACATTAGACGAAGATGACGAATTTCATTTTATTCTTATTTGCAGTTTATACTCCGAGTTAAGACGCAAATTTATGAAACCCTATTATTGGAAACATCCTTCTGTTTTTAAGCTAATTCAACTTCTAACTGTCCAAAATGTTAAAGAACTTAGAAATTTGGGGAAATTCTTATTTAATGCTTGTGAAGCTCGAAATTTTTTTGTTTAATAATGCATACCTACTGTAGTGGTCAAATAATCGGGTTTAAATTAATTAACTGTGTTGTGAAGTTCGCTAGAGTACTTTTAGTTATTTGAGGGAAAATTCCGCTTTCGTTTAATTTTATTGTCGATTATATATCACCCGTTGCTTTACCATGGGCCAAGGGACATAATTCTAACGTAATGGCAACCAACCATGTGCAGACGACCAAGATTAAAGAACGCCTAAAACAATGGTAAAGAACATATACATGTCATCCCCACGTTTAATATAAATCTTTTGATTTTCTATGTAACAAACTTCCTTTATATTTCTTAGGTTATTGATTTCAACGTTATATATATGTATATGTAAAAACGCATTTTTATATTTCAAATGGTTGGCTCGCTTGTACCGTAAATTACCGTAAATGTTGTAATTACAAAATAGCGAATATATAATTTCTAGTATTATTAATGTATTGATATAAAAAAGACACAGTATTTAGTTCTTTTATATTTTATATCTTTCAGTCAATCTGTATTTTGGATCCCTAAGAATAAGAAAACAATTCATGAACAAGAATAAAGAACTTCAGTTTGAACACATGTGGTTGTCAACACCTACAATATTTTATATTATGATATATATTAAGTATAATCAACAAATCTATTTTAATTAAAAAATTTGTCTGCATTAATAATAATTTGTCCATCCAGAAACAATATTCTATTTTTGTTACTTTAGTGTATTTTACAATATTTAGTAATAACAAATATTAACTCTGTCCATCCATATTAAAAATTTTGTTTTTTTTCCTGCCAAATTATTATATTATGTAACGTTATAATTATTGCACCATGTTTCAACTGTACAAACACTGTGTACGCCTATAAACAGGTTTTTGGCTAATAAACAATACAATACAATACAAGATGGTGATTATCTTCTGGAGGCTTAATTACTAATTACCGGAATTGACACCATTCGTTAACCCCACTAGTAAAGAAAGGGCATGGTGAATACCATCTATACAATTAAAGGCCCCATCATCTCTGTGGTTTAAAGCACTGTTTGGTGTTACCCGATATCGTAATAGTAGCCTATTATCATAAAAACATCAATCTAATATGTTTTAGTCCATGTCTAATTTTTAAACTCAATTTAATTAAAAACAAATTGTATTAATTAATTATATTTGTGGTGTTAATATGTTTTAAATTTTAATATTTAACAGACTTTGTTTAATTTCTTGCATACTAATGGGGAAGAAGGGGCGAACTGATACCTTTGAAAAATTATTTGGGTCTGATTCAATCTGTAATTTAATAATAAAATAGGGTTCATACACATAAGTGTGTTTCCCCGAGCTTAATCCCCTTCCCATCACCCCTCCTAATTCGAAAATAAAATCAGTGAACCAGCTAAGCAACGTCATTCAGCATTTTTGCGCGGGAATTCTACGACAATGTAATTTATGGCGATATTCTATTTCAGACATAAAAATGGATTCAAATTATCTATTTTAATCGCTGATCAGATATGCTTTAACTTTAACCCAGGTTAGGGTATATCTACGGTACCGCTAGCCAATGTTTCCAGATTTCGATCAACCAGGCCCAGAAGTTCAAATATGACATGTCCAGCCTTCTGGGCCCGTGCTTATAAAACTTTTAAAGTCCAGACTCAATCTTTAATGACGTCAAACGCATACAATTTGTATGACGTTGTCATGACATTACTACTGTCTGACACTATTAGTCTAGAGTCTAGACCCTAAAAGTTTTATAAGCACCAGTTTTATAAGAACTGTGTTTAAGGTCTTGTTCCGAGACCCGTGCACGTTGCCTTCTGAGTGGCTGGAGTTTAAAATTAAAGTTCTGAAGACAGATGACTGTTCATTATTATTATTCACTTATTCTTATATATTAGGCCCTATTCAATACATAAAATTGTAAAGTCTGGGTCTGGGTCTGGCGAGTGCGACAAAAACGCCATGTGTTATCAATATATATTAATGCGTTCATATCTTTAGATGCCTTTACTTCTATATACACTAACAAGAAGTATGAACAATTCACATTAATTAATATATAGAGGCTATTTCATGAGTTTTTTCGAATACGAATTTTATGTCAACGAGTGATGTGTGAAAACTATATGGTTTTCACACATCACGAGTTGACATAAAAATTGTATTCGGAACAAACGCCATGAAATGGTCTATTTATTATATACATATTTCCTCATTTTTGACAATATCTTTCGCTTTTTGATAATATCTTTCGCTTATCCTATCGAAAACACGTAACGTCATGATATATTTCTTCCTATGGAACTTTGCCAGAAGATTTATTGACCATAGATTTTTAAAAAGAAATTTGAATAAATATATCTTTATTAACATTTATTTAACAATACAGCGGTGTAAACATACCTGACAAAGCGATCCTCCAAAAGCTCTCACAAAAACAAAACGAGTCGAACGTCGTTAAATTCTTACACTTACACTCGATGACACTACATTGTGTCATCATTATTTAGCTTCGTATTCATTCGTTTTTGATATTTTATCGTAATTGCACTTCGTATGCCCTTTTTATAGGTACAGTTGTTTAAATAATAATAAAATAATATTTTTCAAATACGATCAGATGCATTGGTAATCATCAAATTTAAATACGAAGAAACGAGACAAAGGGAGATAATTTAATCATACCCTTTTACAAAAAAAGTAAATACGATTTCTATATTTTCACTGTAGCTAAAATACAGTGAAAATATGACTTTTCACCGGATTTGACTTGTGTGGCTTCCGTAGATCTATATATTTCATTGCTATGTATATAATAAATACCCTTCCTCTTGTTTATTAGAACACTAATGCGTAGGTTTGAACATTGTGCAGCTGTCAGTCATTCTGTTACCAGATCTGTAGTTTGTGTTAACACAGACGTGGTTTGTTTTCTCATATATATAGAGGGTGTATAAAATTGTAAAATCTGTTCTTCACTCTTAAGGTCGACGATAGCTTCTGTCAGAATGGTACGAAGGGTAAAATTACATACCGTATAATCTTGGAAATTAATGGACACATTTTAACAATTTTTAGAAAGGTGATGGTAAGAGAATTAATGTTTAAAAGTTGTCAAAATACGTGAACTGCAGTGTCCAATTTTCAACACCAGAATTCAAATCCAGTCAGGCCCATAGCCAGCATTTCGAGTGGCGGCGGGCGGAGGGGGGGGGGGGGGGGGGGGGGTCGACTAGATATTTGCTGGGGCCTTTTAGATATGAAGTTGCCTGAGGGTGCGAACCGACGGAGCTTTGTATGCGGGTCCAAAGGTATGTTCTCCCGAACATTTGAAGTCTCTAAAAGCCTAAAACGGGTTTTCCTGTCATCTGAAACTTAAAAATGATATTTTAAAACAACGATTTTCGGCTATTTTGTAGATTGTATTTTTGTTATTAACGTAATATTTATTATTATTATTTAAGATAATGAAATTCTAGCACACAACAGAAGTTAAGGGTGTTCACCCGAGGTATATGTTATACATGTAATTATGGAAGCCAGTGTCGATGTGTATGTCTACATAAAGATCAAGGCACGAACAGGATTACTTTCTGTTGTTATATCAACCGCTGTCATTGTCATGTAATTATCGAATGCTACGAGGTCAAACTCATCAATATAGCCGAAAGCACATTTGAAAATTGTTTCTACATGTAGGTTCCTTTGTTTTCACTTTGCCAGATTAGTTAGAAATTCAGTATCATGTACAATGCAGCTTTGGTTAGAGGAGTGTTGAATGACGAAGACAAGCAAATAGATCATTGTTTTATGGGAGAGTGATAAAAGTTAGAATCATGCAATATTTAAAAAAAAAAAAAAAAAAGGACCACAGCTTAAATTGCAGGAGGTTTTTTTTCAAATATATCTTCTTTCTTTTCTGTTACCACACACTGCCACCTGCGGCATTTTTTTCGTTGATTTTTAGCCGTTCTAGGCCTACGCTGCAGTTACCATGAAGCTCGTTACAAAACTACAGTAGATGATATTTATTATCATGTTAGTGGCAGTTAAAATGTTTTGAAAATATTTTCAAATTCTGTATACTTTTCTCTTTTTTAGGATTATTGATTGCCCCTAAAAGTTGAAAACCAGAGTACTGCATTACTGCGATGTATTGGATCTCAGTGATCCTGTTCCTCTTTTGTTCGAAACATGTGCAAGGTCAGTGTTTGACTTTTCTAAATAAAAACAGAAACCACTGAGAAAATAACATACCTTGAAATTTATTTTTTGATCACATTGCTAGTATATAACGGTAGAACAAATATGTTGTAACTTAACTGCAATAAATGAAGGAAGGAAGGAAATGTTTTATTTAACGACGCACTCAACACATTATAGTTACGGTTATATGTCGCCAGACATAAGGTTAAGGACCACACAGATATTGAGAGAAAACCCGCTGTCGCCACTTCATGGGCTACTCATTTCGATTAGCAGCAAGGGATCTTTTATATGCACCATCCAACAGACAGGATAGTACATACCACGGCCTTTGTTACACCAGTTGTGGAGCACTGGCTTTAACGAGAAATAGCCCAATGGGCCCACTAACGGGGATCGATCTCAAACCGACCAACTGGAATGATATAATATAAAACAAAAAACAGTAAACTGAAGTCTGGTGGCATGTTAAATATGTTCCATGTCTCATTTCTTTTTTACCAAACATTCAAAATAAATAAAGAAAATAAAAAGAAGAAAGTAATTTAGTAAACCCAGTATTGAGCTTTCTGCACTTAACGTTGTAATTAAAAATAAAATCATTTTAATTTTAATTTTATTTTACATTCAAATAATAAATAATTGTATACATATAAATACAATTTTGATTGTCATTAAAAGAAAGGAAACACGTAATGTATAATGTATCTGTCATCTAAAATGGCTCTGTTGGCAAGAAATAATGCAATTTCAAGTAAAAGTTAAATTTATGGGCAATCATTTGTTATATTTAAATAGTTTAAATAAAAATTTAATACTGAAAATTTAAAAGTCTATTTTCTAGAGTTTTGATTGGATAATTTTAAAATTTAGTATAAGTATTCTTAGGGCAATCTTCACAAATTAATAGAGAGATATTTTGGTATTTTTACTAAACTTTAAAAAATAAAATAAAATTTTAACAATGAACATTTTTATTAGTAAAATAGACATACGTTATTAGTATTACATTCAGGGCAAGTCTCCAAATACTAACAAACATAACAACATGTATTTTAATTAAAACAAATATTTTAAAAATCTAACTAAAGTTCCATACAGTTTCTCGCGCGTTGTTCGTCTCCGACGTGCGTCATTCGTCGTGTGCAAACGTTTCACAGTTTACACTTATTCTCTAAACAAAATAGTTTACCAGTTCCAACCACATTTTATGAAGAGCTTCCTTGGCACTTGGGAGGAGTTCTAAACCCCCGCCACACACACACCTTTGGGTTGAGGCCGTGGTTCAAAAAGGTAATATTGAACCAATTCTAAATTATGTATCAGCTCCATTGTTCAATAATGGAAAACGACTCGCTGTGTGGTTGAGTATCTGTTCTTGTCTCTACCACCCCCCCCCCCCCCCCCCCAAATGCCAATACCATCACTTAACATTACATTAATCCTTATTTACACACCATTGTGCAACTATTAATTATGCAATACAGTATTACACTTAATTTAATATGTCAATATAATTTTTAATTTTCACTTACACCTTTGTCATAGACAACTGCAACCGTTAATATAATCTCCACACTTCAAATAACAAATCACACATAGTGAAATAATACATGCATGTTCGTGTATATAATAAACAAATCAACCACCGTTGAACATATCATAACCATTATAACTCACCCATTCATTAAACCAATGTAGCATCACCATTAGATAATTTACGGTAATCAAACCACCACGTCCTAAAATATGAAAGCTATCTATAACCAAATACAAGTTCATATCGACCTTGCAGGAACTAATATTAGCACTAGTACATACTAAATCCACGCTAAATTGCTACGTACTCATTATATGTCGTTAACGACCACCATTAAACCGCAATATACTACATTCACTATCAAGGGCACGGAATAGGAGGTAAAATACGGCATGCTGTTATTTTTGTAAAACAGGTCAAAAGAAATATATTCTGCTAAAAATATATATATAAATATATGATCTGCTGGAATTAAAACGACTAGCACGGGTGAGGGGAGGTTTTCGTATAGTGTTTAAAAAATTAGGTTGTCGATATGTATTTTAGAGAATTATGGAATTATATTATAACAGGAACACGAGCTAAATAGAAACTGAGATAACTGTACATATATAACTGTCCATGGAACATTGTGTTCAGTAGCGATTCACTACACGAGTTTCAGTTTCAGCTACACAATTTTAAAACATTAAACAGTTGTTGCTAATACATTTTAAAACATTAAACAGTAGTTGCTAATAAATTTTAAAATATTAAACAATAGTTGCTAATCATTTTTAAAACATTAAACAGTAGTTGTCAGTCATTTAAAAAATATTAAACAGTAGTTGCCAGTCAATTTTAAAACATTAAACAGTAGTTGCTAATCATTATTAAACAATTAAACAGTAGTTGCCAGTCAATTTTGAAACATTAAACAGTAGTTGCTAATCATTTTTAAAACATTAAACAGTAGTTGCCAGTCATTTTTAAAACATTAAACAGTTGTTGCCAGTCATTTTTAAAACATTAAACAGTTGTTGCTAATCATTTTTAAAATATTAAACAGTAGTTGTCAGTCATTTTTAAAATATCAAACAATAGTTGCCAGTCAATTTTAAAACATTAAACGGTAGTTGCTAATCATTATTAAAACATTAAACAGTAGTTGCCAGTCAATTTTAAAACATTAAACGGTAGTTGCTAATCATTATTAAAACATTAAACAGTAGTTGCCAGTCAAGTTACAATTGACTAGAAAGGTTCCTTGCTGTCTCTAACAAATGACCTGCTTTATTTGAGATTGTTTTAGCAGGTGAAGTTTTATTTTACCTGCTAGGTTTCAACAATGGACTAAATGTTTCTTTTCGTAGGCCCCTATTTCAAGTCCTTCTGTCAAAGTATCTACAATATAACAGTTAATAATATAATATTTCTACACAAACCATTCCAACACTTCACTTGACCATCAAAATTTGCCAACTCTTGCAATAATAAAATCTCAGTTTGAACCACAACTCTCACGTGGTACCATCTGCACGTGCACTTAATATGCGTAATTCATATACTGCTTGACAGACAATTACATGCACATTATAGTTTCCACAGCCCAAACTATAAAACATACTGATAAATAATATAACCAAAATTATAGTCTTCATATATATAAAGTTCAACATATGGTCTGTTAATTTGATTAATGTTGGGTCTCATGTTTGTCCGCAGGGTGGGGGTGAAGTTTACTATATAGTTGCATAGAGAAATGCATTTAAAATGTAATTTCTTTTGACATCTTTTTCAAGACTACTTGACCAATCACAAGCAAATGTTGTTTGTTTGTAGATTCCTTGTCACATTTAGTAACACAATTCTGAATTTGGTAGAGTAAATCGTATAATACCGGAAAATGTGCAATTAGGCACACACACACACACACACACACACACACACACACACGCACACACACACATACACACACACACACACACACACACACACACGTGAATGATATAGATACTTTACTTTTATTTGTTTCGTAACAGGTGAAGCCATTACAAACATTGATTGCATATATACATGTATTGAAAATTCCTGACAAAGAAAAAACCTGACCTGCAATATAACTGGCAATGTACTTAATGGACTTAATGACGGAACACCACAAAAACCCTGAGAAAATGTGCCCCGACTGCAGATATAATGAGCTATGGTGTTATAATTATTTTCTAGACAAATACATTCTAGACCGTCCACCAAAAACAACCAATACCTGTATGAATTTGCCCTACATTTATATATATTATCGGCTGACAAGTGATTTTGTTTAATGTGTCACTTTAGAGTTGAATATTGGGGAAAATATGCATTGCAGATCACTTAACTTTTCCACAAAACTAGTTCATTATGTTTTGCATCAGTGCGACAAACCTAATATATATATTTTTCCACAATTGTTTTTGATATTTTCAATTTTAAGTGCGTGAACGCCCATCTTCAAATTATAATTTAAAGTGCGCGAAAAAGCCATATTTGACATATATTTGCAAAATAAATAAAACAACCAGAGATAAATAACAATACAATGTTTTTATATTATTTATTGGAATGTTAGAGAATAACTAGTGAATGACGTTGAATATCTGCTTTATCCCGTGAAGGTATGAATGGGAATTTCTCATTCGGCCAGAACAGGATAAAGCAGATATTCGAAGTCATTCACTAGTTATTATCTTTATTCTGCAAATCATACACAGTAAGGAGAAAAGCTATTAATGCTGTTATTTCAGTCACATTGTACGATGACCTAGAGGTCAAACGAGCGAGTTTCTAATGTAGCTATTCGTGTAGCTATGACTTTGCATTATCCGTCATCGTATTCTGTCAGTGGTAACGGTGGTTGCAGGAAGAAAAATTATAAATCAATCCATATAAGTGGTAGACCTTTTATTCGTCCTTTTTAGGCATAGGCCTACATTATGGTTTGTCTAGCAAAACATGCTTCAGTGTAAATAAAATTACTATACCTTGTACTGCAGTTAACAGAGTTCAGCAAATGCATACTTTATAACTTGTAAATGAGTATAAAATTATAAATTTACATGTGCATAGGAACTTTTCAATAAAAAACACATACACACCCAACGCGCCCACCACCCAAGAAACAACAACAACAAAACAAACAACCCCTACTCCCACTTTATTAGCAAATATTGTATTACAGTTTAAGACTACAGACTAGTAATAAAGCGACAAACTTTGAACCAATGTTATTGTTATGTAAAGTACTTTGCCACATTTTCACCAGTTTATCATATACATGTCGTGGGGTCGAACTGATTGCGGCGGATGGGTTCCGGGACGAAACGTCTGCTACCCACATTAACCCACACTAAGACTGGCTGCTATTAGAATAACACTTTAGAAAAACACCCCACGGCAATAACGAATAATGGTTTGTATTTACATTGTTTTAAATAGTTTATTTTACTTTAATCAAATAAAATCGGTAGGTATATTGATGTCATAGATGCATCACAGTTTACTGATGGCCAAATATTATTTAGTGAAATGTGAAAGCAAATGGAAAGAAGATAAGTGTGGGTTCGTTTCATTTATTTTCGTATGATCGTAACGTTCTTCTGTTATATATTCAGCAATTTCATGGTTTCACCCACCGTGGCAAAATTGCATACGTATAAGTATATATTTAAAACATCTTTCAAATGAATACATAAACTACTTGCGTATAAAAAGTAAGAAAGACTTTTCATATATGGCTTCATTTTATTATAGGATTTCATTTGTCGGCTGTTGACAAATACAGGCAATATACACATCCCTTGGTAATGGCACACAACTGTAGTTGGTGGCCCATTGGGCTATTTGTCGTTTCAGCCAGTGCACCACGACTAGTATATCAAATGCATTGGTATGTGCTATCCTGTCTGTGTGACATTGCATATAAATGATCCCTTGCTATAGATGGAAAAATGTAGCAAATGTTTAACATCTAATTTAAATCAATGTTCTCTAATGATTTCATTGAACAAAACAAAGTTTAACTTTAATTGTCATTTTGTTTGCAGGCAGACCTTCTTTGAATATTTCAAGTTCTGGAACTTTTACTGCATTGAACAATTCCTTTGCAATAACATGCATTGTCACACAGGCCGCTGGTCTTGATGATTGGGTCAGATTTTTTAAAAATGGACCTGCGCCTGTCAGTTCTTTTACTAGTCTTTACCAGATTGGTGCTTCCTGTTCCATTTTCAATGATCCACCAGTCGGAACCAGCGTGTCCTGTGGAAGTGGAACAAGCAGCAGCTCGTCCACCATCAAGAAGTACACTCTGACATTCAACAGTGTTGATGAACATGATGCTGGAGAATGGTGGTGTGGACTCAGACTGGCTGAAACAACCAGCCCTACTGTTAGACTTGTCATTTCAAGTAAGTTATATTATATCTTACTTAAATTGATGGAAGTGTAAAACATTGGTTGTTTACTGTTTTTCTTTATCTGTTCCTTCGTGTACTGTCTATGCAATTAAAGTATTACACAACAGTTTGGAAATATTTTGAATGAGTATCAATCTAGAGATAAACGTTTGTATTGTGTTTTCAGGAAAATGATTGGCGTGCTCGCCGTGAGTCTGTTAGGTGGGAGTTTATCCATGTGTCAGTTGGGCCTAATAGCTTGTTTTATAAATCGCTCACTTTGTTGTTTGCCATATTATTATTATGATTACACTAGATAGTAGTTTAAGCAACTGACTACAAATAGTCTATAAGTCAATTACATTTCTATTTCCACAAGGATGACCATCCTGATAGCAACATAATACAAATCGAACCTAGAAGACTATTCAATAATGTGAGCTTTTCAATATGCATATATTCGATACTACATACCTTTTCCTTAGGTCTGACAGCCCCCGCCCCCCCCACCCCCCAAGAAAAAAATAATAAAATAAATAAATAATAATAATAATAAAATAAAAAATAAAATAAAATAAAAGTAAAATAAAATAAAATAAAAATAATAATAAATAAAATAAAACAATTTAACATTATTTTGTAAAAAAAAAAAAAAATCTTTGACATTGCACACTTAGTATTCAGGGGCGGATAAGTCCACTATCCAGGAATAGTTCCTATCTGCCAGATAAGTGTGGAACTTTGGTGGCCTATTGATGACCGCAGGGTAGAGGAACCCGAATAACCTAAACGCGAATAACGTTATTCACCGGATAAGTCTCAAAAGGGATACGGCCGCGCTTGTGTGTTGCGATATAGAACTAGGCAACACAACCTGTTATTTACTGGCCGAATAAAGCAATTTGACACGTTTTATGATGTGAAAGGTATGAAGAATTTAGATTTGAACAGCAAGATATTCTTAAGATCAGAGGTGAAATAGCGGGAAACATCGAAGTGCCCAGTCGGTTTGTAAAACTGTCCAGATGTCTATCATAACTGATCGGTAAGAAACTTGTTTTTATATAAGAAATATATATTTGTTTCAGTCTGTTTGTCTTTGCCACATCTAAATGCATTTTTAAAAATGTTTTAATGTAACCTATTAGAAACGACCCCCCCCCCCCCCCCCCATTAAAAACGCTTCCATTGTATTTCCTTCTCTTTTCTTCAACTTGAAACAACGTAATCACCAACTTTGATTACGTAATACATGTATGTTTTTCACAAAGACACCGACACAAGTTGTGAAATTATTTTTGAAAACAACAAGAAAAAGCAAAAATCTAGTGACCCCCGTGAGCTCGGATACATGCATGCAGAAGTCTTCACATAGATGTAGTCAGCTTTCTGATTACATCATTCGGGATGCATCGCCATTCCTCAACTAGGGATTGTTGCAGTTGGTGTCTGTTGAGTGGGGGCTGTTGTCTCTGTCGAATCTGGCGATCAAGGTAGTCCCAAAGATGTTCTATAGGTGATATGTCTGGAGAGCGTGCAGGCCATGGTAAGACGTTAACGTTGTTCTGATAGAGGAAGCACTGAACAATGCGAGCAACGTGAGGTCTCGCATTATCCTGCTGGAACATGATCCCTTGAGGCTGTTGCTGTAGGAATGGCATAACAACTGGTCTTAGCACTTCATCCCTGTAACGTTGAGCATTCAGATGGCCATCAATGATGATAAGTTCAGTGGTCTGATCGCCACAGATGCCTCCCCACACCATCACACTACCACCTCCGAAAGGTTAGACTTCATTAATACAACATCGGGCTGTACGTTCTCCTCTACGCCGATACACTCTTATTCTCCCATACCCACGGAATTGGCAGAACCTACTCTCATCAGAAAAGAGAACCCTTCGCCAATCACGAATCAGCCAACGCCTCGCATGCCTGGCCCATCGTAATCTAAGCCGACGGTGTTGGTCTGTCAAGGTGGTCCCACGGTAGGGTCTGTAGACTCTGATACCAGCAGCACGTAATCTTCTTGACACGGTGTGTCTACTCACACGGTGGCCAAATGCCGTTGCCGCTGATGACGTCACCGTCAGAAAACGATTACGTAGGTGTAATGTTCGTAGGTATCGGTCATCCCGTTGAGTTGTGACACGTGGTCTACCCATTCTTGGCCTGTCTGTTGGTATCGATTTATCAGGTTACCAAAAGCAACTCTGGAACATCCAAACGTCCTTGCGACATGAGCGTTAGATGCCCTCATTTGTATCATGCCTATGGCTCGCTCGCGTTGTTCTACAGTAAGTCGTGGCATTCTTTAGGTGGTTTTCTATCAAATGCATACCCTACCAGTATCCTGGCTCATTTTAATACCATTATTTCGTAGGTCCTGGAAAACGTGATTTCGATATTTTTTTTTGCTCGGCATGAAAAGCATGCAACGTTATGTTTCAAATATACTGTAGAAAGTTGGTTTTGTTTGGGTGATTATTTATGCAATTGGTTACGTTAGGATATATGGATGTTTTCAGAGACTATATCTTGTTTTCATTTGTAAAGTTTCTTTTGGCCGTGAGTATATACATACATACATATATATATATATATATATATATATATATATATATATATATATATATATATATATATATATATATATGGTATTTTAACATGGAATATATACTTGTAACATGGAATTAAATCCCTTTTTACTAAAAGTGTAAATACTATAGTTAACAGCGTTTTTGAAAATACAGTTGGTTTGACTGACTAGTGTTATAACACTTTTTAGTCATGGAAATCAAATCTGTGTAGAGCATTCCATTGCTTTCTGTGTGTTCGATACGTCTCTAAAGGTTGTTTATGGGTGTTTACTAATATTATCATCCAGATTTTAAAATTTTATTTTTGTTTTAGATATTATTACTGTTTTTCATGGCTATTGAATAATGATAACGGAAAATGTCCCTTGTATAAAATTTTAAAAATCCGATTTGTTGCTAGGGATTCTTTTTCTTCAAAATGTATAGAGAAGCCCCAGTACAACCCATAATGGGCTACTCACCTGCAGCCTTGTTGACGTTTGCCCTACATATTTTAGACCACGGACAAGACGGTACCAGTAGACGGTAATGCGCCCATTTCATTGCTTAATTGGTCTGAACGCACTATATTTGGTAAAAATAGACATAAACCAGCTTCTGACATCCTTTCCATGACCTGATTTAAGTAATGACGTCCCAGCAGGCGTAATGACTTCATTTTCTGAGACTTTGGTGCCACCCAGAGAGGACATTATGTAGATCTGCTTTTTTGTATTCCTCATCATATATGTTAACAAAAACGTTTTGGTAAACGGGCTTCTGGTGGTGGGTGTAGCAAATATGGTGGTCAAAGTAGTGTCCACCTCCCCCCCCCCCTCCCCCTCCCCCAAAAAACCCTCAATAAAAACAAAACAAACAAAAAACAGGGTCAACTACAAATAGCACTATTGGGAGAGCAGAGAACCTTTCATTATTGAGATGTAGTTTAAACAATATTTTCGATATTAGTCATTTTGCTGAACCAAACGTCTAATATGTAAAAAAAGGTCTCTGATAGTGAGAATTGCAAATATTGGGGGGTTAATGTATTGCAACCTCCACAAAACATGGACACCTACTATTATGATTATTGGCATAGCAAAAAACAGAAATGACCTTTCAAGTTGTGAAACAAGCATGAACCTCTGCACAGATTATCTCTTTGAAATGTCAGTGTACCTTGTTCCATAACCAAAACACTTTATGATCAAAACTAAAAAAGATGATCTTCCTGAGATGTTCTTCAAATCCAATCAGTGAACCACTTGGATTTTCAACATGGTGGCCATTTTTCAATATGATAATCACAGTGTTATACCAATATTCATTATTAAGATGCATCTTAATACATTTTGTTTTTTATATTAGTAATTTTCTATTATTTTTATATGTCTACTAACATGTTGAACCTAACGTCTGATATGTAAACAAACCTCTGACTTTGGAAGTGGCAAATATTGGGGTCAGTGTATGGCAACATCCATAAAACATGGGCATGTACTATTAGAATTACTGGCAGAGCAATAACAAAAATGACCTTTCAAATGAAGATACATGCAAGAAAATTTGCATAAATGATCTTATTAGGGAGTTCTTAAATTCAAAATGACTGCCATATTCTTCCACTAATGTTCATTATTAACATTAATAAAGTTTGTAGACTTTTATCATCTGTGTCGTGTTATGTATTTAAAACTATGCTGAACCTCTTTCTGATAATTGTAATACCTTTTAATATACTGGGTTTTTTTCAAAATGGCTGCAATATGTCCACGAAACGGGCACCAGCTACCAGTATTGTAATATCAAATGAAGAGCATAGGCAATTACAAATGCACCTTGTTCTGCAGCCAAATCACTCTTCTGTGATGATAAGCAATCAACTCTTACCACAGACATTTAACAATACCATTTCATCAATAACCTGGTTAATTAGCTTGCTAATATCTAATTGCATTATTAATATATCTTTCAAAATGTATTATTATTTTTCAGTTGAACACACACACACACACTCACACACACGCGCACGCACACACACACACACACACACACACACACACACACACACACACACACACACACACGTGAATGATACAGATAGATATAAACTTATTATCTATTTGTTATTGGTTTCTTAACAGGTGCAGCAATTACAACCATTGATTGCATAAATAGTGGAAATCCTGGACAAAGCACAAACCTGACCTGCAATATGATTGGAAATATACGTAATGGAATCCAATGGTACAGACCTAACGGTGGAACACCACAACTTGTGGTAGAATGTAACATACATAACATACAGTGTGATACTGTTAAACGTGTAACTGGCTACACTGGTGCTATTGACTCGCCTTCAGTGAATACTCTTGTAATAGAATCTTTCGTCACATCGGTGGATGCTGGTGAATGGATTTGTCAAGATGGATTTTCAGGAGTTGGTAAATCAACATGCAACAAGACGCTCATTTGTAAGTTGCAATTACTATACACACTTTGCTAGACATGAAACATGTCAATGATAACTATACTATACAGAGGAACCTAGTGATCAATGCAGTACGTTTCTGTAATTAAACCACTCTGCTAGATACGGTCACTATATATTCAAAGTATTTTTCTTTCTGCTGATACTATTTTTTGGTGACTAGAGTCAGGTAATGTTTATCAGTTGTTCATTTGCTAAACCAGTGGCCAATGATTCCAGAAAAGAACATGGTGACATACTTTATGAATAGACCACTTCGCAGTTCTGAATATTTCCGTGCAATGGATTCTGACAAAGGTCATGTGTCAGTATTTCCTATTTTAGACAGCGGGATTCGAGTAGGCATACACTACATGTTCTTCGTGTCTCGAATTCTTTGTTTTTAAATGAAATAAAGTCTACACAGTCCACCAATAAAAGCTCTTCCCTGTATGAATTTGCCCTACTTAGCATTATAGGAAAGTGTGCATTGTAGATGTTTGCACAAGACCAGTTCATTATGTTGTGGATTGATAACAAATGTTTTATTTTGATACATGGCTTGGCTTACATTTAAGATAGCGTATTATTAAAAATGTGGTTTCAAAAACGTTATACCAATGAGAACTTACTCAGCTATACTGAGGCTAAGTACTAAAAACAATTGTCGATTGTTCAACTTTATGTATGCTATATTCATATAGCCCATAGTCTTTGTATTTATGTATTTATTTATTTATTATTTTTCTTTTTATTACTATATTTTTTTAAACACTTCTTTATTTCTTCAGCAATGTATTTTGCCTCCAGCATTTCAAGATTTCCTTTTTTATGTCTTACGACTGGAATCATATGGCCTATTCAGGACTGTTTCACTGAGAAAGTCGAGAACTGTTCAGGGCAAAATTAACACTCGAAGAAAGAAAGAAGTGTATAATATTATAGAAAAAAAAGAGATACTTGTTCCACAATTCAACCCTTATTTTTCTTCAAAAAGGGGATTTTGTTTAATCACTCTGAATATATATCATATTGTGTAGGCAGTCTCAGAGAAGCCCTGTCTCAAGTTCCAGATATGTTGTACGAACACTCTACACATCTGTCCCCGAAAATCTGTCAACTTTCAAAACTACTCAACCAAAACACTATGAGACAATACATGTTTAACTTTTCATTGTTAAATGTTAGGTTTTTTAGCATTCAGTACAGGCTCAAACATTTTTTAAATATTTCCTATTAGTTTGTGGACATCCAATACATAAAAAGAGAGAAAAAATAGAGACCATCCTGATTTCAATATTTATAAATGTGCTCGGAAGACGACTGTTAACTAGCAGGAACCCTCCACAGACTTCACGGGACTTGGTGCTGCATTAGTGGAACAATGGCGCCGATTCCCTAATGCAGTCTATACACGCATCGGACAGTCAATGAGGAGGCGTTGCACTGCAAGTGAACATACACATCTTGTGAATTACTATTTTGACTTCTTCTGATTTTTAGCGAATGGTGTGGGTGCATCAAACACATTTTGGACTCCAACATTTATTCCTATTCCTCCCTTGGACGTCATACAATTAAAATATATCTTATTCAACCTTTTCGTCTGTCATATTTGCAAATTGGTCAAGATGAAACGGTTGTGAAGTTTTTAATTTGACTCATTATAAAATATTTCTTTCTTTTTTTTCATTTATGTTGTTTTCAGCTCCCATAATCAATATCAGCATTGAAATACCTGGATCAATGTCAGATTCGGTTATCATCACAGAAGGAAATTCAACAGTTTTCACATGTGTCATACGAGGCGCGGAATCAGCTCCTAGTGTCTCGCTGGTCACGTGGTACAAAGAGGTATCACCAGGTGAAAACGAGTCACTGCCAGGAATTCCAGGAAGCCCGACCACCATAGACAGAACCACATCAGTAAATCTGACATACACGGCTCGCAGACAAGACCAGGGCCAGAAGGTTTTCTGTGCTGCAACAAATAGCTTGATGGTAAACCGGAGTGCCCCTGCTGTTATCTCAACTAACAAGATACAACTGATCATTCAGAGTAAGTATATGAGGATTTGGTCTGCTTTTATTATAATATATTTTGTAAAAAAAAAAAAAACCCACACCATTGAACACGAGTCCGATCAAGTGCCATAAGAGATCAGCAGCTATTAATGGTCGGCAGTGAAGTACAAATATAAAGTAGCAATTTACTCGGCTGCGAAGACGTTAAACATAGTAAAGAAGACAACTAAGGTGCTCGACCTGTGTGGTAAAAACTACCCAAAAAGATAAACACAGCAGAAGGAAAAATTCAGAATGTGCAGTAAGTTGCAAACTCCAAAATACATATTTATTCATATCTTTTCCAGATTCAACATGGATGCCTGCCTTATGCATAAATTAGTAAAAAAATCACGCAATTAACCAATTAAAACGATAGTATAATAATTCAGCATTTTCATTTATAAGCTCATTCTGCTCAATATGCAATGATGCAAAAAAGCTATCCCAAGTTATATGTTCTCATTATAATCGATTCATGTTTCAACTGCATGAATCTCGGTTTTGGACTACTTTGAAAGTTATTAAAAAAACAAATTAGATTGTTTCAGTTATTTTCTTTACTTACGCTAGTTGTTAATGTTAAATCAGTAAATGCTATTTATTGTTTAAAAATTGTATTAATGTGAGGATTGCCTCATTTGAAAACTGACGCAACAATATGAACCACAGAGTGGGGTTTCCTTTATTCCACATATTAATTACCTGAAGAAAGTTAAATTATTATTTCATAGTATTTTATATTACTGAAATTATTATTAACTGAAATTACAAAAATTGAACATGATTTTTATTTTTACTTTCATGAAAGTATCAACCACAGAACTGCTTTTCCCACACGCTACGACTTTCAAACAGTAAAGCAGTTCTGTGATTGATACAGAATATAATATAATGGAATAGAATAGAACCGATTGTGTTTCAAACTATGCTAAATGCACAAATTGAAGTGATGATAAACATGAATATAAAAGTAAAATAAAAACACAGTGTAAAGAACTGTGTACCAAAAAACCCAAATATCACAGATAGATCAAATTAAAACGTAGGTAAACATTGTAATAAAAGTTCTGGATGGAATGCAGGCATGGTATGGTTGATACTTACTTTAACGTAAACAATGATCACGTTTAATGTTTAAATACATTTATTATTTATTAGTAGCATACCCTACCGATCCAATCAGAGGTGACTATAGGTTTTATCTCCGTCCTTCTGTCTGTTTGCCTGTATATGTGTCCGTCTGTGCGTCTATCCTAAATATAGTTTTCCTGATTTTTTTTCACAATGCATAGATATATTGTGTATAGGTTTATCACATACATTTATCAATCATTTTTGACTTTCACAATAATGTATCCATCTTTAGCAATTATGGCCCTTGAATTTAGGAGATATTGAGCTAACATTGCGTATAAAGATATACAGAGATACAACAGCATTAACATACAACATTGGGAAACAGGGTGATGCTCTGTGAAGGATTTATATCATGACAGTATTTTCATTAATGTTTGTTAAATATTGTAGGTGGAGCAGTGCTTGGAATAAAGTCATGTATTTCAAACTGGTTTGACGGAATGCCACTGAATTTGACTTGTGTTGTCAACAATGGAATAGTTAACTCATACATCGCGATAAAAAAAGAAAACCGTTTGGTGGCCGTGTGCAATTCTACTTTCGGTGACTGTATATCATTTGATGCACACTATGGTGTTATAGGAATTCCTTCAGAATCAATGACATTGCTAATTTTTCATTTTGAGAAGGAAAGAGATGATACAACATGGAAATGCACTGATGTCGGCCTATCACTATTGACACCGACTTGTAGCATTGCTTCATCTGGTAAGTATAGCACTCAGTCTTGTTCAACTAATATGTTATTCAGCCTGAGACATAACGTCCACTGGAGAAGTGTCTCCCTTGCCATATGTGAATATGGAATCAAAGGATAGGTCTACCGGGAGAGTTTGACCGAATAACTTCAGTTGATTACTATTCATACAGATACATCTTACTATTCATACAGATACATCTCGCCCCTCGCATCTGTACTTATAAAGTTTTGTGAGATATATATGTAGGCCCAAATAAATTCACACATCATGAATTGGTCCTGTATCATGAAGACAAATCTATGGTGCCACCCCCCCCCCCACCCCCCACCCCCCCTGAAACATATAGTTTCGAGATCACTTGCCAACTATTGGTCCCTGTATAGTACTTTTGGCAAATGCATAGTTTTGTATTTACCAGACTGATTTTTATGCTACACATTAAACCAAATGGCCATTCATATGACATCAATTTAAAAAAGGCAGTACAGTTAGTGGTAGTACCGTTCTTTCCTGAATTATAAAATATGTAGAGGCCATTTCATATTGGGGTTTTTTTCAAATACGATTTTGATGTCAATGAGTGATGTGTGAAAACCATATTTTCACAATTTGCTAAGCAGTGGGTGAAAATATGGTTTTCACACGAGTTGACATAAAAATCAAATAAAGAAAAACAAATAACAACAACAGAGAAATGGTATATTTATTATATGCATCTTTCTAAATGTTTTACAATCTATTTCGCTTATTGTTAATATCTTTAGCTTATCCCATGATATAGCTGTTCAGTTGGAATGATTTCAGATAATTTACATGACTATCGACTTATAAAAAATATTTTTATTTAATTATTAAATTAAAAATAATTTAATAATACTTCTGTGCAAACATACTTGACAAAGCGATCATCCATAAAACCCACACAAATAAAACAATAATTAAACTAGAAGTTAAACTTTAAGTTCAACTATAAGATATTGTGTTGTATTGTTTTAGCTTTGTACTCAATCAGTTTTACATTTTTACGGTCATTGCATTTCATAATCATTTTATATAATTACAGTCATACCGCCCTCCGGTATACTGCCATCCCAGCTTATTGCCTAAAAATATTTCTGTACAGACCGTCTGTAATTACATTAATATAAATGTACCGACCCCGCACCCCTTCTCCGCTATCCGCCCTCTGCCATCCGCCAAAATCAGATGGGTCCCACAGTGGGTGGTATCAAGAGTTTTGACTGTGCACTTGTTTAAATTACACTTGCATCATCATCAAATCAGCACCGAATCACGTGCATACACAGAAGAAACATTCCGGCTCTGCAGTGTTATCAAACGTCGACTTCTTCTACAGTGAAAGGTCATCTGCAATAACCTCTTATTCTTTGGAACTACGCATTTGGTCAGATCTGTGATTTTAGATGGGACAGTCTAAATAATCAATAGTGAAGCAGAATTATTTTCAGTAACAAACTGTCGTTGGTAATGTGCATTTTCATTGGATGATTTGGCATCGGCGACCTAGTCATCACATAGGAGTAGCCAGTCTATATATTGTTATCACATGTACACAAATAACAGTTGATATATAAGATTTTTTTTTTAACTGCCACATTTAAACCATATTTCTTTTTGAAAGTTTCTTAGTATATAGATGACAGATTGAAAGTTAAAACGAAAAGTTTGTTACGAAATTGTATTCATCAGATAAACCATGATTAAAATAGACCAAAAACAAGATAAACTATAAAAACAACAAATCAAACAATAAAAACAATACAACAGCACCAGTCCTATATAGAAAATATGCATGAAATTCGCCAACCTGATGGGAAAGCTCCACTAGAATATTACCGACCCTTTATGGTACTACGTCAGGGTATATTTCAGACGGCTTGATCCTGTGTTATTCTAACAGGGTTGGCATGCATTATAGACAACTTGGAAAGACTTGGAATTTGAGATTTAAAGTTCCAGATCTGTAAAATCTAGAAAACTGTGATTTTCAATAAAAACTCAAGTTATAATTTTGCTTCCACCCCTCTCTCCACCCTGGGGAAATAAGACACCTGAATATATAATTTAAAGAAAATGTATAATTCTTAAATCGGTGAATCCGATTTTTGTCTAGAAGCGCAAGTCCTGAAGTGGTTGTGGTTAGAATTAGTCATATGACTGGTATTGTAATGCTTTCGCGGCATTACGTTGCACGCGTAATGAATACATTTGACACACATTTAACTGTTCTTTAACTGTTTAACTGTTCACATCAGGTCTGTATCTGGGTCTGGTGAGCATGGTACCAGTGGAGAATGAAATGCAATGAATCGCAATATGTCAAGATACACTGCGTGTGTGCTGGCGTTAGCTACAGATCTGGCTACAGATCTGGCAACAGATGACATAGAACGTGTTATATTTTCACATTGCTAGACTGGCAGCTGCAGCCTGGGCGGACCGTATTTTAAAAACATTTCTTAATACACAACAGGAAAGATATATATACTCTTCAAAAGAAGAAACGCAAAGGCACATTGTCGTAACATTTGGAGAATTGATTTAGTTATTGAATGGTGAGTCCGATAATTACCAAATGTTGCAGGATTGTTCACAATTCACTCTAGTCCATTGTGAGTAAGTGATAGGACACACCACCAAGGTCAAGGTCATCTGGAGTCAATACCGGGTGTGGCCTCCGCGTGTGTTGACAACTGCCTGGCACCGCCTGCCCATTGAAGCAACCAGAGTACGGATGACGTCCCGGGGGATGGTGGCCCACTCGGCCTGCAAGGCTGCTGCCAGCTCGGGCAGGGTCTGGGGCTGTGGTTGTCGCTGTCGGAGGCGTCGGTCCAACTCGTCCCATAGATGCTCAATTGGGTTCAAATCCGGTGATATCGATGGCCAAGGAAGGACATTAATGTTGTTGTTCTGTAGGAAAGCCGTTGTGAGACGTGCTGTGTGAGGCCTGGCGTTGTCATGTTGGAACACTGCGTTGGCGTTGGCCATAACTGGAACGATGTGTGGCCGGAGGATCTGGTCAATGTAGCCCTGTGCATTCAGGTTGCCCTGCACGTGGACCAGGTCAGTTCTGCCAGTGTGTGAGATGGCTGCCCACACCATGACACTATCCCCGCCGAATCTGTCCACTTCCTGCACGCAGTTTGCCGCATAACGTTCACCACGACGCCTATACACGCGACATCTTCCATCATGACGTCGGAGCAGAAACCGGGACTCGTCACTGAACCACACCTGTCTCCATCGCAGTTGAGGCCATTGTCGATGAATCTGGCACCACTGCAGTCGGAGTCGACGGTGTTGTGGTGTTAAGATGACACCTCGAACTGGACGTCTGGCACGAATTCCTACCTCACGTAGGCGGTTCCGTACGGTCTGGTCGGATATCCTGCGCAAACCTGGTATTGCTGCGGCTGTGGAGGTGGCAGTAGTCAATCGTTCCCGAAGGTGGCGTACCCGGATGTAGCGGTCCTGCCCGGGGGTAGTGACCCGTGGTCAACCGGATCTAGGGAGGTCACGTGTTGATCCATGTTGCTGGTAACGGTCCCACAGTCTGGAGATGGTGCTTGGGGACACATGGAATGCCCTGGCAACGGCCGTTCTGGATTCGCCTGCGTCTAGTCGGCCGATGGCATTGTTTCTCTGCGGTTCACTGAGACGTGGCATGTCCTGGATTGTCAACTGTCGGCCAGATACAGAGGCCAGGCAAGCGAACACCCTGCACTTTTATGCTGTCGGTGTACATGTTGCACGTGCAGACAACGCACGTGCAGTGGTGACATGGTTTGCACGTGGCTGCGTTTTTGCGAATATTCACATTTTGGAACTTTATTGTACAGTAGCTGCGTTTTATCGAATGTAACCGTGGGAATGTGTTTGGGACATGCAATGACCTTATATTCACAAAGCATGAACCAGTAGGAAACATAAAATCGGAGTTATAACCCATTTGTACCCTTTTGCGTTTCTTTTTTTGTAGAGTAATATTAATAAAAGTAGGACGCTGATAATTATTGTTGGTGAAACAAGAAACTAAATATATGATCACAGTTAATTGATATTGAAAACTTGTAACCGTTACAGACCCAGACGTCAAAATGCACCAGACCCAGCTTTGGTGTATTTTGGGTCTAACATTATTTTAGCTGTGATGTTACTGTTTCAAATGCAAATATCTGCATGTACACAATATACAAGTTCATCACTAAAATTTAAACGATAATCATATGGTCATGCAATTGTGATATTTTGTTCATAGAAAGTCATGAAAAAGTCATAGAAAATAAACGTGATAAGGTGTACGATCCACTATTAGATCCGTTTATAATCACAGAAATAAAACATTACTTATATTGTATTCCTTAGATATCCATTTCCGTACAACCAAAGTGTTTCTGACCATCCTGGTGTTTATAATACCACAAAATGCATTTTTCATAATTTTAAAAACGCACGTGCGGTTGACAAGTAACGGTTATGGGGTCGTGTTTTAGTATACTTTTGAGGGTATTTCAACGTCACAGACTCTTGTTTCACTCTGTGTATCCAAATCTGTTACAGTTCTGTAAATTAACGAAACTTAGTGTCCATTTTTACGGGTTGAAATTAGGATCTAGGTGAAAAATATGCCTTAGTGCTTAAAACACTAGGGTCTGTCCCTTTATATTTACTGTTTTCTGTTTCAGCTCCGTATGGTGTAAAATATGAAGATCTCACTAAATTAACAACAGTTACTCTGCCATTCAGTGTTTCAGTGACTGGAAAATGTACTTACTCCCTACCAAACTGTACTTGGACATACCAGGTATGTAATTATAGATATACTACCTTATACTAAAATATATTATATTTGTCTTAACAACTATCTTAAAATCCACTGTTTTATTAAACAATTTACTATTTCCTCAGGGGAACGAAATAAAGTGCAATAGGACTAAACACAGATTAACACCAGATGAACACCAGATGAACAGACTAAACACAGATTAACACCAGATGAACAGACTAAACACAGATTAACACCAGATGAACAGACTAAACACATATTAACACCAGATGAACAGATTAAACACAGCACGCGCTAAGGACACTAAGGGAAGCAATCAAATACATTACATGTAGAACTAGTTTAATTATTGGGTACTATCACACACTGTTCATTGAGCCTACAATTCTCAAATAACTTTACTTACATAATTTTCTGTAGCACAGTCATGATATCAGCTAGTCTACAATGTATGTATGTGTACTGATCACTTTTCAAAAATGAAGATGTAATGTGCTATATTGCAAGTTTGTGTTGGATGATGTTCAAGAATATTTGATCACTTTACTCCTGACAGGAAGAACAGAGCTATATGGTTTCGCTATGCCTTTGTTAGCTGTCACAAAGGTCTATGTCAGGTGGCAGACATTTCGTTGGTCAGTGTCAGAATATCAGCTTTAGTTTAAAGTTTCATTTCCTTCTTGCTAAAATTGTTTGTATCCATTGGTGAAATATATATATATTACTGAACTCGGTGGATTTTTGGACAATCTCTCTAATCACGAACTTAGACACCTCAACCTCGGCAGTTGTAAATATCTTAAGCGGAATTAGTACATTATACAGATGGGACAGTGGGACAATCGATTTATGGTTTGGTACATACAGAAAATGTTGAGTATGTTCTCAATAGAAGGCCTATATCATATTTTGACAATAAATTACACCCAATAGACCACAAAATAAACTTATTTTTATTGCAAGATTTCAATTTTCCGCATTGCATAATTCTGCTATTCAATCGCTATTCAATTTCAGAGAATCCCTTTCTCGAATTTTAGTTATGGTCAATTAAAACTATACAAGAAAAAGAAGAAAATTGGTCTCAAATATCGAGACTCAGTCACAAACCGAGCCAAAAGAGCTCTTTCACACCCCTGATCTCAAACTACCAAGTATAAATCTACAACCTAGTTCTATCACTGCATTGTTTGTGAAAAAACAAACAATGACATGTTGTAAATGTCAGTGTCTTAAACTCCAGGGATTTAAAGGACACCATTAGCAAGGACGAAAACCAGACAATATAGGGTGATCAAAATGTTTCAATTGATTTGATGCAATGGTTGTATTTGGTCCCAAACATGCTCTAGAAAAAATGCACAGTCGCATTTTTAGAGGTGCCATAATAAAAGAGAAACACATGCACAGTTCTGAGGGCACAATATTTCATGCAAACCTTCATGTTGTACGTGTGCTGGTTACACAACTTTAACTTCAGGCGAACTGCCGATGAAAGCTAAAAGCTGAAAATTTAGGATTACTGGAATTTTATTCAAGTGTTTCATTTTAATCTGTATGTGATAATTTAATGAACTTGTTTTGTTTTTCTCACGGCGAAGACTGTAAACAGTCAGTATCTAGTTAAAAGTTGCGTAAACCAACTTCTGTTTACATAATATTTTGAAATGTTGTGCCCTGCATACTATTGGGTGACAATGGAAATATGATTAATAAATCGGTGTGCTAGTGTCTGGCACCAAAAGTAAAATGATCTAGTGACTATTGAAAACTTAAAAAACCCCAAAAAACCTGGTAGTCCTACTATCAGTCTCCTAGAAATCCAACCAGTGGGGATCGTCTCCATCCTTCTGTCCGTCTTTCTATCTGTCTGTATGTTCGTCCTTTTCGAAATGCTTCAAAATATTGATCTGGAATTCTGTATATAGCTTTATGAAGTGCTGTTGCAGATCAAGTTTGACTTTCATGGCTATCTACCCATGTTTTTCAGAGTTATGGCCCTTGAACTTAGGACAATCTGTTGGAGCCACTTTAGGGGACATGCATTGCTTTAGCAGCACTCGAAGAATGGTAGTTTATCTGCCATGCATACAACAAATATTTAAAACTCGGTTCAGTTTGCTCTTTTAAACCTTATTCATAAATCACTTATTGTACAATAAAATTATATTGTCACTTGGTCATAAAAGGTGGTACCATTTATTACAAATTTCTTATGAATACTAAATTAATATATCCTGGTGGAATTGATCTAAACGAACAGAACATTATAATGCTACATTGGGTGTTGGGTTTTTGTTGTTTGTTTTGTTTTGTTTTGGTTTTTTTTTCAGAAATACAAAGTAGCTATATTCTTCTACAGTGATGCTGAACTCATCATTAAAATATACTTGTTATAGTATGCCAGCAACTGTATGGACCAGTAATGTATTAATTAGCCTTCCTGCAAATGTTGTTGGGGGAGGGGGCGATGTATTATCTAAAGAGTTGGAGGCGCCAGCATCACCCTCCCTTCCAACCCCTTACCTTCTTAGAGATTACAATTATGTTATTTGTCGGAGACTTTCTTATAATGTAATAAAATATATAAGCACAACTTACAAATAGACATGTAGAAATAGTAAAACAATTCGTTTTAGTGTTTGTTTTGTTTGCTCTTTTTTTTTAATATGAAGACAAATCATGTCTCTCCTGTTAAAAACTTCTCCTCAAAGTTACGACGGAGAAGTGCATGACTTAAGCCTACAAATTGAACCTAGATTTCCCTTGAAGTATTGACAGAACAGTTTCTGCAAACGCTTTACCTGAACTGCTACAACTTGCTTATGTTATTATTTATTTGAAGCATTTACGATGAAAAAAAAACAACGTACATGTATACATAATCAAATAAAGGTGAATTAAAACAGAAGGAACTGCACTGCATGCATGCCATATTATATTGTTTGTAAACTATTTTTACTGTAACTGCAGATACAGAGCGAGTCTTTAGAAAGAGTACCAGATGGTCTAACAGCCATAACCAACAGTAGTGAATCTTGTAATTCAGGAGATCAACAAGCAACTTGCACCTTGAAGTTTGACTATGAATCTGTGCCAGCAGGGTTTGCTGGGGAAAATGTGACTCTACGTGTGTCGATTACCCACGCATCATTGATTACTAACTTCACTCCAATAGAAATCGTCAACTCAGGAGTGATTTTCCCAGGTAAATAGTTTCACCTGTTAGAGCCAGAAAATGTTATCCTGAGCTGAGGTTTTTTTAGTCCCTTACCAGTCCACGTGGAGGGGACTATAGGTTTCATCTCCATCCTTCTGCCTGTCTGTCCGTCCTTCTGACTCACATATATTTTTCACGTATATTGTTTTTTCATTAAAAAAATATATTGAGCTGTATTAAACAAAATCTAGCACCAGACAGATCTTATTGGAATAAGTACAGTTGTGGTGATATGCACTCATAAGAGTGGTGATATCAGGTGTTCTCGAAAGGTGAGCATAGTCTGACCCACTGATGGCACCCGTTATGTTTACTCCCACCACAGTTGTCACTTCATCTAGAATGATGAAAAAATTATAAATGTGCATGTATTTCACTAAAGAGACGAATACGTATGGACAAGTTCAAAATATGGAATGGCATCAGTCATCATTTTAGTCAACGATACATCGTATTTAGTAGATATAGCCTCCAATTATCTACCATAAAACCTTTTAATGCTCTCAAGATGGAACAACTTCTGTGCCAGAATGATATGGTGTTGTTTCAAATCTGTATGCAATAAACATGCCCTAACATAGCTTAAAAACTGTGATATGTAGATACAAATAGGTGGGGCAGAATATAAATTGATTGACACAAAGTGAAATTTGAATATTAGAAAGTTGAAGTCATCCATCTTGTCGTACAGTTTTGTTTGAAAAGCAGTGTCACTTTGAATCTCTATGCATAGATCAAGGTTCGAAACTGACTTAATATCTTCAGATGTTTCTTTATTTGCAACTCATGGCAGTACACCAATTCAAGGTAATCTGTAATCCTGCTATTTTCCAATGATATAAACTTATCAATAAAGTGGAAAGATTTAGCCTCATTTTGTTTGTTTAGAATATATATTCATCAATAACGTTCATGTCATTCGATTTTTGAAATTTGAAATTTTACAACATAATGGTTCACCAAAACTTTGTTTTGTTCAACGACACCACTAGAGCACTATGATTAATTAATCATCGGCTGGAAACAACTGTCATGTCAATACAAAATCGTTTTAATTCAACAAATCATGAAATTCATTGCTTTGCTATACAAAACTGAAAAAAAACACCCACATATTTGAATGGGGAAAAACACATTTGTATGTATGCATATAATACATTGTATACCATATGTAATATAACAAATAGCGTGAGCCAACGAGCCCAGGGAACCTCAGCCCTGGCACTGCCATTCTATTTTCTGGGGACAAAAACAAATATATTTATTTAAAAAAACCAAAACAAATAATAATAATAATAATAATAATAATAATAAAACAAATATAAAAAAAAAAACCCCACATTATCTCTCTCTCTCTCTCTCTCTCTCTCTCTCTCTCTCTCTCTCTCTCTCTCTCTCTCTCTCTCTCTCTCTCTCTCTCTCTTTTATTCATTAGTAGCAACGATTATTTTATACGCACCATCCCACAGGCATGTTAGCACATACTACAGCCAGCACATACCACAACCGTTGATATAGTAGTCGTTGTTCACTGCCTGGAACGAGAAATAGCCCAATGTGACCACTGACAGTCATTAATCCCAGACTGACCGTGTACCAGTCGATCATTTTAGAACTGGGCTATGCCCTGCCCACCAGTTGGTAGAGTGCTTGCCTGAGGGTGTGTGTTGTAGGGTCGAACTACCTCAGCAACCCATTATCTGATTGGGCGTTTGTCCCTTCCCAACCTGTGACCAACGACAGGTATATAAAAGGCCATTGTTACTAGCTGTCATGGCTGTGGAAAAGTGCATATAAAAATATCTTGCTGGTAATGAAAAAAATGTAGCAGGAATCCTTTGAAAACTTGAGTCAAATAGCCAAATGTTTGACATCCAATAGCCGATCATTAATAAATAAATGTCCTGTAGTGGTGTTGTTCAACACAACAAACTAACTGTGAACTTAACATATACCACAGGTCCTATATAAGCATTTCAGGTGATGTTTAAGGTGATATGTTATAATTTAAAGTAGCATATTTTTACCCAATTTGACCCCACTTTTACCCCATGTTTGATCTGAGAATTAACTATTCAACATGATAACAAGCCTAATTTTGAAGAGGAATGTTTAAGCCATCAAGTTACACCAGTTGTTTTCTTTTAACAAATAGGTTGATCAAAACTTTATTTTAAGGCCTTTTCTGTAATCAGTCTCTTGTCCAGCTGTGAATTTCCACAACTTGTTTGGTTATGTTGGAATAACTTGTCGTATTTGTATTGTTCAGTGAGTATGTTACGAAAATATAGAAACCTGAAAAGAACATGTCAGACATTTTCACAGCTGCACTGTTTCATTTTCATTGACATGATATCACACCTTGAAAGCTTCTGACATAAACTGTTCTACATTTCGTTGCATCGTCACCAAGAATCATTCCCTTATCGATTGGTGTTCTTTTCTCAATTGTCTACGTATATGATGTTTTCTCTGCTATACATTGTCCCATCTATTTAGTAAACTAGTCTGAGTGTGACGGTTGTCTTTGTGGCGAAATATCTCCTCCTCCTATAGACCAGGCACTAGATAGAGGTTCATGGAATCAACCATTGTTTTTCCAAATGTCCATCTAAATCTGCATTTGGCAGAGATACAGTTTTGATCTGTCATAACGGTTTTGTCACTTATATTTAGAGAAATACAGTCCTTAAACCCATGACAATATGCCTTTCTGACTACACGAATCATTGCAACGGTATTTTGATTATTTACAATTTCAGGCTACATGTTTCTTTTTAAAGTGTACCACTTGCATATTTAAATAACATTCAAGACAGAACATTCAAGAAAGGTATGGTGATTATCTTCCTGTTTATTCGGGCGGATCACGTGATGTAAATTCTGAGGCTTCTTCTACAGTTGTTTCCATCAGACAAAATGATTTCCATAAGATTGCCTGATTTGGCATTGAGTTTCACTGCCGAAATGTAGGTTGTTATTGAAGCCCTTGAACAAATTAATGATTCTGTAGTATCCAGATATTTTACTTTCAGTCTCCACATTTTACATACTATGAAGCTGGAATTAATAATACAACACTGTCTTTTTATGCAGTGCCAATACAGACATTGTATTTTGTTGGATGTCCAGCCATGCTGGCATTAGGGGGTAATGGAAAGACTGATTATTGTATGATTGAAATGGTATGGTTGCTAACAAGTAAGCCAGTCCTGAAAGGGTGGCATATGCCAGTGTACGCTTACAGTGCATCACATGTTGGTGGAGAGCAATAAGTGTAAGCAGACGAGGAACGATATATTTGTTTGCAGCAATGATAAATTTAACTAGTGTTGAAATGTCTCCTACACACTGGCCTCGGTGGCGCAGTGGTTTAGCCATCGGACTGCAGCCCGGTACCGGCTCCAATCCAGAGTGAGTTCTTAAGGGCTCAATGGGTAGTTGTAAGGCCACTACACCCTCTTCTCTCCCACTAACCACTGACCAACTAACAACTAACCCACTGTCCTGGACAGACAGCCCAAATAGCTGAGGTGTGTGTCCAGGGCAGCGTGCTTGAACCTTAATTGGATATAAGCACAAAAATAAGTTGAAATTCAATCAATCAACCAGCATACTGCATTTTAATTGTACCTATCAGTTATGAATTTTTATATTGATACTCATCATCACTTCATGTATGCATTTATCTTCGTTTGACATCTATAACTATAAACGTTCTGATGGTATTATGGACCTGTATACTGAATGAACTGTCTGTCTGTCTGTTTGTCTGTCTGTCGGAACTATTAATGTGTGCTAATAAATTACGTACAAATAGACAACCAGTAAAATGCCGGTAGATGTACAAACATCAAGTCAGACCTTGTCAAAACGTCACACCTTTGGCTCTGCTTTCTGCAAACAATTGTGTAGGTTGTGTGTCTGTGTGTGTGTGTGTATGTGTGTGTGTGTGTGTGCGTGTGCGTGTGGAGTGTGTGTGTATGTGTGTATGTATGTGCGTGTGGAGTGCGTGTGCGTGTGTGTGTGTGTGTGTGTGTGTGTGTGTGCTTTATACTATTTTTGAAGTTGACAGTCCATGTCTGGTGGGTTAGGAGGAGGTCTTATAGCAGGGAATGTCACTGCTGTGTTAATGTATAGTGTTCTAATTGTTTATAGTTTCAGGTACAGAAGAGCACAAGGCTGCCTTAAGTGGCGGTGTTATACCAGGAATTGTTCTCGCTATCTCACTGGCTATTGCTATACCCATGGCTTGGGTATTTTACAAGGGGTAATTAAAGCATATATCTTTTGTTGTTGTTGTTTGGGGGGTTTTCTTTCTTTCTTGGGTTTTTTCCCTCTATAAGTAGAGCTGTTTAAATTGTGTGTAACCAACTGTGTTTTCTTAATGTCACTGCTGTAATTTCATTTCCAAATTAAGATACACGCTATGCATCAAATTGAAAATGCAGTTATCAATAAACACCACATAAACTGATCCACACACGATTTTGTAGAGGAGGTGGGTTTCTAACATTCTAAAAAGGGCATTAGTGTAACCAGAATTTTATATTGCAGGCACCCACACATCTATGAATCTTATCGTGGCAAAAAGTGGTGGTAAAAATAAGTGTAATTGGAGAAGGCCATGCCTCCCTTCCCTCCGCCAAGTTAAGAATGGAAAAGGACAAGATTTATTTTCCAGAAAACAAATGGGTTAAGCTCTCGAATGGAGTGAGAGTGGGGAGATGAGTGGGAATACTTAAATAAAGATGGTCAGAAAAAATGTTCAGTGTGATTTAGTATTTTTATACTACTGTTCTCTTTGGAGCATTTTGTATGATAAGAATTTATTAATTTATATCATATATTTTGGTCATTTTTAAAGAAATTACATCAGCATATATATTGAAACCTGTTGTTCCCTTCTGTACTTCTTCTTCTTCTTCTTCTTCTTCTTCTTCTTCTTCTTCTCTTCTTCTTCTTCTTCTTCTTCTTATTATTATTATTATTGAGTCAACATTGTACATGCAACTGTAACTTATCTTGATGTTGTTGATGTTTAATATTTTGTTATATTTATGGTAATGTTGGAACAGCTTGGGTAGTAATTTGAGGAATAACTTTAAAAAACATGTTTTCATGATCTTCCTGTATGAAGGGTTGAACCAGATGATGTCTTTTATTATTTTCGGATGAAATTCCGCAGTACACAGCTTGGATAAACTGAATAGTTTCCACATAGTTACTTGCCGTCAGATATTTGTTGTCAGAGGACGCAGCTTCTATGAAGTCCTAGTGGCTGGGGGATAAAGGTGAAATTATATCATTGGTGGATGATGATATCTCCGATATGAAAGGACTGAACAGCAAGCGAGTCCAGATACCAACAGTGAACACTGTTCACAAGTTTCATAAATATTGTATGGCAGGCAAGCGAGTATAGTATTTTATTTATTACAAATCAACTGCAAACAAGTCGCAACGCAGAAGTAAGCAGATATGGAGACCTACTACCTTATTTTTCAATGAATTGGGTCAGCAAGTGATATACGTCTCGACGAGCAACAAGACGTCAGCAATGTAAACTTTACATTTTGGCGCGAAGCTTTCATTAATTGTATAATGAGGTGTTCAAATTCACAATAATAACTGAATTGTTGATAGGACCAGCAAAGATTGAGTTTAGTGAATGAGATTTACTAGATGTGACACAGAAATTGTGTAAATAGGGCCGTAAAAAACGAGTATCTGGTCGAGGACAGACACTTGCCGCAACATCGTTTTCGCTTCATATACAATAGGCTCAAAT